>NC_055993.1:109511192-109820768 GCF_018446385.1 Zingiber officinale | reverse complement strand
TCGTAGCTTTTCCATGAACGGGCCATTCGGATGACCACATCTGATCGATATTATGGCCCGATCGACAAACTATCCCTACTCAATAGATCTAAATTTTTTATTATATTTAACTTTGACTTCCACATCAACTATTTTTCTTTACTTTAATTCATCTTAAATGGGCCGCTTTTTCACATCATTAATCAATTCTAAAGTCAGATGTTTAAATTATATAAAAAAACAAAAGTTTGCATATTAATTGCCCACACGCCAGTAAATAATGTCTTCGTCTGTTGCATCCTTTCTCCTCTTTGTCCTCGTCCGGGCTCTGCCGTCGGAGTCACAGGCTGAAACGTGAACTTTCTGAATTTTCTGGTGCCAATGAAAATTTTTTGTAGAGTCGGCCGTCACCTTCAATATTAATCAATTCGGAGAGAGTTTTGAAATTGATTCAAGTTTGCAACTTAATTATCCACACATTAGTAAACAATGTCTTCGCGGTGTTCTTCCTCCTCCGGGCTCTGCCGTTGCGGTCGCGTGCACTTTCTGAATTTTCTGGTGGCCAATGAAAATTTTATGTGTAGTCGATCACCTTCAATATTAATCAATTCGAAGAGAGTTTTGAAATCGATTCAAGTTTGCAAATTAATTATCCACACATCAGTAAATAATGTCTTCGACGGCCGTCGGTTGCCTCCTTTCTCCTCTCCGTTCGCGTCCGAGCTCTACCGTCGCGGTCTCAGGCTGCAACTGCAAGTGCAGATCCATTCGGGTCCGCGCATCGATGAGCTCCCCGCCGCCTCCAGTGGTGGAGTTTCCCTACCTACTGCCGGCGCAGCGGGAGCTGATGGTGGAAGTCCTCTCCATTGTGGAGACTGGGCTCGGGCCGCAGCTCCTCCCCTCCACCGTGCCCTCCGACGTCCTGTCCTTCCAAAATCCGTCCGGGTCGGCCCATGGTGCCATCGATATCCGACACGGTGGCCGCGATTCCACGGTACCAATTCACTTCTGTCTTCATTCTTTCCGTTGCTTCGTATAGATAATAGATAGATTCATGAGTTTCTATGTGCTTAAAAATGATGATAATTCACACAGATAATCAAGTATCAGTGTTACAAAACCTTGAAAAAAAAAAGTGTCTTATTCATGCATTTTATTGGAATTTTGTTCAGGTGGACTTCGTACTGGAATCATGGCTGCATTGCCAGATCCCTACTGGTGCTCTTAATATAGCCACTTTGTTGGTCTTTCTTAATTCTTCCACAGATGCTCCTCACCTTCTTATGGACTTCATACAAGGAAGCCCAACCTCCCTCGTTCTCCTCCTGGACTTGATACCACGCAAGGATGTCGCCCTCCACCCTGACTACCTTGACGAATTTTACCATCAAACCGATCTGGATAAAAAGAGGCAAGTGCTTTCCAAACTTCCACAGGTGCAACCTTACATGCCATCCTCTATTTATGCCCGCAGTCTCCTATCACCCACAGCAATTGTAGTTAACATCAATTGCGGTGACGGGAACGAACAGACCTTGCTGGAAGAGATAATCCGTGGCAAACTCAATTTGATTTGCAAGGAGATTGTTCAAATATGGTTAAGCTTATGTGTTAAAACTAGGCTATCGAGTGAAGTGGATCAAGACATTTTGGTTAAAAGAGATAGTTTGATCAAGAGCAAGGTCATTGAAATTGATCTCGAGGCAAACCTGCCTAGAATGTTCACTCCTGAGGTCGCAAGCCGCATAATAAGGGAAATTAAGGAGGCTTATAAGGTATAAGACAGTGGAAAAAATTTGTCTAAGAGTTCCCAAGATGTAACGATGATAATAAGTTTAGATTTGCAGGTGCAGCAAAATCGTAATAGAAACTAGTCCAGAGGAACCAAATTTGCATGTCTAACTTGATCCTCTTGATATTTTGTCATGGCAAACCATATATTTAGCTATAAATTAAATATATAAATTTTGTTAGTTTGTTTGTCTATCATAAAAATTTGGCTTGATGAATTGTCTATGTAATAGCTGAGTATGTTGGAGCTTTACTATGATTCGACCTTTTTGTTTGTTTATTTGTGAAAATATTGTATGCTTTAGAGAGTATTGATGACTTTGTTGTGCCATAATCTAATGAACCTGAATAAACTAATATCCATGAAAATGTATCGGCCATTACATTGTGTCACGGTAAGGTATTTAATAATTTATCCATGTACTCATGATTTGAATCCTAACTACTATGTATTTTAGGGCATTTTCTTAAAGTAGAATGAAAAATCTAGAATATTAATTGCTGAGCGAGGAGTCACTAGTGGTTTAAAATTCACTATATATCAAAAAAGATGAATTAGAATCAACTAGGCAATGCTCATAATGGGCTAGTAGGTGAGTTTTTTTCACTTACTCTCATAATGGGCTAGTAGGTGAGTTTTTTTCACTAACTAGTCATGGAGTCAACTCTTTTCATGTTGACCTTTTAAATCGAGTCCTACAAACAGACGTGAGGTCTGTGATCATAAATGAAGATGAAATGTGCAAAACTTATTTGATCTCACTTTATTATCATTTTTAACTTAAATACTATAATTCTTAATTGATTCAAGATGCTTGTGTCATCTTGCTGAGTAGGCCGAGCAGAGATGGATGAAGCATCTTGGTTTATCTGAACTGAATGATCGCCCCCTCTTATCTTGGATAGCCTGACTAAAAGCAATTGGGTTGACCCATGATCTGGACTTTGACCACCATCTCAGCATAACCATTGACATTCTTGGTACACGTGGAAGTCTTTGATACTATCCATATCACAAGCATCCTCCGAGTGTAGTCAAAGGAGGTCTAAGTCCGATTGACTAGATCGCAGTGTGATTTTATCTACCAACTGAGTTGCTTTCAAGGGATGACATGTCTAAAAACCTTACCATTGTACAAGAGCTTGCCTTGAAAATTGACAAGTCAAGCGCCATAAATGTCAATGATATACGTGATGGCATATCTCGATCATGATTAGCCCATCTTGTCGATCATCAATGCTTACCCTCTGAGGTTGCTATGTGCCAATGTCATGTCAAGAATATCAACTAGAGGAGACTGTTAAGATTCTACTGATTTGGGGGTGTGATCCAACGGTTGTGCATAATAACTACCTTTTGGCCTTCCTAATTAGACGGTCAAGATTAGTAGGCTAGGGCTATATTACGATTAGCAAAGGGAGAACTGTTGGTTGCTACTCGGAATATCGTACCGATTCCCCTGTACAAAAATTTTGTACAAGTCCTGAACCTTTCCTAACAACCTATTGTGTTCTTTAGAAATTAAATTTGGAATCACAAACAGAACTTAACATTATTGATTCCAAATTCAACTTATCTGTTCTTAGAGGTTTAGATTTGGATCGCAAACGATGTTTAACATTATTAATTCAAATCCACCTATATTACAAATTTGATTAAATATTTATTTCAGAAATCAACTTCCAGGTTAAACATAGCAAGGTACTAGGCCTTCTTGGGTATGAGATCATCCACCACTTCCTAGACAAAGTCTTTCAACAAAATTCAATATTTAATCTCCTTACAATAACCCTAGGTTTAACCATTAAGAACAATCGAATCACAAGATCGAAAAATAAAAGAAACACAAAATCGAATCATAAATCCAAAACCTAGAATCATTAGCATCTTGTGTTTGGTATTTTAAGATCTAAACAAAAGAATAAACTAGTTATGATGCGGAAACTAATAACTAGTTATACCTTTTGTAGCTTATAAACCTCACGATCTTCTATCGTATTCCTCTTCTTATCTCGGACGTCGTGTGGGCGACGATCTACCAAGACGAGAATCCATCCAAGCCTTCTTCTTCTCCTTGCAAGTTTCGACCACCAACTCTTCTTCAAGAGAAGCTTTCTTTCTCTTCTTCTTCTCCACAAGCAACCGACCACCAAGATGAAATAAGACCTCTAAGTGCCGCTGGCCTCAACATAAGGAGAAGAGAGAAAGAAAAGAGGAGAGGGCCGACCACCACCAAGGAAAGGAGAGGAGAGAAATAATAGATGTGAGGTGAGGTGAGACGTCTCTACTCTTTCTTTTATATTCCTTGGTCTTAACAAATAAGGAAAGTTTTAAACATAATTAAAACTTTCTTATTTTCCTTGCATATGGCTAATAAGGAAAATTTAATTAAAATTTCCTCTTAATCCATCTTGTGGTCAGCCCCTACAAGTCCTCCAAATAAGGAAAGTTTTAAACACAAAATTAAAACTTTCTAATTTGTTTCCGAAAATTTTTAAAATAAAAATTTCTCTTTTAAAAATTTCCTTCATGGTTGGTTATAAAAGGAAACTTTTATAAATTAAAATCTCTCTATTAAAACATGTGGATGATTACAAAAAGGAAAGTTTTCTCCAAAATTAAAATCTTCCTTTTAACTACAAATAAGGAAAGATATCAAATTTTTCTCTTAATCCTTTGTAGAAACTATAAAAGAAAAATTTTAATTTTAAAACTCTCTTTTAAATCATGACTTCTACATTAGGAAAGATTTTAAAATTAAAATCTCTTTTATTTTTATTGTGGCTGGCCACCTACTTGGGCTCCAAGCTAGGGTCAACCACCACTTGAACCCATCTCTCCTTGGTTTGGTTGGCCCTAGCTTGGGCTCCAAGCTAGGCTTGGCCGACCACCTTAAGGTGGGTAGGAAGTTGGGTTTAGGTGGGTATAAGACTTTATAAATAAGAGGCTACGACAGAGATCGAGAGGAGGAATTGATTTTGGTCTCCCAATGAACTTGAGCTTCACGTGTTCGCCCCGAACATCCAACTCGAGTTCATCAATAATAACTTATACTACTAAAAAGTTATTATTAAACTACCGCATCAATCCCATATTACTTATGTTCACTAATTAAATGAATTACTGATAACTCACTTAACTAATATCTAACTCCAAGAGTAGTACCACTCAACCTTATTGTCATGTCAGACTAAGTCCACCTGCAGAGTTTACATGACAATCCTTATGAGCTCCTCTTGGGGACATCATCAACCTAGATTGTAGGACACAGTTTCCTTCTATAATCAACAACACACTATAAATAATATTATTTCCTAACTTATCGGGCCTATTGATTTATCGAACTAAATCTCACCTACTAATAAATTAAAGAAATAAATACTAAATATATGCGTTTGTTATTATATCAGGATTAAGAGCACACACTTCCATAATAACAAAGGTCTTGTTCTTTTATGCAATTAATATAAAAAAACTACCTTAAATGGTCCTACTCAATACACTCAGAGTGTACTAGTGTTATTTTATAGTCAAGATAAACTAATACCAAATTACACTATGACTATTCCAATGGTTTGTTCCTTTCCATCTTAGTCGTGAGCTACTATTTATAATTTATAAGGAACTGATAACATGATCTTCTGTGTGTGACACCACACACCATGTTATCTACAATATAAATTAATTGAACAACTACACTTAGCATATAAATGTAGACATTTGACCAATGTGATTCTTTATTTCAAAGTAAATGTTTACCAAAAGCTAGGCTTTTAGTATACACTCTAACAATCTTCCACTTATAGTAAAAGACTATGCTGCCATAAACGTTGCCATACATCTGATTCTCATTCCTTCAACATGTCAATCAAAAGCTTTCGCCGGAAGAGCCTTAGTGAAAGGATCTGTCAGGTTATCTACTGATGAAATCTTGGCAACAATAACTTCTCCTCGCTTTACGATGTCTCATATTAGGTGGTACTTACGCTCTATATGTTTACTCGCCTTATAGGCTCGTGGTTCCTTTGAGTTTGCTACTGCACCACTATTATCACAATAAATTGTGATGATTTTGGGCAAATCAGGAATCACATCTCAATCCATTAGGAAGTTCCTAAGCCATACAGCTTCTTTGGCTGCCTCAGAGGCTGCCACATACTGAGTTTCAATGGTTGAGTCTGAAACGTATTTCTACTTAACACTCCTTCATGCTATGACTCCACCTCCTAAAGTAAACACATAGCCTTATGTAGACTTACTATTGTCCCTATCTGATTGGAAATCAGAATCCGTGTAACCCACAGGGAGCAAATCATCTGCTTGGTAAACCAGCATATAATCTCTAGTCCTTCTCAGGTACTTCAATATATGCTTTACTGCAGTCCAGTGTCCTTGTCCAGGGTTACTTTGATATCTGCTAACCATGCCCACGGTAAAACATGCTGGTTGGTCCTAGGAAGATCGTACCGGTTTCACTGTATAAAATTTTGTACAAGTGTCGAACATTTCATAACAACCTATTGTGTTCTTTAAAAATTAAATTCGGAATCGCAAACGAAACTTAACATTATTGATTCCAAATTTAACTTATCTGTGCTTAATGGTTTAGACTTGGATCGCAAGCGGAACATAACACTATTGATCCAAATCTATCTATGTTATAAATTCAATTAAATATTTATTTCATAAATTAGCTCACAGGTCAAACATGGCAAGGCACATGATCTTCTTGGGTATGGAGCATCCACCACTGCCTCAACAAAGTCTCTTAACGAAATTCAATATTTAATTTCCTAAAATAACATTAGGTTTAACAAAAAAGAACAATAGAATCACAAGATCGAAAAAATAAAAAAACACAACTTCGAAGAAGACCCTATATAAGGAGGCTGCGACCACAGACAAAAGATTACGCAGATAACACAGCTAAGAAGGCAGAAACTCTCCTCCTCATTCTCCTCCTCTGTTATGCAACTCTTGCTCAGCAGAGTGCCCGTGGTAGCATTCGGGTGCCACTCAGTTCGCCGTGACCACCAATGCTTGGTGGAGTTCATGATCGATCGTTGTATCCTGAGAAACAGACGACCCGAGTCAACCTCAAAGCACAACCGGAGGTGGGCGAATCTGTTTCAAGGAAACTGCTACTCGCAGGCCTCGGTCAGCTTGGCCGGTCGAAATTTTCACCCGACCTTACTGTCTGGTCTGTCCCACTGTAGACCTGTCATTCTGCTCTGTAGACCTGCTAAAACAAACCTGGTCATTCTGCTCTGCAGACCTGGTCTTCCTTTTTGCAGACCTGCTGCTCTGGTCTGCTGCTCTGCAGATCTGTTTGCTGCTCTAGTCTGCTGCTCTGCAGATCTGTTCTGCTGCTCTGGTCTGCCGCTCTGCAGACCTGCTCTGCCACTCTAGTCTACTACACTACAGCGTTGGTCTGCTGCTCTGCCCTACTGTTCTGCAGACCTGCTCTGCCACTCTGGTCTGCTGCTCTGTAGACTTAGTCTTCCGCTCTGGTCTGCCGCTCTGCAGACCTGCTCTGTCACTCTGGTCTACCGCACTGCAGTGCTGGTCTGCTGCTCTGCCCTACTACTCTGCAGACCTGCTCTGCTGCTCTGCAGACCTGCTCTGCCGCTTTGTAGACCTGCTCTGCCGCTCTGGTCTACTGCTCTGCAGACTTAGTCTTCCGCTCTGGTCTGCCACTCTGCCGACCTGCTTTACCGCTCTACAGACCTGCCATGTCGCTCATCTCTGCTGCGTTACGAAAACCAGCCCTTGCTGGCAGCCTAAGATTATCTGCTCAGATCATTTCGACAATAAGTTGAATTTAAATTCTGTGTAAGTTTTAAATTCAACTAAGTCCCCTAAAATCTCCGGCAACAGATTGTATTGTCTAACAAAGACTACAAGTCCAGACAATGTGCTCCTCTATACCCGACCTATTTTATGTCGGTCGGACTCCTAATCTAATCTCGGTCAACTTTATGTTGGTCGTACTCCCAATCTAATCTAGGTCAGTTCGTAGCTGGTCAGACTTCCAGGGGCCAGCTCGTCACTTCTCCTAAGCACCGTCCCAGCCTTACTCTTGGTCGGCTTCTTAGTCGATTGGACCCTCAGGGCTCAATTTCCTTACTTTCCCTGGGCACTGTCTCAACCTTACTCTCAGTCGATTTCTTAGCCAGTCGGATCCTCAGGGTTCAGTACCCTCACTTCTCCTAGGCCCTCACTTCTCTTGGGCACCGTCCCAACCTTGCTCCCAATCGATTTCTTAGCCGGTTGAACCCTCAGGGCTCAATCCCCTCACTTCTCTTGGTCACTGTCCTATCCTTAATCCTGGTCGGCTTCTTATCAGGTTGGACTCCTAGGAGACAACGCCGCCAGGGAATCATAATAATTTGTTAGAAAATAATAGTTATTTGTTGAGAATATTCTAATGATCTGCCACATACAAATTGCAAAATCTTCCTTTACCCAATGGAAGTCCGTCGTACATTCTCTTTACCTGACACCCCTGACATTCGACATTTTCTGATGCCTTGTGATTGCGGAAGTTATAAAGGGTAGTATAAAAAGGGAAGTTCCCTTTGTTGGCCAAGTATGCTCACACATGTGCTTATACTACGGTTCTACTTTCGCATACTCTTTACCGCTCGGCCTCTTCCCACTTGAGGGTCGAAGGTCCTACGTTAGAGACCTCTTCCCTGATTTTTAGCTCTAATACTCCCGGGTGCTTGGTTTGTGGTGTCTGCAGGGTCGTGGGTACCATCGGCGATCCTCTCCCCCAAGCCTCAAATTCCTCTCTTCGTTAACATTATTTCCATCGCTATCACCATCCCCCATCTGACTTAGCTTCTGGACGGGATTAAATTTGGCGTTATTTATGGAATTCTTTTCACCTGTTCCAGGACATAAAGATAGAGGATACTGGTAGAATCGATGCTACTATGATGCTTAAAGAATATGAACCGTTCAAAGAGGCCAAGGTGCAAGCGGCTTCAGAAAAACAAACTGCGGATTCTTATCCATGCCGCGCACTTGAGGCCTCAAAGGATAGACCCTTCACCTTAGATGGAATGTCCAAGAGAAAGCAGTCATGTGACTTCCCTTGAGCACTTTATTCAACACCTGGAGAGGATTGCACCAAGAGGGAGCGGTGTCAAACTTCCTCGGCCGAGAACTCGTCCTCGAAAGATCCGAAGAGGGGAAAGGCTCTGGCCAGTCGAGAGATGCCTAAGCAACCCAACATACCTTTCTCCCAGGAGGTATTGGACGAGAAGTTGCCTAGGGGTTATAAGCCCCTATCTATCATAGAATATGAGGGTAATAATGACCCAGAGGATCACCTCCGTAAATTCCAAAACGTGACCCTTCTCCACCAGTATAACGATGCAATAAAGTTTCAAGTGTTCCTAACCACTCTTTCAGGCATAACATAGAGATGGTTCAATAGACTATCGGTCTGGTCTATCACCAGCTTCAAAGAATTCAGAAAAGTCTTCCTGCACTATTTTGCTAGCATCAAGAGATGCCAGAAGACTAATCACAGTCTATTTGCCCTAAAACAAAGGGCCACAGAGTTTTTGTGGGCATACATCAAGCATTTCAATCAAATGGCACTCGACATCCTGTCTGTCACCTCTGAGATATTAATAAACACCTTTTCTTAAGACCGTTGGAAGGAGAATTCTTTTAAGCCCTCATCTGGAAACCTACGAATGACTTCAACTATTTGTTGGAGAAATTGGCCAAATACATTAATGTGGAGGAAGCTCAGGCCGCCCGAAAGAAAAAAAAGTAAAGACCCTTGCTCCAACTGGTTAAGCAGAAAGGAGACCACTGCCGCCTCCTGTCCGCCCTAATAAAGCTGTAAAGTTTGAGAAATGTTTATATTTTTATTGTGGAGGCTATTCACCCCCTCTAGTTGGCTGCCAAGGGACATACAGATTTGCCGAAGGAAGACAAGGAAGATGTACTATTAGTACCCTGGGGTAATTTTGATGTGGTCAACTAGGTTCAGTTATGTCCTGTTGTGTTTGATTTTTGTATCTAAGTGTGCAGGAGCTTAGCAACACAAGAAGTCGAGCGAAAGACAGCTAGCGACAAGGATGTCACGAGAAGGGAGTCGACGAGCTTAGTGCATCCGAAGGACGAGATGTTGCGGAAGAATATACCAGAGGACGAGAAGGATGCGTGTAGCAGTCCGAGGAAAGAGAAGTCAGGGAGGAAGGTTGCTCGAAGAGAAGGTTAGAGTTGGGTTCGGGTGAGCTCAACTTTAATTAGCCGGAGCATCACCCACGTGACGAGATCAGCAAAGGAGTCGATCTGGCATATGGAATGCGCTGAAAGGCGCCTTCGATGAACAGTACGAAGGCATTGGAAGGCGCCTTTGAAGGCGTCTTCCGATAGTCGTTAGCCGTGGATAGAGTTTTATTTGCAGCAGATAAAATTTATCCGATGGAAGGCGCCTTAGACCTCATTGAAGGTGCCTTCAAGCTGCGGATAAAGTTTTACAAGGGCTATAAAAAGACCCCTAGACATAAGAAATAATCAACAACTTCTGTATTAACTTTCCTAGTCATTCTTGAGCTATCAACGTGTGTAAAAGGCTTCTCCACCTTCAACGAAGGAGATGTTCTAGTACTTTTTCAACGCCTTGGATTAACAACCACTTAAATTGTAACCAATTAAAACTTTAGTTTTTTACCTACTCTTTTTAAATTGTTTTTTTAATTATTATTTTTATTGTGTTACTAATAAAATCAAAAGAATGAGAAGGACTTATCTTTTTTCTAGTAGGCAATTTTTCCCCATCTTGTCGGTCCCGCCGCATCAACAAATACAACAAAAACAAAGGATACGTGCAGGTTTAGAAGCCATGGGACATTTTAAAGAACGGTCATGAGACACAAACCTTACGATCACATTGGAAGAAGAGTCATCCCTCAAGATCATTGGAGCAAGGAGTAGGTGAATCGTCATAGAATATTGCACATTGGCATTGCGGGGGAAAGTAAGGCAAATAGAAGCATGACAGTATTGGAAAAAAGAGATATTTATGGCAATGATAGAAGGCAAAAAGGGAACGGTGGAAGGTAAAAAGGCACGTCATCCCAAGGTTTTTTTCTTACCTTCATGGCATTTGCAATCTATCAAACTCGGTCAACAACACATAAGTATCTCCCGTCCGGCTAAATAGTATGACAGTAAATAGTCTTTGGTCTAGTCAGTCATGCATGGACCTCCTTTAACAAGATTTGAAATGGAGGCTTGTGATAGGGCGGGATGACGGTCAAGATGACATGGTAGTCAAAAGTCAAGAGAAGGTGGTAGTTAAGGTCAAAGACTACCCGTCCAGGTAGTCTACTCCTCTACGCCTGACCGACTTTACATCGATTGAACTCCCAAAATAATCCCGGTTTGCTTTACACCAGTTGGACTCCAAATCTAATCCTAGCCGGTTCTTAGCCGGTCGGACTTTTAGGTGTCAGTCCCTTCATTTCTCCTAGGCACTATCCTAATCTTTCTCCCAGTCGACTTCTTAGCCAGTTGGACCCTCATGGTTCAGTCCCCTCACTTATCTTGGGCACCGCCCCAACCTTACTCTCGATCAATTTCTTAGCCGATCGAACCCTCAAGGCTCAGCCCCCTCACTTCTCCTAGGCACCGTCTCAACCTTACTCCTGGTCTCTTAGTCGGTCGAACTCTTAGGGTTCAGTCCCCTCACTTCTCTTAGACATTGTCTTAGCCTTAATCCCAGTCGACTTTTTAGTCGGTCGAATCCCCAGGAGACAACGCTGTCAGGGAATTGCAACAACTTATCAGAGAATAATAGATATTCGTCAGGGAATATTCTAATGCTCTACCACATACAAACCGCGGAACCTTCCTTTACCTAAT
Organism: Zingiber officinale; assembly: GCF_018446385.1. Classification (NCBI taxonomy): domain Eukaryota; kingdom Viridiplantae; phylum Streptophyta; class Magnoliopsida; order Zingiberales; family Zingiberaceae; genus Zingiber; species Zingiber officinale. The sequence continues at coordinate 109,809,106 of NC_055993.1, read as the reverse complement.
GAAAATCCGTTGTACATTCTCTTTCATCTGACACCCCCTGACATTCAACATTCTCTGGCAGGTGAAAAAGAATGTACAACGGATTTTGATTGGATTGTATAAAAAGGGAATCCTCTTTATTGACTAAGTACGCTCACACATGTACTTTTACTACAATTCTACTTTCGTATACTCTTTTTCATTCGGTTTCTTCTGACTTGAATATCGGAGTATTTATATCAAAGATCTCTTTCTTAATTTTTATCTCAACACTCCTAAATACTTGGTCTGTGATGTTTGTAGAATCGTGAGTACGAGCGATGATCCTCTCTCCTTTCACCCTCTGATTTCTTTTTTCATTAAAGATTTCTACCATTATCAATATTATCCTCTTTCGATTCCGTTTTATTAGTATATTTATTTATTTAATTTCTCATATGATATTAGTATTTATTTAATTAATTTCTGACATGATATCTGACATATGGATGAGGTTGCTATAGACTCAGCAATACCGCTCGATGATGCTGGGCCCAGTGCAGGAGGTTACATGGATCCAGCTGAGATTTTTGTAAAGTATGCCCCATGCGAAACTATGGCAGCCTCTAAAGTAGCCTACGCTTTGACGACGTGAGTGCCTTGGTTTCTGTTATTGCGTAGGCACCTATCAATCAAGATGTGCAAAAGTTAGGAAGTGAGACATATTTATAACTATGACCTGTCACTTCTTGTTTCCTCATTGGCGGCAGTATGGCCACGGAGCTAATGGGAGCAGTCGATCAAGAATAGATTGGAGTTATCGGCCATACTGACTGATCTGGACGATCTGTTTGCGCCATGCGCCATGCGCCATGCGCCATGCCCCATGCTAGTGCTGACTAACGTTAATAATTTAAAATTTATTAATTAATATTTATAATATCACAGTATACATCTTAATTTGAATTTAACAAAATAAAAATATATTATAATTTGTATATTACATGATTATTACATCTTAACATTAAAATTTTGAAGGAAAAATAAATTAATTATCCACACACATGAATGATATAAGTTTGCATATTAATTGCCCAGGCATGGCGTCGTGTCAGTGTGCACAGTCGCACAAATGGAAGGATCACATTCGAATCTTCATTAAAAATAAAATAGTAATTATGCCTACTGTAGATTTCGAACCGTAAATGTTCAACTCTTTGCGTCTGACGCGTTCAATTTTTTGAATTTACGAGTGACTAATGAAAAATTTTATTACTTTCAATATTAATCAATCGGAAGAGTAGATATTTGGATTATAAAAAAAGTTTACATATTAATTATCCATTTTGAAATTGATTCAAGTTTGCAAATTATATAAAAAAACAAAAGTTAATTAATTGCCCACCCGCCAGTAAAATTATTTTTAGAGTCGGTCACCTTCAATATTAATCAATTCGAAGGGAGTTTTGAAATCGATTCAAGTTTGCAAATTAATTATCCACACATCAGTAAATAATGTCTTCGACGGCCGTGGGTTGCCTCCTTTCTCCTCTCCTTCCTCGTCCGAGCTCCACCGTCGCGGCCGCAGGCTGCAACTGCAAGAGCAGATCCATTCGGGTCCGCGCATCGATGAGCTCCCCGCCGCCTCCAGTGGCGGAGTTTCCCTACCTACCGCCGGCGCAGCGGGAGCTGATGGTGGAAATCCTCTCCATGGTGGAGACCGGGCTCGGGCCGCAGCTCCTCCCCTCCACCGTGCCCTCCGACGTCCTGTCCTTCCAAAATCCGTCCGGGTCGGCCCATGGCGCCATCGATATCCGACACGGTGGCCGCGATTCCACGGTACCAATTCACTTCTGTCTTCATTCTTTCCGTTGCTTCGTATACATAATAGATAGATTCATGAGTTTCTATGTGCTTAAAAATGATGATAATTCACATAGATAATCAAGTGTCAGTGCCACAAAACCTAGAAAAACAAAGTGTCTTATTCACATTTTATTGGAATTTTGTTCAGGTGAACTTCATACTGGAATCATGGCTGCATTGCCAGATCCCTACTGGTGCTCTTAATATAGCCACTTTGTTGGTCTTTCTTAATTCTTCCACAGATGCTCCTCACCTTCTTATGGAGTTCATGCAAGGAAGCCCAACGTCCCTCGTTCTCCTCCTGGACTTGATACCACGCAAGGATGTCGTCCTCCACCCTGACTACCTTGACGAATTTTACCATCAAACCGATCTGGATAAACAGAGACAAGTGCTTTCCAAACTTCCACAGGTGCAACCTTACATGTCATCCTCTATTTATGCCCGCAGTCTCCTATCACCCACAGCAATTGCAGTTGACATCAATTGCGGTGACGGGAAGGAACAGACCTTGCTGGAAGAGATAATCCGTGGCAAACTCAATATGATTTGCAAGGAGATTGTTCAAATATGGTTACGCTTATGTGTTAAAACTAGGCTATCGAGTGAAGTGGATCAAGACATTCTGGTTAAAAGAGATAGTTTGATCAAGAGCAAGGCCATTGAAATTGATCTCGAGGCAAACCTGCCTAGAATGTTCACTCCTAAGGTCGCAAGCCGCATAATAAGGGAAATTAAGGAGGCTTATAAGTGCATAGACAGTGGAAATTAAAAAATTTGTCTAAGAGTTCCCAAGATGTAATGATGATAGTTTAGATTTGCAGGTGCGGCAAATCTAACTAGTTTGTTTGTCTGTCTATCATAAAAATTTGGCTTGATGAATTGTCTATGTAATAGCAGAGTATGTTGGAGCTTTACTATGATTCGACCTTTTTGGTTGTTTATAATCTAATGAAACTGAATAAACTAATATCCATGAAAATGTATTGGCCATCACATGGTGTCACGATGAGGTATTCGATAATTTATCTAAGTACTCATTCGAATCCTAATTACTATATATTGTAGGACATTTTCTTAAAGTGGAATGAAAAATCTGGAATATTAATTACTGAGGGAGGAGTCACGTTTCAAATTTACTATATATCAAAACAGATGAATTAGAATCAACTAGGCAATGCTCATAATGGGCTAGTAGGTGAGTTTTTTTCACTAACTAGTCATGGAGTCAACTCTTTTCATGTTGACCTTTTAAATCGAGTCCTACAAACAGACGTGAGGTGTGTGATCATAAATGAAGATGAAATGTGCAAAACTTATTTGATCTCACTTTATTATCATTTTTAACTTAGATACTATAATTCTTAATTGATTCAAGATGTTTGTGTCATCTTGCTGTGTAGACCGAGTGGAGATGGGTGAAGTGTCTTGATTTATCTGAACTGCATGACCACCCCCTCTTATCTCGGATAGCATGACTAAAAGCAATTGGGTTGACCCATGATCTGGACTTTGACCACCCCATCTCGGTATAACCATTGACATTCTTGGTACACGTGGAAGCCTTTGATACTATCCATATCATAAGCCTCACTCGAGTATAGTCGAAGGAGGCCCAAGTCCAATTGACTAGACCGCAGTGTGATTTGATCTGCCAATTGAGTTGCTTTCTAGGGCTAACATGTCTAAAAACTTTACCAATGTACAAGAGCTTGCCTTGAAAATCGACGAGTCAAGCGCCATAAATGTCAGTGATATACGTGATGGCATATCTCCTGCATGATTAGCCCATCTTGTCGATCATCAATGCTGACCCATCTGAGGTTGCTATGTGGCAATGTCATGTCAAAAATATCAACTTGGGGAGATTGTTAGGATTCTACTAATTTAAGGGTGTGATCCAACGGTTGTGCATAATAACGGCCTTTTGGCCTTCCTAATCGGATGGTCAAGATCAGTAGGCTAGGGCTATATTACGATTAGCAAAAGGAGAACACCATCATATTCTGTCATCGTCTTCAAGGTCCCACGGTAGTAATCCTTAGCGATCTTCTGCATCTCCAAAGATGCCTCCCTATATGTTTCTTTGCCACCTCGTCCTAACCTTCATTTCTTTCTTCTCTTCTCTTCTCCATCCTATCTGCCCTCCTATTCATGGTCCCTGAGAGTATTTCTACTCTTTGGTATTCTTCCCCGGGTCGGATATTAATGGGGAAGACCTAGACCAACTTTGGTTACAATCAAAATCCCCATCGACAGACCACACATTCCTTCTGTCAGGTTCGTTACTTTTTTTAAGAGTCAACTAATAGACAGCCTCTGATTCCCTGTCTCAAGCTTTTTTGCCGAGGTCTCACAATATTATCATATTTTCCTTCAACAATTAGCCCCCAACTCATTCTAATTGTTGTACGGGGTGATCATTATCTTCTGTCTGTATCGAGTCTCCCTCACACTCCAAGTCTTCCATTATTTCTTCTACTCGAAGAAGATAATTGTCATGGTCTTCTACTTCCAAGCCCGACCCTAGTGTGGCTTCTTGGATGAGATGTCGACTTCACACAAGGGATGGAAGTCTCACTACATTTTTATCCAACCTACTACTCTCTTTTATTATATTTGAGATCTCTAAGGCAATCGCCTTAGATATTGTATTATTTATTGGATAAATAAAATCAACTATTTGAGTGTGCATTCTCTATGTATATCTATGTATATGATATTGATCTTAAACTCAATTATTGAAGTTTATAATACAATACATAGCATGAGAGAAATTATGATTGGATCACAATTAGTAGATATCTCTTCGTATATAATATAATTACGTATGTATTGAAATATTTCTTATTCGATGAATTGATAAGATTGGACATCATCAATTCTGTAAGACTAGCATATGTTGTGCTCCTTGATTTATCCAAGCAACCGATCCTCACTGGATGGAAACATTGGGATATTGAGAGTTAATATATGGATGCTGGTTAAGGATAACTAGTTTATTAGATATGACATGCTATGAAATTTTATATGATTCTATACATGTCAATGAAGATTTCATTGCTACTTGAGTGTAAGCTTCCTTAGACTTGAAGTATTCAAGTCATCTTGGTTAAAGAAACTTATACTTTGACATTTTAGCAAACATCTCCTAGGATGTGTAAGTTTGGAATGATTGGATATAAGTCGAGATGCCCGAAGGTGTTTGGATAGCTCACAGAGAATTTATCACTCTTTTGATAAAGAAGATGTATATCCTAAGGCATCTTGTCAGGATTATTACTCGTAAGTCTTTGGCCAGAGTATAACATGTTAAGAGAATGATTTTCTTGGACAGGTGTTTTGAGTAATTCGAATTCATAGGATAAGGAACTATTACTTAAGCTAGGTGTAACATAGTCAACCTAGTGGAGACTGACACATAGATAATGTCCTGAAACAAGTGGGTATAATTAAGATGAGTGAAAGGAACATGCACACTAATTATTGTAGCTGCTGAAGGATTCGGAATTATTCCAGGATCAACTATGATTTTTTGGTCAATTGGACGTCATGATATACTAGTAGGTACCACTCATGATCGATTCATAATTAATGGTTAATTATAAATTGCTAACATAACTAGGAACATATTGGGTCACACGCACTACAAGTATATCCGAAAGACGTAAAATAAATTTGAAAATTGGATTCTCAGATTGAGAAATATTAAGTTTATACAAGAGCTTGTCTTGAAAATTGACGAGTCAGTCGCCATAAATGTCAGTGATATGCGTGATGGCGTACCTGGATCATAATTAGCCCATCTTATAGATTGTCGATTATCAATGTTGACCCGTCCGAGGTTGCTATATGGCGACATCATGTTGCGAATATCAACTTGAGGAGACTGTTAGGATTCTACTGATTCGGGGGTGTGATCCGATGGTTGTGTATAATAGTCGCCTTTTGGCCTTCCTATTCAGACGGTCAAGATTAGCAGGCTAGGGCAATATTATGATTAGCAAAGGGAGAACACCATAGTATTATGTCATCGTCTTCAAGCTCCCGTAGCAGTAATCCTTAGCGATCTTCTGCATCTCTAAAGATGCCTGCCCGTAAGTTTCTTTGTCACCTCGTCCTAACCTTCATTCCTTTCTTTTCTTCTCTTCTCCATCCTATCTGCCCTCCTATTCATGGTCCTTGAGAGTATTTCTACTCTTTGGTATACTTCCACGGGGGATATTAATGGGGAAGACCTAGACCAACTTTGGTTGCAATCAAAATTCCCACAGACCATCGAATAGCAATCATGAGTGCCATCGATAGACCACACCTTCCTCTTGTTAGGTTCATTACTTTCTTTAAAGGTCAACTAATAGGTAGCCTCTGATTCCCCGTCCCAAGCTTCTTTGTTGAGGTCTCACAATATTTTTCTTCAACAATTAGCCCCCAACTCATTCTAATTGCTCTATGGGGTGGTCATTATCTTCCACCTGTACCGAGTCCCCTTCACACCCCGAGTCTTTCATTATTTCTTCTACCCAAAGAAGATGATTGTCAGGGTCTTCTACTTCCAATCCCGACCCTAGTGTGGCTTCTTGGATGAGATGTCGACTTCACATATGGGATGGAAGTCTCACTACATTTTTATCCTATTGGTCCCTTTGGCGACCGGCTAGAGGGGGGCGGGGGTGAATAACCTGCACAACAAAAACACAAAAAATACCTTTCTCGACTTTATAGTTTAACAATAATCAACACTTGCATAAAAGAAATAAGAAACTAAAAAGGAAGAGGCACAACGACATTTACTTGGTTACAACCGGGGAGGTTGTTAATCCAAGAAAGTTGAAAGCACACTAAACTCTCCTTCAGGCGGAGAAGCCTCTTTACAACAATTAAAGCATTAGATCAGAAAGCTAAATGAAAGAGACATGATTACAAGTATTTTGTTTAAGCTTTTGGGACCAGGGCTGTATTTATAGCCCGGGTCGGGACGCCTAGAAGGGTTCCAGGCCCCTGGGGGGGATATACTTTTATCCCTGTTGCAACGAAACGTGCTATGTCACATTTTGGATAAAAACCTACTCTGGGCACTCGGAAGGGTTCTTGGCGCCCGAATTCAAAAAGTCAACATTCTATTGACTTTCCATCCCGGCCTTCCACTCCGGTTCTGCTCGCATTGGTCCGAGTCTTCTGCTCCGGCTCTGCTCACTTAGGTAATTTCGGTCATCTAGAATAAGACTCACCTGAACCCATTTTCCAGCCTTCAAGCAAACTTTCACTCCGACTTCTGGCCCCTCAGAAACGTTACGTGCCTCCTTCTCGTCCGCTTGCATACTCTTCCGCAACACCTCGTACTTCGGATGCACCGAGCCCGTCGGCTCTCTCCTGTGTTGTCCTTCTCACTAACTGTGTCTTTCGCTCGACTTTCTGTGCTCCTAAGTTCCTGCACACTTAGATACAAGGGTTAAATGCCAACATGATCTAACTTTACTTGGTTGATCACATCAAAACTACGATGAGATATTTACAATCTCTCCCTTTTGATGTGAGCAAACCCCAAGTTAAGTTAGGGTAAAACCATAAAAAAAATAATAATTATAAAATAAGACTTTTGCAAATACAAAAATTAAAAATTGTACTACCCTCCCCCTAGACTTAATCTTTACTACTCCCCCTTTTAATCACATTAAAAATGGGGTACATTAAAAAAAATTTACTTAATAACAATAAAAAGTCTAAGGGATAATTAAAAAAAGCATTAAAGTTTAAACTTTGATTTTTTTAACATATTTAAGGTAGAAAAATAATTTCATATAAAGTTAAAATTATCGTTAAAAAAATTATAAAAAATTTAATATTCAGAAAATTTTAACATTTGAAAATTTTCGTACAGTTAAATGATAAAGTTCTCGAAAAAATTAACTTTTAAATAATTTCTAATAAATTTTTTGACAAACAATTGAAAGTATTTTTATAACAACTAATTGCTTAACAATTAGTCAATTAAATACTTATTTCAATAATTGACTTCCAGACTATGACAATGCACTAGACTTTCTTAGATAGAGCAACAACCACTTTCTATACAAAGTCTTTTAAAGAAATTAAATATTTAACTTTCTATCTGAAAGTCATAAAATAATTAAAATATGATTTTAGAACCCAAAATAGGTTCCTTCCTACATGATTAATCATAAATTTCTTAAGAATGTATTTTTGTGATATTTTTCCTAATATTTAAAATATCAATTTAAACTATTTATCTCCTAATATTTTAATTATTTAAGCATACACAATTTTTCAAGTATTTTATTTCTATTTTCAATTTGTCATTTTCTATTTTTACTTTGTCGAAGTCTTAATAGACAAGAACCAGCTAAGGTTAATTTTAATTCCTTATTTTCTTTTTCTAACTTATAACAATTTTTCGATAATATTTTTACAAACTAAAATAACTTGTCAAGAGGAAGATATCATACTTGACTTACTTTGTCAATCCCATAATTTGAAGCTCCCCTTGAAGTGTTGCTTTCTTCCGATGTCACTCCTCCTTCATCAATGCTCATTTTGGACGAGCTTGCTTCGTCTTTATCTTCTTGGTGACTTGCCACTAGCGCAAGTTCGGCGAGGGCTTCTGTCTCCGATTCAGATGACGTGTCATCCCATGTTGCTTTTAGATTATACTAGGTATGAGCCGACTTCTTATTCTTCTCCTTGTCCTTATTCTTCAATTTTGGGCAGTTGTCTTTTACATACCCTTCTTCATTACAGTGGTAGCATCTTACTTTCCTTTTTCTTCTTATATCCTGCACTTGATTAAATTTCTTAGTTTTAAATAACTTTTTAAATTTTCTTACCATCAGTGTCATTTCGTCGTCATCGAGAGAAGATTTAGAATCTCATTCGTCCGTTTTTGCCTTTAAAGTAATGTTGTGCTTTGACTCCTTTTCAGATCTAGACATCTTGTTTCATTGACTTCAAATGTTAAAAATAATTCTTCTAAAGTACTTGATTTTAGATCCTTAGATATATAATAAGCATCTACTAATGATGTCTATTCAGTAGTCTTAGGAAATGCATTAAGCGCGTACCTTAACGAATCTCGGTTGCTTACCTTTTTTTCGAGATTCGTAAGTATGACGATGAATTCCTTTATTCTTGAGTGAAGATGTCCAACAGTTTCTCCTTCTTCTAATTTGATGTTGTTGATCTGGTTCCTGAGCAGATCCCATCTCGCGAGTTTCGCTTCCGAGGTCCTTTCTTGTAATTCCAGCAATTTCTCCCAGAGCTCCTTTACTGACTCGTAGGCTCTGATCCGGTTGACTTTTTGTTCGGTAAAATCCTTAGCAGATGGAACTCTACTTTGTCGTTTGCCACGAAGTAGACCTTCTCCTTCTTCGTCCATTGGTATTCTTCTTTACTCTCAAGTGCTACAAAAATAAATTTCATTATTAAAAGTAAATCGAAATATGTTTTTGAGAATACCTCCATCCTTTTCTTCCATCTCGCGAATTCCCCCTTGAACTTTGGTGGTAGATGCTCAGTCCTGCCATCTTGTGTGCTTCGTTCGATGGTTACTCCTCCTGAAGTTGTGGCTCTGATACCACTTATTGGTCCCTTTGGCAACCAGCTAGAGGGGGTGAATAGCCTGCACAACAAAAACACAAAATACCTTTCTTGACTTTATAATTTAACAATAATCAACACTTGCATAAAAGAAATAAGAAACTAAAAAGGAAGAGACACAACGGGGTTTATTTAGTTACAACCAGGGAGGTTGTTAATCCAAGAAAGTTAAAAGCGTACTAAACTCTCCTTCAGACGGAGAAGTCTCTTTACAGCAATTAAAGCACTAGATCATAAAGCTAAACGAAAGAGAAATGATTACAAGTGTTATGTTTAAGCTTCCGGGACCAGGGCTATATTTATAGCCCTGGTTGGGGCGTCTGGGGGGATAAACTTTTATCGTCGTCGCAATGGAATGCGCCACATCGTGTTTTGGGAAAAAAATTGCTCCGAGCCCTCGGAAAGGTTTCAGACGCCCGAATTCAGAAAGTCAACATTCTGTTGACTTTTTGTCCATAGTCTTCCGCTCTGGTTCCGCTTGCATTGGTCCGGGCCTTCCATTCCGGCTCCGCTCACTTAGGTGATTTTGACCATCCGAAATAGGGCTCACTTGAATCAATTTTTCGGTCTTCAAGCAAACTTCCACTCCGGCTTCTCATCCCTCAAAAACGCTGCGCGCCTTCTTCTCGTTCGCCCACATACTCTTTCGCAGCACCTCGTATCTCGGATGCACCAAGCTCGTCGACTCTCTCCTGTACCGTCCTTCTCGCTAGCTACGTGTTTCGATCGACTTTCTATGCTCCTAAGTTCCTGCACACTTAGACACAAAGGTTAAATACCAACATGACCTAACTTTACTTGGTTGATCACACCAAAACTACCACGGAGTACTTACATATCCAATCTACTATTCCCTTTTATTATATTTACGAGTGCCCTAAGGTTAATTGTCTTAGATATTGTATTATTTATTGGATAAATAAAATTAACTATTTGAATGTGCATTCTCTATGTATATGATATTGATCTTAATTTAATTAATGAAGTTCACAATACAATGCATAACGTGAGAGAAATTGTGATAGGATCACAATTAGTGGATATCTCTTAATGTGCAATATAAATATGTATGTATTGAAATATTTCCTAGTCAATGAATCGATGATATTGGATATCATCAATTCTATAAGACAAGCATATGTTCTTTGGTTTATCCAAGCAGTCGATCCTCGCTGGCTGGAAATATTAGGATGTTGAGAGTTAACATATGAATGTTAGTTAAAAGTAACTAATTCATTGGATGTGATATGCTATGAGATTTAATATGGTTTTATACATGTCAATGACGATCTCATTACTGCTCGAGTGCAAGCTTCCTTAGACTTGAGATATTTAAGTCATCTTGGTCAGGGAGGCTTATATTTTGATATTTTAGTAAATATCTCCTAGGAGGTGTAAATCTGGATTGATTGAGCGTAAGTCGAGATACCCAAAAGTGTTTGGATAGCTTACAGAGGATTCATTACTCCTTTGATAAAGGAGATATATATCTTAAGACCTTTTGTTAGGATTATTACTCATAAGTCTTTGACCAAAGCATGACACATCAAGAGAATGGTTTTCTTGGACACGTTTTTAAGTAATTTGAATTCACACGATAAGAAATTATTACTTGGATTAGGTGTGACCTAGTCAACCTAGTGGATACTAACACATAGACCATGTCCTAAACCAAGTGCGTATAAGATAAGTGAAAGGAACATACATACTAATTATTATAGCTGCGAAAGGATTTAAGATTGTTCTGGGATCAACTATAATTTTTTGATTAATTAGGGTCACGATATATTAATAGGTGTTATTTATGATCAATTTATAATTAATAGTTAATTATGAATAATCAACCTAATTTAGAATTTATTAGAGTATAGTATATTTGAAAGATTTAAAATAAAGTTTGAATTAGATTTAGGGTGATTAAATTTGATAGGACATACAAATGAGAAATAGGTGGTCGGCGAGGCGAGCAAATAGGTGAGCGGCATCTGCATGCGAAGCGGCCACTGCCTCGCCAAGCAAGGAGCGGCCGCTTCGCCAAGCAACGAGTGGCCGCTCCCTTATTTCCTAACTTCCTTTCCGCCAAATTCTTTTCCCACGAGCCTACCTGCCAATTCCATTACCTCTTCGCATTATCGGCACGAACAAGGTAACTCTTTCTTCCTTCTTCTCGTCATAATAATCTCTTACAGTAGGCCTTTGCTCGTTATGTGTGTTGAGTTTTGAGTTTAATTCAAAGTATTTTTCTTGGTTTTTCTTGTTTTGGTAATACATATGTGTATGCATTTAGTCCCACATTGTTAAGCCAAGAAGGTTGGAAGAGCTTATATATGGAGCCCTTCCATCCTTGTTTAGCAATGTTAAAGGGACTTACACGCATACGCGGGCCGAGCCCAAATCAGGTGATTTCTTTGGTTTGGTTTTGTCCCCGTTTTGTCTCGCGTGAGAGGGAACCAACGCGAGGTTTGGTTCTGTCCCCCGTGAACCAACGCGAGGCAAAGCAGTGCTTCGCTTCAGGGTGAATAAGGTGAATAAATACCTGCGCACTCAAGCAGTATTTTTCATTCTCTCTCGAGCAATCTGCTCTCTCCTCCTTCCCTCTCTACGTGCTCTAGTTTCCTTATTCTGAGGCTTGGTTTTTAGCGATCTGAGGTTGAGTCCGAGTGCGACGTTCATCTTGGAGTGCATCTACGGATGACGCGAGTGGTTGTCGGATCTTGGGAGAATTTTGCCGGAGAGCCTCTGCATCGTGGGCAGTAATAAATTCTCTAAGGATAGTCGGTACGCCGATGCTTCAACCGGAAGATACCAATTTCTAAATCTTACTCTTTTATTTACTTGTTTATTGCATGCTTATTATTTTTGGTGTAATTTCATTTACTACCCTGCTAGTACTCTCCTATCACCAACAACGTGCAGTCGCCTCGCACCCTCTCGGCAAGATACCCTTTCCCCATTCCTTTCTCATCTTCCTTGACGCCTTCTTTTTCCATCGTCATTTAACAAATTTATTTATTTTTTATCTTCTGCACCTCCATTCACGGTACGGTAAGCCCATTTCTCTTCTGGAGCAACCATTGTCGCTTTTCTCCCTCGATCTCTTGATCTATGCTTCTCATTCCATCTTTCAGGGAGCATGCCTTCGCAGATGATGACAACATGGAGCATTGCGTCAAAGTACCAAAACCAGACACTAGTGACATTTGGGTTCTTTGCCTCCCTCGATATCTTTGTCACAGATCTCATTGATAGGAACCCAGGGGCCTATCACGTGAAAAAATCGAAAGAGAAAGGGAAAAGGGGGATATGGTGATCGCTTCGAGGGGATCGGCCTCCAATAATCAAACGAAATTGATTAATTAAAAGGGAAATTGCTTATCTTCCAAAGTTACATAACGTCTCTTTAAATAGAGACCTAAATTACCTTTTCAAAAAGAAAAGGTCTAAAAGAAAAATAAAATAAAACTACCTTTTCAAAAGAAAAGGGGTAAAAGAAAAATAAAATAAAAATACATTTTCATGAGAAAATGTCAAATTAAAACTTATCTAAAATAAAAAAGAAAAAGTCTAAACTTATTTTAAAAAGGAAATAAAATTAATAGATTTATTTGAAAAGATCCATTAAAGGATCTTATCATTCCACCGCCCTTCAAAACAACCTTGTCCTCAAGGTTGTTTATCAATAAACTCTGGAAATTTTTCTTGAATGGTATCATATAATTCCCATGTTGCATCATCGATAGATAAATTGTCCCATTGAATTAATAGCTCAACCGTTGCTTGATTGTTCTTCTTCACAAGTCTCCTTTCTAAAATAGCATAAGGTTGAAATTTAACTTCACCATCTGAATTTACTTCAGGAAGATGTTGTTGAGGAGTAAATTTATCACCTAGTTTCTTCTTTAAACAAGACACGTGAAATACTGGGTGTATTTTAGAATCTTGTGGAAGCTCCAAGCGATAAGCAACAGGTCCAATACGTTCCATCACTTTATAAGGGCCATAAAATTTCGGTGACAACTTCATAGAGTTTGAACGACGAATTGAAACTTGTTTGTATGGTTGTAGTTTTAGAAAAACCCAATCTCCTATTGCAAATTCTCTTTCCGAACGATGCATGTCGGCCAATTGCTTCATTCTTGCTTGTGCATCGCATAAGTTATTTTTCAAAAGTTGCAATATTTGGTCCCTTGTGCGTAGATTTTGGTCGACTTGATGCACATTTGTTGATCCACGTGTGTATGAGCTAACTGAGGGTGGTATACATCCATAAATGGCCTCAAATGGGGTAATCTTAGTAGCTGAGTGGTAAGTCGTATTGTACCACCATTCTGCCCATGGAAGCCAACGAACCCACTCCTTGGGTCTATCACCAGTTAAGCAACGTAAATAATTCTCTAAACATCGATTAACAACCTCTGTTTGTCCATCAGACTGTGGGTGGTAAGATGTGCTAAAATTAAGTTTAGTACCTTGCAATTGGAATAATTCTCTCCAAAATTTACTTGTGAAAACCGGATCTCTATCAGTGACAATAGATCTTGGTAGACCATGTAGTTTGATTATATGGTCAACAAATGCTTGAGCAACACGGGCAGCAGTATAAGGATGCGATAATGTACAAAAATGGGCATACTTTGTCAGACGATCAACGACCACCATGATAGTACTTTGTCCTTGTGAAGTGGGTAACCCATCTATGAAATCCATGGAAATGTCTGTCCAAATTTGTTCAGGTATAGGAAGGGGTTGAAGAAGACCTGGTCTTGCTACATTTTCTCCTTTGTTTCTTTGACATATATCACATTCAGCAACAAAGTTTTTGGTATCCTTCTTCATTCCCTTCCAATAGAAAGCTCTTGAAATCCGTTTATACGTGCGTAGGAAGCCTGCATGCCCTGCAATTGGTGAACAATGAAATTCCTCCAGATTACTTCCTTTTCAATTGAGTTTCTTGGAAGGAAGATTCTATTTTTATATCGTAAAATTTCTCCATCCCAAGAATAGTGGGGTTCTAGCGATGAATTTTGTAATATGTTTTGGATGAGAGCCTGTGTCGCTGAATTTTCCTTTTGCTCTTTTTTTATGTTCTCCAAGTTTTTGCAAGTTACTAAGGATATAGCAGTGAACTCTATTTGGTTAGGAAGGCGAGATAAAGCATCAGCTACTGTATTTTCCGTTCCCTTCTTGTAAACGATTTCATAATCATATCCTAAAAGTCTCTTGATCCATTTTTGTTGATCCATATTTGAGATACGTTGATCCAAGATGAACTTAAGACTCTTATGATCAGTTCGTATTTGAAAGCGTCGGCCAAGAAGATAGGGTCTCCATTTTGTAACAGCATGTATGATAGCCAACATTTCCTTGTCATAAATTGACATCTGTTGATGTAGAGGAGATAGTGCCTTGCTAGTAAAAGCTAATGGTTGTCCTTCTTGCATAAGTACTGCTCCGATTCCAACTCCAGATGCATCGGCTTCAATGACAAATTGCTTATTGAAATTAGGTAGTGCAAGAACTGGTGTTGTCGTCATAGCCTCCTTTAAATTTTGAAATGCGTTTTCTGCTTCAGACACCATCTAAATGCATCTTTCTTTAACAAAGCCGTTAGTGGAGCGCTAATCTTTCCATAATTTTTTATAAATTTACGATAATAACCTGTGAGACCCAGAAAACCACGTAATGCCTTGATATTCTTTGGGGTGGGCCACTCCTTCATAACTAGCACCTTTGAGGGATCAGTAGCTACTCCTTTTTTACTTACAATATGACCAAGGTATTCCACCTTAGTTGTCCCAAAGCTGCACTTAGATCTTTTCACAAAAAGAGAATGCTCACGTAAAAGAGTGAGTACTTTATAAAGGTGATGCAAATGATCTTCGAATGATGAACTATAAACAAGGATATCATCAAAGAAAATCAAAACAAACTTGCGGAGATAAGGCCTGAAAATATCGTTCATCAAACTTTGGAATGTAGAAGGTGCATTAGTTAAATCGAAAGGCATGACTAAAAATTCATAATGACCATCATGAGTCCGAAAGGCTGTTTTTGGAATGTCCGGCTGATAGATCCTTATCTGATGGAAGCCTGAGCGAAGATCCAATTTTGAGAAGAATGAGGAACCTCCTAATTCATCAAGTAATTCATTAATGATGGGGATGGGATACTTATCTTTCACCGTAATTTTATTGAGTGCCCGATAATCTACACACATTCGCCAACTTCCATCTTTCTTTCGCACAAGCAGTACTGGAGATGAATATGGGCTTACACTTGGGCGAACAATACCAGTTTGAAGCATCTCTTGTACAATCTTCTCAATTACCTCCTTCTGTATGTAAGGGTAGCGATAAGGTCTAACATTTGCTGGTGCACTCCCCGGTATTAGAGGTATACGATGATCATGTGAACGTGATGGAGGAAGTCCCTTTGGCTTAGCAAATATCATAGAAAATTTAGAAAGAAGTGTCTCTAATTCTGGAGGGGTATATGAGGTACCTTTATGATCCTTTTTGATGGAGAGTTGCATAATAAAAATGGAGCAATCTTTCTTTAATAGCCGCTCTGCCTGATAACTACTGATTGATGTGATAGTATCTTGTCTCTTGCCTCTGATGCAAACTTCTTTTCCTTGATCTTGGAAGCGCATTGTTAGTTGAGAGAAATTCCATATTATGTCTCCTAATGTTCTCAACCATTGTGCTCCAAGTACAACATCGCATCCATCCAGGGGTAGAAGAAAAAGATCTGTGATCAATTCATAATTTGGTAAGATAATTTTAATACCTTCGCATTTTCCTGGACTTGTAAGTGATCTTCCATCCGCCACCTTAACATCAAATGTAGATGCTCGCTCTATTTTTTGTTTAAGCCTTCTTGCTAAGGTTGAGTCTAGAAAATTGTTGGTGCTTCCTGAATCTATAAGTATCATTACTGGTTGCTTTTTAATGAATCCTTTTACCTTCATTGTTTGCGGAGTTTGTAATCCTTCTAAGGCATGTACTGATATTGCCATAGAGTCATCTTGTACTTCGTTGATATTATCTTGTGTTTCACCTTCATAGAAATCATCTTCTTCCTCGGAGTTCTCTATTGGTTCAATCATCAGTATCCTCTTTTGCTTGCATTGATGACCACGGTGCCACTTTTCATCGCAATGCCAACATAATCCCTTTGCCATCCTTTCCTTGATCTCTTCTTTTGTCAATCTACGAGGTGTTGAATAATGTGATGGGTTTTCACGAATTACCTTGTTATTTCTTCTTCCTTCCTCATTGATCTTCTCTTCTTGTAGTCGTGCAAAGGATAAGGCAGCCTTCATGGTGCGAGGTTGATTCATTTTTACTTCTCGTCGTATATCAAGGCGAAGTCCTTCAATAAAAGTGCCCAGTAGTTGCTTTTCTGACCAATCACGAGTTCGATTAGAGAGTCGCTCGAATCGCCCTTGGTACTCTAGTACGGTTGAAGTCTGTCGAATTTTGGCCAATTCTCCATCAACATTCTCATAACCGGAGGGACCAAATCGATTAATGAGTTCTTCCTTGAATTCCTCCCATTTTGGAGGCCCATGACATGCTTCAAGCCAATCATACCATTGGATGGCATCGCCTTCAAGATTTATAGATGCTAGTTCTACCTTTGCATTGTCCGACGTGCCGTGGAAGCGAAAATATTTTTCAGCCCTTGAAATCCATCCAATCGGATCGTTGTTCTCCCAGCGAGGAAATTCCACCTTCATACGTAGATGGTTGTGCTCTCGATCTTCATTTGAGTTTGCTCCTTGGTCATAATGTTGTTGTCGAGATTGTTGATTTATTCCCTTTTTGATTAGTATGCTTGAGCTGGAATCTGCTTCTAAATGATCCTTCAATTCTTGCACTATTGTGACCAACGATGCCATAGTTTTTTCGAGTTTATCCATCCTTGTCTCGTGTTTAGCTTCAAATTCCATAGCCCATTTGGCGTCAGGATGAGATCCTCCGGTTGCCATGACAGAGTGAATTTTCTTTTCTTGAAGTCGGGTTAAGACCATGCGCTTGTTGAAGTTGCTGCGAGATACTATAGGACGAAGATGAAATGAACTTGCTCTGATACCAAGTTGATAGGAACCCAGGGGCCTATCACGTGAAAAAATCGAAAGAGAAAGGGAAAAGGGGGATAGGGTGATCGCTTCGAGGGGATCGGCCTCCAATAATCAAACGAAATTGATTAATTAAAAGGGAAATTGCTTATCTTCCAAAGTTACATAACGTCTCTTTAAATAGAGACCTAAATTACCTTTTCAAAAAGAAAAGGTCTAAAAGAAAAATAAAATAAAACTACCTTTTCAAAAGAAAAGCTGTAAAAGAAAAATAAAATAAAAATACATTTTCATGAGAAAATGTCAAATTAAAACTTATCTAAAATAAAAAAGAAAAAGTCTAAACTTATTTTAAAAAGGAAATAAAATTAATAGATTTATTTGAAAAGATCCATTAAAGGATCTTATCACTCATGCGTTCAATTCGTCACCATTCTTAATTTTTTTTTTTTACATCTTTTATTTGTTTTTCTATAGTTTTTTATATTTCGGATCTGAATGAAATGTTGGCTACAGGTCTCAATTATGAGGACTTGCAATTGAAGTCATTCTTTGGTTCAACAGGGGACATTAAGTTTAGAGAGGGCTCTAATGAATATAAACAAAGGTAAAGTTGTATTCTTTTTTCTTCATTTGATTTTTCTAGTAATTCTCCCCACTAAATTAGTGATGCTATTGTTTTCAGTTAATGTTTGACAAAAGATCACGAAGTCAGCATGTAACTGGAAGTGGATTTTTTTTTTTTAATTCTTGTTTCAAGTTATGATTTTAATTTGTTGATTTGATATTCAAGAGATTTATAAGGAACATAGAGTTAAACTTGACAATCTTGGAACCAGTGTCTGATGATTTTCATGTTCATTCTTTTCTTCTGAGTTGAATGTTAGCAATTAAAAGATCCATGATTAATTTCCTAAACTTATAGTTGACAATAACAGAAACGTCTGATGATTTTCATCTATACCTCTTTCTTCTGAGTTGAGCAAAGTTAGGAATTGAAGAAACCCTTACCAACTGCCTCAAATTTTGTTCATCTATTCTGCGTGCTCAAAATCATCTATTCTATGTTTTTTAAAGATGATTTTTACATATTGCGTTATGATTTTCAATATTAGAGGAAAAAGTTGAAAGACTTGAGACACAGTTAGCTGCAGAAGATAGGGAGCTAACCACTTTAATCAGAATGGGTTGTCAAATTGGAATTATTATTTTTTTGCATTTTTTGTTTTAAATCTCTAAAAGTATGTTTGAACAAGAGGCTAAAATAAAGCTAAGTCTGAAAGCTTAGATTTAAAAGTTGCACATATATGCATTGCTTGTGTGCATATAGTTGTTCTATTGGTGTTCATTTTTTTTTTCATTTAAATGGAATATGCATTCAATTTATATTTTCAGTTAGCATAATTCTATTACAATGTATTTTTTTATTGAGGTACCCTTGATTGGTTCTTTCTTGCATTGTTAACATAATAATATTTTTTTGTTTGATGAGATAGATCGAGTTTAACAAGCTTGATGTGGCATTCCCTCTATGATATTTCACTCCTATTTTTTATCTCAAATAATTCTGGAACCAAAAGGCAAAAACCAATATATAGTAACCCTTTATCTCCAAAACAAGGTATGTGATCTTGATGAACTACTGCTCTCTACCACTGCTATCTACTGATATCCTTCTTAAGGGGCTCCTTTTTCTTGCAAACTAGCTGATAAAAGGATTTCTGTTGTTTCTAATTTGCTTCCCATGTTTTTGACAAGGATTCAGCAGCACAGACCCA
Organism: Zingiber officinale; assembly: GCF_018446385.1. Classification (NCBI taxonomy): domain Eukaryota; kingdom Viridiplantae; phylum Streptophyta; class Magnoliopsida; order Zingiberales; family Zingiberaceae; genus Zingiber; species Zingiber officinale. Next base: position 109,789,807 of record NC_055993.1, on the reverse strand, counting down.
AGAAATGGTAATCATTTTCTTTTGAAACTGTTTGGATTGTTTCAAGTTAAGCTAATTTCATTCTCTAATAACTTAGTTATGATTCTTTTAAAAGATGTATACTTCAATATGTATTGTCTATTATTTTTCTATACATGGACAGTTTTTGCTCTGAATTCCGTGTCTAATTAATGGACGAGTACACCTCCAAGCTACAAGAATTCGGCTCCCAGCGATCAATGGGAAGGAGTCAACTTCAGTAATTTAAGGGTGATACGACAGTGAATTTCCTTGCCACCTGATGAATTGTTCATTTGTTATTAATTGTATCTTCCTTTTGATCAATATTAATCTGAAAGACTACTACAGGAACTATTTAACATGGATTTTAATGGTAGTTTGAGTTGTGACATAGGAAACCTTAGTGAATTGGAAGAATTGCAAGTGCCTTGTAAGTCTACAAACACTGAGAAATTGGAGATTTAATATATGAATGTTTGGATGTCCATAATTGTAAGGTCCACTTCCAACAAGCATTCTTTCATGAACTTAATATATGAAGTTGTTGCAGTTATTGCCCATGAACTTGGACATTGGAAACTCAATCACACAATGTATTCTTTCATTGCTGTTCAGGTGTTTTTTTTATACTCCACTTCAATATTTCTGAAGCATCTTATCATGTTTAATGCCACAATATTTGTAAAATCATGATTTTGATTTTGATTTTGACATCTGATAGAATTTAGTGGACTAAGTTGGCAGACTAAGAAAAGGTGATCATTCATTCTGCCTTTATCTGAACTCTTGATAGATTTATGCTCTTTATCTGAACTCTCTGGATAGATTAATCTATAATGTTTGTTCTAAAAGCCTAATGAAACCTGCAAATTGTTCCTTTTAAAATATTAAAATCTTCAAAATTTGTGAAAGTAAGGAAATCCTTAATTGCTCTTTAGTAGATTTAGAATGGAGCTTTGAATTCATTAAAAAAAAAAAAAAAAGACAGCCCAGTACACGAAGCTCCCGCCATGTGGAGTCCCGGGAAGGATCCATTGTACGCAGCTTTACCCTACTTTTTCCAAGAGGTTGCTTTCAGGATTCAAACCCGTGACTTTTTGATCACATGGCAACAATTTTACCGTTGTGCCAAGACTCCCCTTCTGGAGCTTTGAATTCATCTGTTTATTTAAATAAAGGAATGCAACATTTGAGCTTTTTATTAGGCAGGAATTTCAAGAGTTGTAGTTGGCTTGAGACATGCATTCCAACATTTAAGAGAGAAAGTAATCCAGTCATTAAGAAATGAAGGTGTTCAAGTTGATGTTCTTGGGGAGGACTTACAGAGTAAAACCTTTGAGGTATGGTTTTCATGCTAAATCTGTACCTACCTTGCTTTTGTTCCATTCATGTTATTTGTTCTCCTAGTATGGTAAGAGAACATTTCCATTGTATATTTGAATGAGTTATGAGAATGCATGAAGCAAGATATGTTTTCAATTTGTGATTTTCATTATTATGTCTATAGTTCTTATCATATGGCTATATACTGTCATAAGATGCTTTGAAGTCCTGCCTCATAGTTAATGCTCCATTACTCTAGAGCTGCATTTCACGTTCCATTTTCAGTTCTGAAATATGCTCCATCATGGTAAATGATTGCATCTTGATAGTGTCGCATCTTCAACTCTATTTTGCTTCTGAAATAGTTGATAGGTTTCCAATTTATGAAATTGATGTGTCTAATATTCCATCAAGGGAGGAAGATAAAGAAGATGACTTAAGAGACTTGGTCAGAGATAGGATGTTTGAAAAGGGCCAAAGCAAGCGGATATGGGATGAGCGGTATAAAATGTTAGATGCTCGAGATCTCAAGGTACAAGATGCTTACCACTTGGAGAAGCACTTAAAGGAGCACTTTCGGGTGAAACACTTAAAGGAGCACTTAAAGGTTCCAGATGTTTTACAATCAATCTCAATATGATGAAGTAAAAAGTAAGCGAATTCATCTATTCCTATGTGGATGCCTAAGATTCATGTACATTGTGATATAAATTTTTAGGTTGTATTTAGATATTTGTGAATACATTTTTAGTTGAAGTTGGTCAAACGTGCTTTTGTGAATACACTTTTATGTTGTATTTGATAGATATTTATGATATATTTGTTTAATTTTGATAGTAAAAAATATTTTATTCAATTAATACAATAAAACAAACTTCAATCAAATTAAACTGTATAGAAGTAAAAGCAAGCATTTATTGTACTTTGATATAAAAATTGTGAAGTCATATAAATAATTTGCTTCGTCAATTAATATAATTTTTGATATCATATATGATCAATTACTTCAATATTTGTACGGAACAGATGAAGTAAAAGAGTTTTTTTTACTTCTAAATCGGCTTAATTTCAAATTGACTTAGATCGATAAAGACTTTAGTACTTTTATGATAAAATAATAAATTGACTTTTTTACTTCACCTTTACTTTCATTAATTATTTATCTTAGACTTAGTTGAATATGTGAAGTATATTAATCAAATTCACATAGTGTTAAGAATATACACTTGAAGATGGAAATGTTGTAGTTGTCACCTCTGCCATTTGGAATATAGTTTACTTCGATTAAACTTGTCATCTCTGTTGAAGAATATCCAAGGCACAACATGGCTTCTACAGTGCAACACCTGAGTTATTTTACTTTCATTATCTTTATTGGTTTAGCAAGAAATTGCTCTTGTTGAGCTAAATTCTGAAAGCATTGAGCTGACTTAGATTTAATTAGGAGTATTTTTTTCTCCATCTAACTTGGATGATATAGTCAGATCCATTCATAGCAAGAGACTATGAAATATTACTTTTGAGGGATTTACATGCATCTCCCTATCACACTCATCCTGATCCATGCATTTCAAAAGAATATGTGTATCATATTGTTGTTCCACCTATTTGGGGAGGGCAACCTGAATCTTACTCCTCTGTTAAGGATTTGTATGCATCCTTGTTTCAGTCTTATTCTAGTAATGTTGTGATGAATTTAGTAACTTTACTAATCAATGTGATGAATTTAGCAACTTTACTGATCCTGAGTTATCGCCTTCATCAATGTTTGTTTCTCTCAAATAATGCTCACATAAGTCTTCTGAAATTATTAATTTGCATCTTTCTTTTCAGAATTCTTTCGTGTCTATGTTAAAACAAATTGAGACTGTATTTCCTTTGCATTAACAGATGCAGTGGATTTGATTACTGCAGAGTTCCATGAACTTGGTGGTTCTATTTGTTGGACAATCTGCTATCGAAGATATTAAGAAATATTACTAAATTAAAATTATACAAAATTAATTCTAACTTATCTATTGAGATGTCCTGAGCGGATAATCTCAGATTGTCAGTGGGGCTAGTTTTGTCAAGCTTTCGATGGTCCAAGTTACGAAGTTGATACGATGCGCAGCAAAATTGGGAGTTGATGGTCGAGTCGGGAAGCGAATTCGTCGAGTAAAATATCGAGGCCTGCGTTCAACGTAGTTTTCTTAAAACAAATTCGCCCTACCTCCGGTTGTGCTTCGAGGTTCTCTCGGGTCATCTGTTTCCCAGGATACAATGACAAAACCACGCATACAACCAAGCACTGGTTGTTCGTGGCGAACTGAAAATGCATCCGAGTGCTATCACGAGTAGTTCAGCCGAACGGATGCACGATTGAGAGAGTTTTTGTGAGAGAAGATGGGTAGACAGAGGTTCGCTTCCTACTCTTCCTCTCGTTCTCTCTTTCGCTTAGCTTCCAATACTTTATATTGTTTGCTCAAGATTCAGCCTCCTTATATAGGAGCTCTCACTTTGCCTGCAATGAATGATCAAATTATGATCATTTAATGCTGGGTTTAATATCGTCATTAATGAATTTAATGTCTTCATTAATGTTGAGATATTATAAAATCATTATTAATGAGTTTAATGTCGCAATTAATATCGAGACGTTACGAAGTCATCATTAATGAGTTTAATGTCGTCATTAATATCGAGATGCTACGGAATCATCATTAATTTCATATTAATGCTTCCGTTACATTCTTGAGCAAGTAGCAAAAAGAGATACAAGTGGCAAAACGTTGATTCATTCGCTTAACAAATCTTGCCTCGACCGGTCCGACATTCAACATGCACAGGTCGTGCTCACACATGAGTCAACCTTGGTTTAGTACAATCCGAGCTTTGGATTTGCATCGACCCATGCGTACCCATGTGTGAAAGAGTCTCTCCCCATATATATGTTTATAACATCAATGCATGTGTCATAATTTAACCCAACAATAAAGCCAAGAGATTTCTAATGTGGGACTAAACACATGCACAATAGAGTCTCTTCGTCTTAACCTCTTTATTCTATTCACGTTTCCAATAATCCCCTACATGAATGAAATATAGGTTATGTGATAATATTTAGCAGCTAGTCAAGTATAGAATAGATAAGTTTTACCCTTTGAACCATCCCTTGTAAAGACCTGTTTGCATATTGGCTGACAATAGACATAATGTCCTTGAACTATTCTGTCGTTTGTGTAAGCATTAACAAATCTCACTCAAGATTCTTCCCAATATAACTCAGTTATCATAAGTGTGTTCGTTCTTAACCATAAACATGTCTGGTTCTGTGACAAACTCTAAGAATTGTACCTCCAATTCTCTTCAAAGTGATCTCATTTCTTTCTCACATAGGTGATCCCTCGAGAGTAGTCATCTATTCTTCTTGATCATTAAAAGTCCATCGACTTACCCTGGTCTAGTCACTGTTTCATTGGATTAGCCCCCACAGTGTATCTAATCAATGCAAATTAGTTCTCCATATGAACCTAGTTCTTGGGATCTCCAGTCAGCATAGGTTGGGTGTCCTCTGCACTGATTACTGACAACGACATCAAACTCATCCCTCGCGATGAGCTTGTAACTGACTCTCTGTTTAACCCCTTGATTAACGAATCTGCTAGGTTATCCTTTAACTTCACATATTCAATAGTGATAACTCCCGTTGAGAGTAGTTGTCTAATGGTATTATATCTACGATGTATATGCCAAGACTTACGATTATACAGACGACTTTATGTCTGACCAATTGTTGAATGACTATGACAATGTATGCAAATTGCCGCCACAGATTTCGACCATCTCGAAATATCTTCTAAGAATTATCGTAGTCATTCAGCGTCTTCACCACATTTGTCAAGAGCTATAAACTCAGATTCCATCGTGGATCTAGTTTTTACCGTTTGCTTAGAAGATTTCCAAAGAATGGTTGCACCTCCCAAAGTTAATACATATCCGCTCATAAACTTGAGTCTTTTATGTCAGATATCCAATTGGCATCACTATATCCATCAATCACAGCAGGATATCTCATATAGTATAATCCATATTCATGAGTATACTTCAAGTACCTTAGTACTTTTGTTATCCCTTTCTAATGCTCAACACCGGGATTACTCGTGTATCTACTCAGTTTACTTACTGCATAGCCAAGTCTAGTCGTGTATAACTCATCAAGTATATTAGACTTCTAATCACTCGAGAGTACGCTATCTGAGAGATACTTTCACCTCGATTTTTCAATAGATGTTGACTCATATCTATCAGCGTTCGTGTCAACACAGTATCACTCTTGGTGAATTTCTCAAAAATCTTGTCCATTGTTCGATCGGTACAACTTCCATCGCTCGCTTGACATTGTTTTGTGTCGTTTACTAGACACCATTTTTCATCGCTCGCATGACACTACTACTATTGCGATCACACGCTTGGCATTATACGATGGGCCTAATGATTTGACTTTGTAGTCGAGAGTGATTCAACTTTTACGATAGGTTGTCTAGTCAGTGGGACTTGTGTCTCCTTCGACTAGACTTGAAGGGGAGACTTGTGATATAAATATATTTAGGGGGCTCAAGGAAATTAGGGAGAAATGAGAGGGCATTTTGGTCAATTCTGTTAGGATCCTTCGTACGGAGGCTAGAGAGGGGGGGTGTGAATAGCCGACCCCAAATCGTCGTTTCTTTCTACAAAACGTGTTAGCGCAGCGGAAAATAAACACAGAAACGAAAGGGAAAGAAAACAAACCTCAAACAAACCGATGTAACGAGGTTCGGAGATAAACTCCTACTCCTCGGCGTGTCCGTAAGGTGGACGAAGCCTATCAATCCGTCGGTGGATGAGTCCCCGGAGAACCGGCTAATAAATGCTCCTTGTGGGTGGAGAAACCTCGCCACAATACTTGTAACAACAAGAAAGGAGTACAAGGAAAGCAAGAAGCAAATACAAACAACAATATGAATGCAACACTCGCTTGCCTTCTCTGTCGACCGGAGGCGATGAAGCAGCAACTTCACAACCCAACTGCAGCAGCTGATCGACGACTGGAAGCTCACGCGAAGCTTCGGAAGCGAGCTCAACAAAGCTCAGAACCTCAGAGCACAGAAGCAGAAGCTTTAATCCAAAGAAGAAGAAGAAGAAGTGTAGAAGCTCTCAGCCTCCTTTTATACCTGCGGAGAAAGAAGCACAGAAGAAATCTAGCCGTTGCGTCGCAACGGCTAGTGCCCTGATCGGTCCACAGACCGATCAGGGAACTTCCTGATCGGTCTGGGGACCGATCAGGCTTTGTGCTGATCGGTCCCCAGACCGATCAGCCCCTCTTGCGCCTCGCTCCTGTTCGGCTTCTGATCGACTCCTGATCGGTCACCAGACCGATCAGTTATCACACAGTATGCTACTGATGTGTTACTGATCGGTCACCAGACCGATCAGAATATTCGCGGTATCACTGGATCGATCACCAGATCGATCCAGCTCATGGTTTTCGCCCAAACCAAGTCCAAACCAACATCCGGTCAATCTTGACCTGTTGGTACATTGCGCCTAGCATCCAGTCACTCCCTTGACCTGCTAGGACTCCCCGCTAAGTGTCCGGTCAATCCCTTTGATCCACTTAGACTTTTCTCTCCGTACCAAGTATCCGGTCACTCCTATGACTTACTTGGACTCCCCATCACCAGATGTCCGATCACCCTTGATCCATCTGGATTTTCCCTTGCCCGGCTTCACTCACCAGGACTTTCACCTAGCTTCACTCACTAGGGTTTTCACCTGGCTTCACTCACCAGGATTTCCAATCTGCCTGGCTTCACTCACCAGGACTTCCCAACTGCCTGGCTTCACTCACCAGGACTTTCTAACTGCCTGGCTTCACTCACCAGGACTTTCACTTTCACCTAGCTTCACTCGCTAGGATTTTCACCTGGCTTCACTCACCAGGACTTTCCACATCCGGTCCAGAGAACGAGCTACCGAGCCCTCTCTGACCACAGTCCGGAGAACGAGCTACCGAGCCCTCTCCGTCTTTCCATGTGCCAAGCTTCCATACTTGGACTTCTCCGTGCCAAGTCTCCATACTTGGACTTTCTCCCGTGCCAAGCTCCCTGCTTGGACTTTTCCGAGTCAGGTCAACTCACCTCGGGTCAACCAGGTCAACCTTGACCACGAGTTGCACCCACAATCTCCCAAGCTTGTATCCTTGTCAAACATCAAGATACAACTTTTCTGTTCACGTCAAACATCGTCAAACATAACTCGTCAAACATCAAAACATAACTCGAGTCAAGTCAACTCGAGTCTGGTCAACCAGGTCAACTTTGACCTAAGGTTGCACCAACAATCTCCCCCTTTTTGATGTTTGACAAAACCCATAAACAAGTTAGGTTAACCCGATAACCTAACTTAGGTTTTCCAAAACATTCTCCCATTCTCCCCCTTGGGACATCTCTCCCCCTTTTTGACACACATCAAAAAGAGGGAATCAAGGTCAAGAGTTTCTTCCCAATGAAAGTCCCATACCTTTCATTGAAACCCTTAATTTCCCCCTTGATACTAAACTCAACACTCAACTTAGTGACAATTCCATATCACTAATCCTCAAAAGTCTTAAGGAGTAAAAACTCCCCCTTGACTAATAGGTAAAACTCCCCCTAAAGGCCAACTCCCCCTTGACCATTGCACCAACAATATCTTGGAGAGTTTCAATCCTTTAGAGATCTGAAACTCAACTCCCAAAAACTGAAATTTCAGACACCTGCTGAAAATTAGAAATTCGGCACGCACTGATCGGTCCCCAGACCGATCAGGAACCCCTTGGATCGATTCTCAAATCGATCCTCGCTTTCTGGATCGTCACTGATCGGTCACCAGACCGATCAGGACTTCTCTGGATCGGTCCGATGACCGATCCAGCCTCTGAAATCAGAGATTTCTGATTTTTCTCCCTGGGAGAAATTCAGAAACTCACAGAAAATTACAGAAAATTCCAAAAATCGTAAAATTTTGAGGATACATTCCTCATACCATATACTATCATGGAAAAATAATTTTAGATGAAAATAACTTCCATTTTCAAATCTTGATACAAAGTTCAAAATTTTTTGAAATAGTTCAAAGTTTAACTCATCTTTGTATCATCTTGCTCAATGATGAATGTTATCACTAGAAAAGCTTCATCAAGGTTTTTCAAATCAATTTTAAAATGATTTTAAACCCTTTAATTTAGGACCATAATCTTAGGACTATATGTACATGACTTGTACACAAGTTTTCCCTATGATCCTCCAATCTCTTGAATTAGGCTCATCTAGGTACAAGAACTATGTACCTTGATCCTAACTCATGATCCTAATATCTCACACACATCTAAAGTGTATCAAACACATCCAAGTCAATTTTGATGTGAGATATGAGTTTAGGTTATCTTAGGCTAAGTTCTCATGCATTTTCTAAACACCAATTTGATATCAATATCAAATTGTGTTTTTATCCTTAAATCAATTTCATTGATTATTAATGCAAGAGATGATGACATGGCATAAAATGATGTCATAAATAGAAGCATGTTCCAATTTCATGATGTCATGGCATAAAGTATAAAACTTAAAATAAGCATGACATATAATTAGCCTAAGCATGATCATGACATTTCGAATGATAATAAGTTAAACATGATGTCATGGCATGGCATATGGCAAACAACCATGGTAAGTTAGCACAAATAAAATACCTAGATTACCTATCTAAGTATTCTTAACACCTTAGCTAACTTAAAATCTAAACCTAGATTGCTCAAAGTGCTTCAAGAAAATGTCCAAACCTAAGTTGGCATTCCTATTTTTCTTGATTAATTTATGCCACTTAACATTAAGTATATCCTCAAATATTGGCATATTTCATATTTCCTCAAGAATAGCACCTTTTTAATTAAGGCCTAGATTGTCTTAAATTCCTAAGAGAGTACCAAGACCCCAACTTGGTATTTCTCTAGGTTTTCCTAACTTGTGCCAATAAAGATTAAAGTCGATATAATTTTTTTTTCAAATATGGCACAATTTACTCTTCAAGGAGTAAATGATAAATCCATTTCATTTTCAAAGGTTCACAAAACCTTGAAAATGTTTCTTGAGTGTCAATTTCCTCACAGTTGGGTTAACTACCATTCTAATCGGAGTTGACACTTTCTAACCCATCTATGGGGTAGAGAAGATGCTCCTAGGAACCCAATACCTATTAGAGCTCATTGGGTTCACTAAATATTCACTAGGGATAACTTCCCTAGCAACCTTCCTAATGATCCTCTTAGGCTTTAAAGCCTTGGCCATTTGGGACTCATCAAGATCAACTCTAGGGGTGACTCCCCTTGTGACCTTGGTGTTGGTCTTCCTAGCCCTAGGTTCTGTTCCATAATCGAATGTAACATTATGATAGGTGGGCTTGACCATTTGGGACTTAGGTTTGTGACCCAAACCTTTCTTGTCCTTGGGCTTTGAAATTTGACCCTTAGACCCTAGAGTTGACTTCTCTAAATTCTTTAGGGCCTTTTCTAGAGTGTCAAGTCTTGACCTCAAGACTTGATTTTCTTTCTCTAAAACCTCAAATTTTAATTTATCATTCTTTCTTGAGGTGTTCCTAGGCATATGTCTAGTTGTCTTGGGGTTTCTACCTAGGTTCTCCTTAGCCTTAGATGAGTTAATCCTAGGGTTGACATTTCTAGTATTATCCTTATCTAAGCTAACATGTTTAGCACCTAAGCACACATATGATTTTCTATTGTTAACATGCTCATCATTATTTGCAATAGCAATAAAACTACTAGCATGTTTCTTATTTGAATTGCAATAGTGTGCCTTAAAAGGTACCTTAGGGTTTGCCTTAGCTCCCCCTATCGATGTGCATCCCTTGTCCTTGTGAGGTTGCCTCCCCTTGGACATTGACTCCGATAATGTCCCCTTCGCTTGCATTGGAAGCATACCACGTGCCCCTTGCCTTTGCGTGTCGGGACTCCGGCTCCCTTGACCTTTGGTGCTGGTGGAGTCTTCCTAACCATCCTTGGACACTTACTCTTGTAGTGCCCAGATTCTCTACACTCAAAGCATATTATATGTAACTTATTTGAAATTACGATGCTTGAGTTACCTAGGGTTGAGGATGGATGAAGGCTCTCTTCCTCATCCCTTCCGGAGGTAGATGCTTCTTCTTGCTCCGATCTTGAAGAAGAGACCTCCTCCTCTTCTTCCTTAGACGTTGAGTGACTCTCAACTTCTAATTCGCTCCCTCCATGATGTGAGCTACTTGGCTCACTTGACTCCTCTTCATGGCTTGAAGTGGAGCTCTCCTCATGAAACTTGGCCAAGTTATTCCACAACTCCTTGGCGTTGTTGTAACCACCTATTCTACACAAAATGTCATTAGGTAAAGAAAATTCAATGATTTTCGTTACCTCATCATTGATGGTTGATTGGTGGATTTGCTCCTTGGTCCACTCCTTCTTCTCTAGGGTTTCTTCTTTCTTGTCCATCGGAGACTTGAAACCTAATTGAACACAACTCCAATTTTCAAGGTTAGTCATAAGAAAATACCTCATTCTTACCTTCCAATACGCGAAGTCGCAGCACTCGTAGAATGGTGGAAACGTGATATCTTCTCCGAGTCGATCCATTCTCTAGCTTGTGCTCCCCCGGGTGTTAATCCGACGAAGAGCAACCTTGCTCTGATACCACTTGTTAGGATCCTTCGTACGAAGGCTAGAGAGGGGGGTGTGAATAGCCGACCCCAAATCGTCGTTTCTTTCTACAAAACGTGTTAGCGCAGCGGAAAATAAACACAGAAACGAAGGGAAAGAAAACAAACCTCAAACAAACCGATGTAACGAGGTTCGGAGATAAACTCCTACTCCTCGGCGTGTCCGTAAGGTGGACGAAGCCTATCAATCCGTCGGTGGATGAGTCCCCGGAGAACCGGCTAATAAATGCTCCTTGTGGGTGGAGAAACCTCGCCACAATACTTGTAACAACAAGAAAGGAGTACAAGGAAAGCAAGAAGCAAATACAAACAACAATATGAATGCAACACTCGCTTGCCTTCTCTATCGACCGGAGGCGATGAAGCAGCAACTTCACAACCCAACTGCAGCAGCTGATCGACGACTGGAAGCTCACGCGAAGCTTCGGAAGCAAGCTCAACAAAGCTCAGAACCTCAGAGCACAGAAGTAGAAGCTTTAATCTGAGGAAGAAGAAGAATAAGTGTAGAAGCTCTCAGCCTCCTTTTATACCTGCGGAGAAAGAAGCACAGAAGAAATCTAGCCGTTGCGTCGCAACGGCTAGTGCCCTGATCGGTCCACAGACCGATCAGGGAACTTCCTGATCGGTCTGGGGACCGATCAGGCTTTGTGCTGATCGGTCCCCAGACCGATCAGCCCCTCTTGCACCTCGCTCCTGTTCGGCTTCTGATCGACTCCTGATCGGTCACCAGACCGATCAGTTATCACACAGTATGCTACTGATGTGTTACTGATCGGTCACCAGACCGATCAGAATATTCGCGGTATCACTGGATCGATCACCAGATCGATCCAACTCATGGTTTTCGCCCAAACCAAGTCCAAACCAACATCCGGTCAATCTTGACCTGTTGGTACATTGCGCCTAGCATCCAGTCACTCCCTTGACCTGCTAGGACTCCCCGCTAAGTGTCCGGTCAATCCCTTTGATCCACTTAGACTTTTCTCTCCGTACCAAGTATCCGGTCACTCCTATGACCTACTTGGACTCCCCATCACCAGATGTCCGATCACCCTTGATCCATCTGGATTTTCCCTTGCCCGGCTTCACTTACCAGGACTTTCACCTAGCTTCACTCACTAGGGTTTTCACCTGGCTTCACTCACCAGGATTTCCAATCTACCTGGCTTCACTCACCAGGACTTTCTAACTGCCTGGCTTCACTCACCAGGACTTTCACTTTCACCTAGCTTCACTCGCTAGGATTTTCACCTGGCTTCACTCACCAGGACTTTCCACATCCGGTCCAGAGAACGAGCTACCGAGCCCTCTCTGACCACAGTCCGGAGAACGAGCTACCGAGCCCTCTCCGTCTTTCCATGTGCCAAGCTTCCATACTTGGACTTCTCCGTGCCAAGTCTCCATACTTGGACTTTCTCCCGTGCCAAGCTCCCTGCTTGGACTTTTCCGAGTCAGGTCAACTCACCTCGGGTCAACCAGGTCAACCTTGACCACGAGTTGCACCCACAATCTCCCAAGCTTGTATCCTTGTCAAACATCAAGATACAACTTTTCTGTTCACGTCAAACATAACTCGTCAAACATCAAAACATAACTCGAGTCAAGTCAACTCGAGTCTGGTCAACCAGGTCAACTTTGACCTAAGGTTGCACCAACAAATTCTTGGTTAGGTCTTTTAGAGAAGAGAAAGGGCTTTGATGGGAGAGGGCTTCGTTTTGGCCCAAGCACGCATGCCCCCCCCCCATGCCGCCTCGCCAGAAGCCTCGTAGTCGACTCCCCTCTCGTCGATCTCCTCCCTCGTGGTCCCCACCTTATGCTTCTTCTTCTCTCTCGCGACCACGCTGCCAAGAAGCTCACGCACCGCCCCCTTCTTCCCAACGATAGTGCGACCGCCTCTGCCTTCTCTCATTGTTGCTGCTAGCAACTATCTCCTCTCACACTTGAATGTGATCGGGGACCTTCCCGCTCCAGCTAACGGCCACCCTCCATTGGCCTTCAACGCCACCGCCCCTCGCACACACCGTCGACCCACGATGGCCATGCCTCTCCCTTCCCTTCTACACATTGACCACCTCCAGTGACCTCTAGCAGCCCCAATCATCGACACCGTTGTCAACGCCCTGGCCTCCTGAGTTGTTGTGGCATTCGCATGTCACCTCCACCTTCTAGCGACGCCGCCCCCGGTCCGTCGCCCTCCAAGACGCCGCCTCTCGCGCCTTCGCCACTGCAATCACGCCCTCACCATCGCTGTCGACATTACCGTTATCAGATCTGACCAACTTGCACTCCCGTCGTCAGATCCAACTGTCTAGCACCCTTGTTCCAATCGATCGGCCCTCACGACGCTAAGCTGGCCTTCAGTCAGTGTTGCTAGTAGCCTCCCCTATCAATCTGGTATAAACCTCCGCTGTCGGTGCGGATCCACCAAAGTCATAGGCTTTTGGTGCCGATCGAGCCTTCTAGCTTCCATCGTCGCGCACTCCCTTGGTACTTCTAGCCTTTATCATTGATCGGGAATCCGAGCCCTCGTTGCCATTGTGATTCGATCTGACATGTTATGTTCCGCCCTTTGAGCCAATATTGTATTCTGACTTTCAAGCTGAGGCTATGTTTCCGGCCTTTGCGCCTTCCGACCTGTGTGTTGTTGTCATATTCTGGCTTATGTGTCGCTGTCATATTACGACCTACGTGCGGTTGTCGTATTCAGGCTCCGTGATATCCTCCGGCTCTGTGTCACCCCCGGGTTCCGCGCCGCCTCTGTCTTTGGCTCCATGTCATCCTCCGGCTCTGTGCCGCTTCGGGTTTGCACTTGCGGGCCTAGTACGCTTTACATTTAGTCATTTCATTATAATATTGTTTATCTTTTTTCATTTATATTACCGAAGACTAACTTGAGTATCAGAGCGCTAGACCGGGACAGTTCCCAGTCTATTTTCTAACAACCTTATAGGCACCATTGATCGGAGATTTTCGGACACCTTCGATCTTCTCTTTTAGGGAGGTCTAGTGACTCAGTTAATATAGAAGAAAGTTCATCATTCTCACTTTCTTAAAGTCACACCGACTTAATTTTCATTCCAATCACATCATTAATAGTCGTATCTTCTTAACTTCTGGATGGGATGATTTACCAACCGAATTGATTGAATTTTATTAATCAATCGTATCAATATAAATTTGATAAACGATTATCAAATTAATTGTCTTTTTTAATAAGTGATATCACAGTAAATTGATGACGGCATTCAGTGATACAGCCGATAATTCATTATACCAAAAAGTGTTGAAGCTCGTGTTTCTCTTACTCCGTCGCTAGATTATAAAGATTATAGGATCAATTATAATCAGTAGTTAAGTGGTGGAATTTTAGATGTACTCATTTAAAAATTCATCTCTTATTTATTATAATAAATTTATTATCCTCTAATTAATTTAATTAATTTGACATCGGGAAACAATAGTCGATTATTCATGATATATTAATTGATTGATACATATTCTATTTAATGGGTTTAATTGAATTTAAAATTTTAAAAATTGATTGAATTGATCTTTTGAGATCCCACCAATAAAGGACTCTTGCTACGAATTTAAAGGATACGTCCCCTTAGACATGTGCCATCACATTACTTGGTCTGGCATGGGCGTAGGTCCGTTTGGCCCATGATCATGCTTGCGGCTTGACTAATGTTAATAATTTAAATTTTATTAATTAATATTTATAATATATCATAGTTTACATATTAATTGAAGTTTAACAAAATAAAAATGTAATAAATTTGTATATTTATTACATCTTAACATTAAAATTTTCAAGGGAAAATATAAATTAATTATCCACACACGTGTAATTTAAGTCCACACACGTGTTTTGAAATTGATTCAAGTTTGCAAATGAATTATCCACAGAGGAGTAAACAATGTCTTCCTTGGCCGTCCGTTGTCTCCTTTCGCCTCTTCTTCCTCGTTCGGGCTCTGCCGTCGCGGTCGCAAGTTGCAAGAGCAGATCCATTCGGGTCCACGCATCGATGAACTCCCCTCCGCCTCCCGTGGCGGAGTTCCCCTACCTACCGCCGGCGCAGCGGGATCTGATGGTGGAAGTCCTCTCCATAGTGGAGACCGGGCTCGGGCCGCAGCTCCTCCCCTCCACCGTGCCCTCCGACGTCCTGTCCTACCAAAATCCGTCCGGGTCGGCCCATGGCGCCCTCGATATCCGATACGGTGGCCGCGATTCCACGGTACCATTTCACTTATGTCTTCATTCTTTCCGTTCCTTCATATAGATAATAGATCCATGAGTTTCTATGTGCTTAAAAGTGAAACTCGATCGGTAGCAGTAGTATTTCTGTGTGATCTATCTCAATTTCTCTCTTTTCTCATGCTTAATAATGCCGGATTCTATCAAAGATAAAAGATGTGTATATAGCAAAAGAGTAGATTTCTAGTGTATTCCAATTGCAGCACAAGTTTTAATAGGTTTCGAATGAGTCTGTTACGATCAACTTAGCTTGAGTTCTTTTTTACTTTGTTCAGAAACAATTCTTTGAAAGAAACTCTAATCTGTTCATAGAAATCACTGTTTGTAGAATTAAGCTTCGGTTGTTGTGTTTTGATGAAGATGGATTAGAATTCCCTTTGTAGCATGCTTTAAGAACAAACATTTTGGGTATAGGGTGGAGTGATATGATCATTATGAACGGCATTTCAAATGGTCAAGCTTTGAAAAATTAGTCTTCTCATTTTGATGCTCTAATCATATGCCACACTAAAGGAATTCAAAGCTCAAACTATTGTAATTTGAGAATTTATTTAATTAAAAACAAGCCAGTTGTGAGACTGAGATTTGTCATACCGATGATAATTCACACAGATAATCATGTATCAGTGGCACAAAACCTCAAAAAAATGCGTCTTATTCACATTTTATTGGAATTTTGTTCAGGTAGACTTCATACTGGAATCATGGCTGCATTGCCAGATCCCTACTGGTGCTCTCAATATAGCCACTTTGTTTGTCTCGCTTAATTCTTCCACAGATGCTCCTCACCTTCTTATGGAGTTCATACAAGGAAGCCCAACCTCCCTCGTTCTCCTCCTGGACTTGATACCACGCAAGGATGTCGTCCTCCACCCTGACTACCTTGATGAATTCTACCATCAAACCGATCTGGATAAACAAAGGCAAGTGCTTGCCAAACTTCCACAGGTGCAACCTTACATGTCACCCTCTCTTTATGTCCGCAGTATCCTATCACCCACAGCAATTGTAGTTAACATCAACTGCGGTGACGGCGAACAGACCATGCTGGAAGAGATAATCCGTGGCAAACTCAATATGATTTGCAAGGAGATTGTTCAAATATGGTTGCGCTTATGTGTTAAAACTAAGCTATTGAGTGAAGTGGATCAAGACATTTTGGTTAAAAGAGATAGTTTGATCAAGAGCAAGGCCATTGAAATTGATCTCGAGGTAAACCTGCCTAGAATGTTCACTCCTGAGATCGCAAGCCGTGTAGTGAGGGAAATTAAGGAGGCTTATAAGGTACAAGACAGTGGAAAAAAATTCGTGTAAGAGTTCCCAAAATGTAATTACGATGAGAGTTTAGATTTGCAGGTGCAGCAAAATTGTAATAGAAACTAGTCCAGAGGAACCAAATTTGCATGTCTAACTTGATCCTCTTGATATTTTGTACATGCATGACAACAGTAAGAATAAGGAAGCGACCATAGATTTGGCTATAAATATATAAATTTTGTTAGTTTGTTTGCCCATCATAAAGATTTGGCTTGATGTATTTGTCTATGCAATAGCTGAGTATGTTGGAGCTTTACTATGATTCGACCTTTTTGTTTGTTGATTTGTGAAGATATTGTCTGCTTTAGATAGCATTGATGACTTTGTTGTGCCATAATCTAATGAAACTGAATAAACTAATATCTATGAAAATGTATCTACCATTGCATGGTGTAGCAGTAAGGTTTTTGATGCGCCGCAGTTATGCAGTTTTACGTGTCTCTTAAGATAAAAAGTCATGGAAAGTCAAGATGCACTAGATTCGAGTCAAACTTCTCATAAAAGAGACTCAAGCTAAGTCAAATGAGTCTAACAAAGTTAACCAAGGGCAAGTTAATTATCATGGCCCATGTGTCGGCATATATCCTGGCACCCCTTCTGGCTTAATCTCAAGTCCATGCACTATCTCTCAGTCTCAGCTCTTGATCCCAATACCCCTTTTGGCTTAGTCCCGACACCTTTTTTGGCTCAGTCTTAGGTCCTTGCACCATCTCTCAATTTCAACTCCTAATCCTGACACCCCTTGTCGCTTAGTCTCAACTACACCATCTCTCAATCTCAGCACAAATCTTGACACCCATTTTGACTCATTTTTAAGTCCCTACACTATCTTTCAGTCTCAGCTTCTGATCCGAACACCCCTTCTGGCTCAGCCGAAGGTCCCTGTATCATTTCTCAGTCTCAGCTCTGGATCCCAACACCCCTTCTACCTCAGTCTAAGGTCCCTGCACCATCCCTTAGTCTCAACTCCTGATCCCAACACCCCTTGTGGCTCAGCCCCAAGACCCGGTAACGTCTCTTAGTCTTGGGTTCAATTGCCGACATCATCTCAGTCTCAGTTTCAATTGCCGAGACCCTCTCTCAGTATTAGATGCCAATATCTTTTTAGTCTCGGTCTCAGATCCTAACTTTGTCTTTCCTCAAGGTCACTCCACATCGATGTCACCTTTTTCACCCTCAAGACAGGCCTATGCCCTACACGAGCTCGTTGACAACGACTATGAATATTCCAGGACACATAACATCTAAGAATGTCGGAGGCTGTGAAGGTGACCTTGGCGTGTGCGACCCTCCTAGCAGCGGAAGAACCCTCTGTGTCGTCGACGGCTGTCGGTGGGCGACGAGAGAGAAAGGGAAGTGACTGCAGAGATGGCGACACTAGCATCGGTGACGGAGAATAGGCGACGTTGATCGGTTGGGTGAGCGGCGGAGGCAACGTGTGCGTCTTGTCCTTTCCTCCTCCTCTCCTTTCTGCCTTCGACGGTGGAGAAGAAATACCCAGGAAAACACCCCCTCATCTCTCCCATTCAATGATGAACAGTGCCTCCATCAAAACCCTTAACATGTAAAAGGATCACTTTGCCCTTCTCTTCCTCCCTAATTACTCATGTGTTCTTAAGTTACGTCTGCATCATGCACAAAATATGAATTTAGGAATATTCATGTTTAATACAATATCATATCATAATACACTCCCCCGAAGCACTTCTAAAAATTTTATCACTATCCAACTACTCATTAAAGAAACTATTATTTCTAGTCCTTCATATAAAGTGTATCAAAGAAAACAAGGAAGATGTCTAGTCTTAATCAACAACCTACTCCCACAATAATATCTTTCGAAAACTCTAAACATCTATCAGTAGGTAAATATTTCTTATCTCATATGTTGTCACTCCTTGATTCTACAATCGGGGGACATCCAAAGAATAAATGCTTTGTGTCTCTAGCACTTGCTCATAGAAGGTACAATGTCTTTACATGTCTTTAATGAGAAGATGTCTATGTGCCAATATCCAAAAGGTAACTGTGTGACTAGTGTTAGTTAGTCCTAGGAAACGTACCGGTTCCACTGTACAAAAATTTTTGTACAAGTGTCGAACCTTTCCTTAAATAACCTATTGTGTTCTTTAAAAGTTAAATTAGGAATCGCAGACGGAACTTAACATCATTGATTCCAAATTTAACTTATCTGTTCTTAATGGTTTAGATTTGAATCGCAAGCGGAACTTAACACTATTGATTCAAATCCACCTATGTTTTTAATTCCATTAAATATTAATTTTCAAAATTGGCTTCCAGGACTGCATGGCGAGACACATGACCTTCTTGGATATGGGAGCAACTACCACCACCTAGACAAAGCCTTTTAAGGAAAGTTAATATTTAATTTCCTTAAATAACTCTAGGTTAACCAAAAAGAACAATTGAATCACAAATTCGAAAAAGAAGAAAACACAAACTTGAAAAGCTAATTCGAAAAACTAAATCTAATGCCTCTTGTGTTTGGAATTCATACAAAGAAAAATAAACTAGCATGATGCTGAAAATAAATACTAGTAATACCTTTCTTTGTGAACTTTAATGACCTCTTGATCTTCTACCGTATTCCTCTTCTAACCTCGGACGTTGTGTGGCAACGATCTTCCGAGATGAGAACCACCAAGCACCTTCTTCTTCCTTCTAGGTTTCGGCCACCAAGAGTCCTTCTTGATGGATAGGTTCGGCCACCACCAATGCTTCAAGGGATGCTAGAGACTAGGTTTCCTTTCTCTCCTTCTTCTCCTTGCTTGATCCGGCCACCAAGAGAACTCCACCAATGAAGAAGTTTCGGCCACAATAAGGAGAGGAGAGAAAAAGAGGGGCCGGCCACACCACCAAGGAAGAGAGGGAGGAAGAAAAAGAATAGAGTCGTTAGCCATGAAGGCACCTCTACCCCTTCTTTTATATTCCTTGGTCTTGGCAAATAAGGAAATTTTAATAAAAACTTCCTTAATTCCTTTGCCATGAAAAGGAAAATTTAATTAATTAAAATTAAAAACTTTTTCTTAAATCATATGGTCGGCCACTATTCTAATCTCAATTAAGGAAAATTTAATTCACACAAGAATTAAAACTTCCTAATTTGTTTCCGAAAATTTTTAAAAAAAAATTCTCCAATAATTTTTTTTCCTTCAAGGTGATTTGTAAAAAGCAAATTTTATAAATTAAAATCTTTCTTTTAAACATGTGGATGATTTCCAAAAGGAAAGTTATCTCTAAAAATTAAAATCTCCTTTTAATCTACAAATAAGGAAAGATATCAAATCTTTTCTTAATCTTTTGTAGAAACTAATAAAAGAGAATATTTAATTTTTAAACTCTCTTTTAAATCATGAACATGGTTAAAAAAGGAAAGTTTTCTCAAAATTAAAATCTACTTTTCAATCTACAAATAAGGAAAGATTTTAAATCTTTTCTTAATCTTTTGTAGAAAGTTATAAAAGGAAATATTTAAATTTTAAACTCTCTTTTAAAACCATGGAATCCACATAAGAAAAATTTAAAAAAATAAAATTACTTTTTATTTTAATAGGGTCGGCCACCTAAGCTTGGGTTCAAGCTAGGGTCGGCCACCTCATGAACCCATGAACCATGCCTTTGGCTGGCCCTAACTTGGACTCCAAGCTAGCTTGCTCGGCCCCTATAGGATGGGTAAGAAGGTGGGTATAGTACTCTATAATTAAGAGGCTACGATAGGGACCAAGAGGAGGAATTGGTTTTGGTCTCCCGATGAAATTAAGCATCCCGTGTTCGCCCCGAACACATAACTTAATTTCATCAATAATAATTCATTCTACTAAAGAACTATTATTGAACTACCGCATCAATCCCAAATTACATTTTGGGCTCCTTCTTATTATGAGTGTGTTAGTCTCCCTGTGTTTAAGATAATGAATGTCCACTTAATTAATATCTTAGTCCAAGAGTAGTACCACTCAACCTTATCGTCATGTCGGACTAAGTCCACCTGCATGGTTTAACATGACAATCCTTATGAGCTCCTCTTGGGGTCATTCTCAACCTAGATTACTAGGACACAGTTTCCTTCTATAATCAACAACACACACTATAAGTAATATCATTTCCCAACTTATCAGGCTTATTGATTTATTGAGCTAAATCTCATTCATTGATAAGTCAAAGAAATAAATACTAAATATATGTGTTTGTTATTATATTAGGATTAAGAGCACACACTTCCATAATAACTAAGGTCTAGTTCTTTTATAAAGTCAGTACAAAAAGAACTTACCTAAAATGGTCCTACTCAATAGACTTAGAGTGTATCAGTGCAATTTATTAGTTAAGATAAACTAATACTTAATTACACTACGACTACTTCAACGGTTGATTCCTTTCCATTTTAGTCGCGAGCAACTGTTTATAATTTATAAAGAACCGACAACATGATCTTCTATGTGTGACACCACACACCATGTTGTCTACTATATAAATTAATTGAACAAATTATATTTAACAAATAAATGTAGATATTTGACCATTGTGATTCTTTATGTTTATACAAAAGCTAAACTTTTAGTATACACTCTAACAACTAGGTTATATATAGGACTTCCACATTGTCTGTGTCCATGACTCTTAATGGGTAACTGGGCAAAAGATGATTACATTTACCCTCAGCGTCCATCAGTTCATGAAAGGACATCGCGAATGAGATAAATCATGATAATTAAGAGGTAAATGGATGAGAGAGTGAGTTATGCAGAGTACAAAAATTTATACCCCGCCTAATTCTATGATTAAATTCTTCATTCGTTGGATAAATTTATCATCCGTTTACTATCTCACCTAACACTGCAAAAAAAATCAACATTAGAGACGGGCTTTTCCGTCGCTAAATTAGATTAGCGACTGAATAACTGTGTCGATACGAGTTTTGTCGCTGACCGTATTTAGAGACGGAATATATATTCCGTCTCTAAATTTAGTAATGGAATATATATTCCGTCTCTAAAATTTAGCGACGAAAATTTAATCATCAGTCGCTAACCATAGAATCTGATCTCTAGTTTCTGTCTCTAATTAGAGACGGAATATTAAAATTCCGTCTCTAATTAGAGACAGAAGTTTAATGGTCCGTCTCTAATTAGAGACGGAATATTAAAATTCCGTCTATAATTAGAGACGAATATTTAATATTCCGTCTCTAATTAGAGACAGATTTTTTATGTTTCGTCTCTAATTAGAGACGGAATTTAAATGTTCCGTCGCAAGGTATCGATATTTCAGACAAATTCAGGTCACTCAGCAACGGAAAATTATAGTTCCGTCTCTAATACCTGGAAATTTCAGCAGCACAATTTGGTTTCTGCAGTTATCCTTGTTTACATTTCATATCAATCTAAACCATCACATACGATGGTTTTCAAACAACACAATACATACACAATTAGACAATGACAATACAAAATAATATATGAATGTAAATATCAAACCAAATATTCAATCCAAGCACACTACATTCCTATAACATCTCCAATAACAATAATCCAAGCACAAAGCTAAAACTAAATATTAAATTAAAAAACAAAGATAAATATCCAAACATCTCCAATCATAAACACCTGATTGTATAGTACTATAACATATGAAATTAAAAAACACAATACAACACCTTCTAACAAAGAAAATCCAATCCTAAGCTAGCGAGTAGTAATCAATCCTGCAAAAATGTTAATACGATAGATTACTAATAAAACAAAGAATAAACTAATACACAATTATGAGTAACATATTAAATTTAATATTATGAATTTATTTTACATACCTGAGTGCTAGATTGGATATATGATGATGGTGTCGTATAGATATCAACGTTCCTGAAAAGATATAATACAATGTTAGACATAGTTTCATTAGTGAACAACCAAAAAATAAAAAGTTAAACATCAAGATACCTATGGCAATTTACGGATCAGGAGGATTATTAGAGTCTTGAGTCTCCTGAGAGGCAAAATGATGCGGTGTTGCACTCATTAGATCCAAGAAGGCCTGCATATCTTGCCCAATTTTCTCAAGATCCAATCGGGATTGCCGCTCTGCTTGAAAATTTGCCTCCAAGCTCGAGAGTCGAGTCTTCAAACCTGCATTTTCTTTCTCTAAGGTGTCTACTCTAGCACATGATTCGGATGCACTCGATGATGTGCTGGGACGACCCCTGGACCTAGGAGTGATTACAAAAGCTTTATTTCTACATTTGAAATGATTACACGGACAACGTAACGTGACACCATCCATACATTCTGGATGACTCTTCGCAAAGTTCACAAACTCTTCAACTCCAGCAAAATATTCATATCGGATAAATCCATTTTCTAATCTATTGTACATCCTTTGTTCAAGTACATTGTATCCTAATAAACATAAGATCAATTACTTAGTATGCAATTAATATAATAGAGGTACTACACATATGATTCAATGTATTCAAAAATCATGTCATGAATAGAAAATATTAAGTATATAATTAAGAAGTTGACATTTAAATAAAAAAATAAAAAAAATACACATTTAGACAATTTTAAATCAATTTCATAGGTGTTATCAAAATATCATATCATAATAGGTGACAGTCGTATGGTGTTTTATTTTTTGATCTCTAAATCATCATCAATCCTTTCTCTTTCTTGTTTTCTTAGTTATTCAAATTTCTTCATATTTCCTCTTGGTCCTTACCTTTTGATTTCTATCCATGGATTATTAGATTTGTTTGTATGCCTAGTTTTAATCTATCTTTAATATATTATTTTGGCTTTAGCTACTGGAAGCTTTAGAAGTTACAATATGAAATGTAAATCCTTTCATTGACTTTCTATATTCATATCCCTATACTAAGGCCATTTTGATCATCTTTGGTTAGGTTAAGGCTATATCTATGTCCCAGTCAATGATATTCTCATATGTATTTTGATTATCTTTTTTTAAATTTCAGTCTAACTTTACAAGAATGAAAATCAAATACACGCATGTTCTAATTTTCAAACAACTGAATATCTATAAATGAATGATTGCAGCAATAGACAATTACATGTATTTAATCATTTTCATTGAGGGATAACTTCTTCATTAATCAAAATCATGACAAATCACTATCGATGATAAGGTTGAACTATTTTAGGATATTTGTGCATCGTTGATGAGAACTAATTATAAACCTACAAATGCACTCCTCTACTAAAATGCACAAGTTTCTTTCATTTTGGTTGACAATTAGAAGGACAGCCAAATTCAAAGCAACAAACAACCTTCTCAAAAGAAACATCAATTTCACAATTAGATTTTTTCTATAAAAGAGAAGCAATACAAGAGTTTGCAAGCAGAAAAATCAGCAAAATGAAGCATGTATTTGAGGGAATGTGTTCATATATTTGTACCAGAGACCGAATTAAAAGTTTGTCTCTCATACAACTTGATGCAGTACGAACAAATTGTGCCACCAAAACAACTCAACTCTCGACAAATGGGGAAGCAAATAATATTATTAACTCAAGATGTACAAGGGATCCTAGCCCCTTTATGTTTTGAGGAGAAACAAGAAAGGAAAAGAGAGATTGAGGAGAAAAAAGAAATCACCAGCGACGTGATGCTGCTGGGATGCTGCTTTGTGAAAGGGATGCTGCTGAGCTTCGATGACCAGACGGGGAAGTCGTGGCACTTCCGCTACTCCTACTGGAATAGCAGCCAGAGATTCGATGACCGGACGAGGAAGTCAAGAAAGGAAAAGAGAGATTGAAGAGAAAAGAGAAATCACCAGCGACGGAGCACACTCTGCAAGGAAGAAGCTCGTTGGCGAGGATGACGAAAAGATTGCATTGAGCGAAGTCGGAGTCCAGCGGCGGCAACTGTTCGAGCATCGGAGGAGAGGACACCGAAGGAGACGGAGAGAAATACAGGAGACGGAGCTCGAGTCGGAGTCCAGCGCCGACAACTATTCGAGCGCCGGAGGAGAGGAAATGCAGGAGACGGAGACGGAGCGGCCGAAGTGGAAGAACCCTGCCGACGGAATTATTAATTCCATCTCTAATTCGCCTGGTGGGGCTTAATTCCCTATTTGAATAGTGAAAGAATAAATATTTTCTCCCTAATTAAAGATGGAATCAAAATATCCGTCTTTATTTAGAAACGGATAATTTATTCCTGTCGCTAATCTTTACGAATTAACTCATTTTAAAATTTAAAACGGTGAAAATAGAGACGAAAGTATATTTCTGTCTCTAATTAGAGACGGAATTATATTTCCGTCTCTAAATATGTCGCTAAATGACAATTTTCTTGTATAAATCCGTGAAGGCATACTTCACTTGGGTAATTGTAGGCCTAAGTGTTTTAACCATGCAGCATGATCAATTTTAGCCGTAGGCTATGGTGCAGCAGTAACGATATTCTAATTATTCTCCAGTATATGTGGTTCGATTTTTGGTTGTCGTGCCTCGATCAGATCAGTCACCTCGCAGAAAAAAAAAATCGGGCGTCGGTGGTAAAAAAACTCTTCACAGTGACGAGAAGAAATCACAGTCGCAGGCTCACCGAAGAGACGAATAGTGCATTTTGTTAATTGTAAACCACATGTCCTTTTATACAGCCACGTGTTCACATTGACGCGAGTTCAAATGTTTACCTTTTTATACAATGTGAATTCAAATGTTTACCTTTTTATAGGTGTGAACGTGTTGCTTTTTATATGCGTTCAATATGTGTGAACGCGTTCAAAGGTTTAGGTTTTATATGTGTGAACACACTTTCAAATGTTTATATGTGTAAACACACTTTCAAAGGTTTCCTCAATTTTTTTTGTTTGACACGTTTTCATTCTATATTTATTTTTTATACTTTTATTTATCTCTGCTCGATTTTTGTTTTGTTTCCGCCGCGCTCACAAAATTTTTACGGCTTTATCTTATGATTTGTTTCCGCCACCGCTCACAAAACTTTTACGGCTTTACCTTATGATCTTGACATCTTGCCCTTTGTTTCTTCTGTCTCTCCAAGCGCCGACCAAAGCAGTAAAGCGGTAAAGTCCTGCGCCCAAAGGTTATTTTTCCCTCTCTTCCGATTGCCGATCAAAGCGGCAAAGATTCGGCCTTCAGCCTTCGGCCTTCAACCTTCATCCTTCAAGTAAGTAGATTTTATTTTATTTTATTTTATTTCTTTAATAATTGTTTGATTATTTTTTGATTGCAATGTATGATACAAGTAATAATTTAAAATTTTAATTGTTTAAATGTTTAGTTGTTTTTAATATTTGATTGTTGGATAATTAAAAATTTAGATTTTGTATATTTAATGATTGGATAATTTGTAATTTAGTTTTTTATAAACTCTGAATATGTAATTAGTTTTTTTTATTAGCTGTTAGTTAATTGTAATATGTGAATAATGATAATTTATGCTAAATTAATTTTATTTTTTTAAAAGAATTGTGTCGATGAATGATGTTAAATAATTTAATTGTGTTATTGTTAAATTGTTCACATTACTTTATGTTGATAATTTTTTCCCATACATTATAATTTGTAGAAAATGTTGAAATATTTTGCAAAGAGGCCTAGGAGTTCAATTGAATCGTCTAGTGTTCCGAATGAAGAGTCTACTCCTGCACCACAACCACCACCACCTCCTCCGCAAATTTTATTTGAAAATATTGAAAATCTGAGTAGTGAAGTAGAAATTGTTGCTGATCCTGGTTTACGAAAATTGATTGAAGAGTATGATGTTGGTGATAGAGATCGTATTCGAAAAGAATATGTTGCTATGGGCCCTTGTCAACCTCGAGGCCATAATTTTCCAAGAAAAAAAATGGGTAAAGACAATAGATGTTTCAGGGAGGTTTGGTTTAAAGACCGTGATTGGTGGGAGTATAGTGTTTCAAAGGATGCAGCCTTTTGTTTCTGGTGTTATCTTTTTAGACCTAGTAATATAGGGTTTGGAGGAGATGATGTGTTTACGAGATCTGGTTTTATTAATTGGAAAAAAACAATTGAAAAATTCAATGAGCATGTAGGTGGAGTTGGTAGTGCGCACAATGAGGCAAGAATACAGTTTGAGGGTTTCAAGAATCAAAGACAAAGTGTGGAGTATTCATTTTCATCGGGAAAACATGAGCTTGAAGTTGCTTATCGCAAACGCTTGACTTCCATTTTAAAAGTAATTCGATTTTTGTTGTTACAAGGATTGCCTTTTCGGGGACATGATGAGTCTTCGACATCATCCAATAGAGGCAAGTTTTTAGAATTGCTCAAATGGTATAGCTCAGAGTGTCCAGAAGTTGCGGCAGTTGTTGGAATGAATGCACCTGGAAATAATCAAATGATTGCCCCAAAAATTCAAAAGCAATTGGTGAATGCTTGTACAGTTGAGACCACAAATGTTATTCTAGCTGATCTTGGAGATAGGTGGTTCACTTTACTACTTGATGAGGCTCGTGACTGTTCAGTGAAAGAGCAAATGGCAGTTGTTATTAGATATGTGAACAAACATGGAGAGGTGATTGAACGATTTATGGTTGTAGTTCATGTTGCAACAACTACAGCTGCTTGTTTGAAGGAGGCAATCGACTCTTTATTTGCTAAATATGGTTTGTCAATGGCGAGATTGAGGGGTCAAGGATATGATGGTGCTTCAAATATGTCTGGGGAATTTAATGGCTTAAAGTCACTAATAATGAAAGAAAATCCGTATGCATTGTATGTTCATTGTTTTGCTCATCAACTCCAGCTAGTGGTTGTAGCTGTTGCTCAAGCAAATCAATATGTTTGTGATTTCATGTGGATTGTTGGTTCGATTGTAAACACATCTGCATCATCTTGCAAAAGGGCCGACAAACTTCTACAACTTGAACATGACAGAAAAGTTAAACTTCTTGAAAGAGGAGAGATTAGTTCAGGTAGAGGACTAAACCAAGAAACTAGTCTAGCTAGACATGGAGATACACGATGGGGGTCTCATCATTCAACTTTATGTCGTATTGAACAAATGTGGCCATCTGTTATAGAGGTTCTTCAAAATTTGATTGATGATGGTGATCATTCTTCCAAGGGTTTAAATAGAACTTTGGTTGAAAGAATGGAGAGGTATGAATTTGTGTTTATTCTACTATTGATGAAACGTATATTGGCAATCACAAATCATTTGTCAACCGTTCTACAAGAGAAAGATCAAAATATTGTGAATGCGATGCGTTTGATCAATAATGTGAAATCCAAATTGCAAAAGTTGAGAGATTCTGGATGGAATATTTTACTTGAGGATGTGAAGAAGTTTTGTAACACTCATTTCATTGAAATAATTAATATAACAGATAACATCAACAGCCGTAGTCGTTTGAAGAGAGATGGAAAAAATGTTAATTTTTATCACTACTTCCATGTTGAAATCTTTTGTGAGGTAACTTCTTAATTCTTTTTTTATTTACCTTCAATTAAATTCTTTTAAACAGTAACATATTTATTAATTTTTACTTTTGTTGTTTGATTTTTAAATTGTAGGTTATCGATATTATTCTACAGGAGATGGATAGTCGTTTCTCTGAAACAACTACAGATTTGTTGATTTATATGTCATGCCTTGATCCTAGGAACTCGTTCTCTAGATTTGATGTACAGAAGTTAGTGCGTCTAGCTCATTTTTATGAGGATGATTTTTCTTGGAATGAGCGTATGTTGATTGAACAAGAGCTTGAAACATATATTGATGATGTCAGATCAGATGAACGATTTGAAGACATTTAAGATTTGGGAGCTCTTGCAAAGAAAATGATTGAAACAATGAAGAACCGTGTATTTCCTTTGGTTTATCGGATGATTGAGCTAGCTTTACTTCTTCCAGTTGCTACTGCAACCGTTGAAAGAGTGTTTTCGGCAATGAATATTATCAAAATAGATTTGTGAAATAAGATTGAAGATGAATGGATGAATGATAGTTTGGTAGTCTATATCGAGAAAGATGTTTTTAATACTGTCGACAATGAGCCAATTTTACAATGTTTTCAGAACATGAAATCTCGAAGAATGCAATTGTCACGTATTTGTTAGTAGACTGCTTTAATATTTTAATATTATTGTACGAGTTTCTTTTCATAATATTGTACCTTTTTCTCTTGTATACAAGTTATTTAAAAAATATTTTTTAATTACATAGAAATTATTAATTGTTCAAAAAAAAATCGTCGTGCTCAGAACGCGGCCGTCCCTCCATGATTAAATTCCTAGATCCGCCACAATAATAACAGTGATACCAGCAGCACGATCTGGATCTCAACTGCAACAGCAAATCTAATATTGTCGAACCAGATCTTGTCCAGACATGCCATCACAGAGGACATTCAATCAACAAAGGAGTGATCCATCTCGTCAAACTGTTAAACAAACATATGCAATGCCAAGGGCAAAACGTTCCAAATTATGGTGCCCCTTTCGAAAAAAAAAAAATTAAAATTAAAAGAACACCCTACCAGATATTGTATCACAATAATATCCTTCATTCCAGAATGACTGCAGTAGTTCTTATTTTCAGTGCTATTGTAACTATTACAATGTAACACTGAATACAATGTAGTATTTTTATCGAATTAAATAATTTTGATCGAATTTATAAATGAGTATTTTTATATAACAATGTTTATAATTTAGAATTTAAAATTTTAAGATTTAAAATTTAAGATACAATTATAGTTGCATAGCAGTTATTCAATAGTTCTTATACATTGAAGTAACTCTTAAAGTATCCATATCAGATACTCTATTCAAAAATTTTACCTTAAATTTTGGATAAGGTAGCTAAAAAATATTTACATCAACTACCTTATCGATTTCCTAAATTATGCATTTACGAACAATACTTCTCTAAATTTAGGGAATGAATTTCATTCCCTAAACATTATAGAGGAGAGAGAAGAAATAGGGAAATTGATATATGATGTATTGAAAAATGGATATCCAAATTTAATAAAGTAAATTTTTTATCCTAAATCTTAAATTATATATTTTGGATAGAGAAATTGGTGTGGATAATCTTACAACTTGAAAAATCATATCTTTCATTATAATCAAAATTATTATATGTAAAATATTATTATATAAAAATATTCTTTATTAATTTGATTAAAATTATTTAAATTTCATTAAAATCATTTTAACTTTATCAACATCACTTAATAGTAATTGATACATAATTGTAATAGTTATTGAAGAGCTGTTACACCGTCATAATTAAATTATAAATCCTAAAATCTCACATTCTAAATTTTAGATACTATTTATATCAAAATATTCTTTATTAACTTGTTAAAATTATTTAAATTCCATCCAAATTATTTTAAATTAGTTAAAATCATTTTAAACCGTTATAAAATCTACTAGATAAATACAATTATATAGAAGTTATTAAGTAACTGTTAATAATACTATAATAAATGTTATTTTAGATGTTAAACATTGTAATAATTACATAGTAGTTTATAATAGCTACCTATTATAATAGTTATCTATAGTTATTACAATAATACTGAAATAAAGAATATTTTCAAATAAAATATTTAATCATGCATCTTTTGATTTATTTTTTTTATTAAAAGCATCGTCTTTAAAATCAAGGATATTTAATCATGCACATTATAAAAACTATTTATTATAATAGTTATCCATAGTTATTACAATAATATTAAAAAAATAAAGGATATTTTCAGATAAAATGTTTAATCATGCATCCTATTGATTTTATTTAAAAAAAATCAACGTCTGCATTTGCAATTAATATAATTAGGGGTGCTTCAGTTCATTGCAAATTTCCCGGTCTTATCTTTGTCCTGGCGGTAAATTAGAGAGAAATCTCTAATCACAATATTAACTTTGCATGTAATCCTCATGTCCAAAAAACTTTGTTTCCACTCCCTGCATGTAAAGTATTACTTGTTTCAACTCCCTCATGTAAATATTGATACCTAAATTGCCCCTCAGATTTTTTAGGTACAAAAATTTTAAAATTGAGTACAAAAAATCAAAAAATGAGTATAATTTTTCTTAAAGTCAGTATTTTATATTAAAAATCGAGTATATTTTCTATCAAAATTGTTCCTCTTATTTTTTAGGTATAAAAAGTCTAAAAATAAGTATAATTCATATTAAATTCAGTACTTTATACTATAATCTAGTACTCTATACTAGGATCGAGTATATTTTATATCGAAATTAATCCTCATATTTTTCGGTACAAATAATCTAAAAATGAATATAATTCCTATTAAATTCAGCACATTAAATTAAAATCGAGTATATTTTGAGATGAAAAAAAAAATCATACTCAATTTGATAGAAAATATACTAGATTCTAAGTTAATATACTCAATTTAAGAAAATTTATATTGATTTTTAGATTTTTTGTATTTAAAAATATCATGATAATTAGATAAAGATATTTAATTAGGGAGTAAAAATAAAAATTTTCATAGATGAGGATTACATGTAAACATTTGTTTCTCAATAGAAACTGTATGTAAAATTATCCTTGTCCTGGACCCCGCTGGGCCCCAAGTTGCCTAATCATTCATTCCCGCATTGCTTTCTCTATGTGCGCTGAATAAGCAACCAGATCATTTCAATTAGAAATCCTTGGAGAAAGTTGCAGAGACATGGAAAGCCATCTCAATTCATGATCGCACATCATTGTCTATTTCCATTTCCAACCCATCTTCCGTGCCAAACCAACTGGCTACTTTTTACTTCTTCCTCTTCTTCTTCGCTACAAAACATCAAACAACTGTCGCTCGAGTCTATCGCTTCGATGGTGGCGGTGTTCAACAAAGAGGTGTTGAGTTGGTATCTGCTCGCTGTGAAACTTAATGAGACCGTGCAGGCGAACCTCCCCCGGTCGCAGCCTAGCACTCCCGGCTCGCCCTTCAGGCCTCCGCCGCCACCGCCGATCTATTTCACCCGGGGCGAACCCATTCCGGAGGAGCTTCAGCGGCAGGAGGAGGAGGAGGACGAGGAGGGCAAGGATGAAGAGGAGGTGAGAGTGGTGGTCGCCGTCGCCGCTGCCGCCCCCCGAGTGGAGTCCGAGTGGGCGATTTCTGTCCGCGACAGGCTGGAGCAGGCGCGGCACGAGGAGGCGGCCGTGCCGTGGTCCCGCTTCTCCATCTACCGCGTCCCTAAATCGCTCCGCGAGGGCGACGAGAAGTCGTACGTGCCCCAAGTGGTGTCGATCGGCCCCTACCACCACGGCAAGCGCCGCCTCCGCGACATGGAGCACCATAAGTGGCGCGCCCTCTACCGCGTCCTCCGCCGCACCGGTCACGACGTGCGGCTGTATCTCGATGCGGCGCGCGTGCTGGAGGACCGGTGCCGCGCCTGCTACGAGGGCCGCATGGCCCTGTCCAGCGATGAGTTCGTGGAGATGCTGGTGCTCGACGGCACCTTCGTGCTGGAGCTCTTTCGAGGAGCGGCGGGAGGCGCCGGCGAGGGTTTTCGGGACCTCGGCTACGATCGCAACGACCCCGTGTTCGCGATGCGCTGCACGATGCACGGCATCCAGCGCGACATGATCATGCTCGAGAACCAGCTGCCCCTTTTCCTCCTCGATCGCCTCCTCGGCCTCCAGATAGGCCGCCCCGACCAGCACGGCTTCGTCGCCCGCCTAGCCGTCCGCTTCTTCGACCCCCTCATGCCCACCGACGAGCCGCTCCGCAAGGCCGACCGCGCGAGGATCGAGTCCTCCACCCGCGCCGCCGCCGAGTCCTTCGACCCGCTCACCGAGACAGGGCTCCATTGCCTCGACGTCTTCCGGCGGAGCTTGCTCCGGACGGGGCCGAAGCCGGAGCCGCGTGTCTGGATCAGGCGGTGGTCCCACACCCGGCGCGTGGCGGATCGGCGGCGGCTGCAGTTGATCCACTGCGTGACGGAACTCCGGGAGGCGGGGATCAAGTTCCGGAAGCGGAAGACGGACCGGTTCTGGGACATCAAGTTCGCCGACGGCGTGCTCAAAATCCCGCGGTTGCTGATCCACGACGGCACCAAATCGCTGTTCCTGAACCTGATTGCGCTGGAACAGTGCCACTCCGATTGCTCCAAGGACATCACCTCCTACGTCATCTTCATGGACAACCTGATCAACTCGGAGGATGACGTGAGCTACCTGCACTACCGGGGGATCATCGAGCACTGGCTGGGCAACGACGGCGAGGTGGCGGACCTGTTCAACAAGCTGTGCCTCGAGGTGGTATTCGACTTCGACGACAGCTACCTGTCGGAGCTGTCGGAGAGGGTGAACAGGTACTACAACCACCGGTGGAACACGTGGAGCGCGAGCCTGAAGCACAGGTACTTTGGGAACCCGTGGGCGGTCATCTCCTTGATCGCCGCCGTCTTCTTGCTGCTGCTCACCTGCGTGCAGACCTACTACTCCGTTTACGCCTATTACCGCCCTCCCTGATCACCCACTCTCCGGCTTATGTATCCTTTACATTGATCGATCGATTGTTTGATTTTGTTAGGTTCATAATCTCGATGAGAGTGATGAGATTGGTTGTTTGATCTTCAATTCAAAGAAACTCTGTTTTTGGTTTTGGATTTTGATTTTGGAAGAGATTTGAGAAGGAACAAGATTTGTCAATTAATCTAATAAATAAGTCAAAGCGTAATTTTATAATTATTCATCTTTTTCGTCTTGTTTTTTTTGTCGTTTCTATTTATTTCCGTGTTTTAATTTAGCGTGAGAAGAGTTGCTGACCTTTTGAGCTCCTCACTTCCTTCCGCTGTCTTTTTTGGGCCGATGCGTTCCCAGAATTCGAGTGCCATGCGTCTCCTGCAGCCGCCGCAAGGCGCCACCGCAGCCTTCTCGCCGCTTCTATTGCTATTGACGCCCTTCCTCTGGGCAGCTACACCAGCCTTCTCCTCGACTCCGATGCCTCCGGCCATCGATCGCTCCCATCTGGTAATTGTTTTGCTTTTGACTCGGACGAGGAGATCCTTTCATTTCCGTTCCTCTATCATTTACTTTGTCGTCGAATGAGGAGATCCTTTCGTTTCCGCGGAAAGAAGGCATGTGGTTGCTTTTAGTTACTAGAACTTGAGACGAACTACTCCACTTTGGAGGGGTTATCCTCGATCAGAAGAAAACAGAATTTTAGAGAGGATTTGTTCATTATTTCATCTGTGCTGAAGTCAAATAGGAGATACAATGAAGTGATTTTGAATTGGATTTCCTTCTTCATTTGCTCACTTATTATACACAGGTAATTTCATCTAGATATATACGGACACCCTTGTGTGGTAAAGCTCATGGCTATTCTTACAAACTTATAGCGTTATATCATAAGTTATGGAAGGTAGTAAAGTCATTGTCATCTTATTTCCACTTAGAAAGCTTCATCTTCTTATCCATTGACGAGTTATTTGGGGTTGTCCTCTCAGGATAATTGCGGAGCCCCTGCAGTACCAGAGAGCAAGAGTGTAGAACCTATTGAGGGTGTTAAGGAACTTATGGATTCATTGAAATACTTTGATGCCGATTTTTTCAATGACAGCAAGGTACTGATGATGGAAAAGAGAATGATTGTTTACTCTTTCGTATGTCCAAATCTTATGTGTCTATTTTCAGGTGCAAGAAATGGCAACTGGCGTGAAAGAGTTCAACCTACCAATGTTTATGGTGAACCGTGAACTTATTGCTTCCCGTGATGGAGGGTTGAATGATCCATCTGTGTTAGTTTTCAAATCATCCTGGGGTAGAAATGATGAAGCTCCCCATAAGTATATACAATTTAGATATCCTTCCATTCATGGCATACAACGGCCAAACAAAGAGGAAGATATTGCCTTTATGACGGTGTGAAAATGTTTTTTTTCCATGTCTTATTTCTGGCAAAGACTGTGCATTTAGCTTGTCCCTAGTATTTCTGTTTTGATGAATGCTAGATACTTGAGCTTGGAGAGCTTATTAGGACGAAGCAAATTACTTCGAAAGAGCTCACTGATTTATTCTTTCGAAGATTAAAAAGGTACTTACTGGTATTTTCATAATTTTTTACAAATTATCTAGTACATTTGGTTTTTCAGGTTTACTCACAAGTTTAGAATGGGCAATCTTTAGGTATAATCTTGTTCTTGAAGCTGTGATTACATTAACCGAAGAGTTAGCATACCGTCAGGCAGAGGAGGCAGATAAGTTGCTGGCTCAAGGAGTGTATTTGGGTAAAGCATATCTTTGTTACCCAATTAGCCACTCATTACAAAATCTTTGATTTTATGTAGCATTCTAAATGCATGAATTAAAATAAAAACAGTAAACACTTATAGCGATTTGCAAGGACCTTCTTCGTACACACTGTCGGAAGATTCGTGCTCACCGTCAGAAGAGCAATTATAGAAATCGAAGAGCTCTTCACAATTTCACAAACCAAATCCCGCAACCTAGGATGTTTCTTCTTCTACGTGAAAACGAATCTTACGTTCACAATTTCTCAACCCCTGTAAATCACCCTTGGGCGCACCCTTTATAATGAGAATTATCTGAGGGTAAAAGAGACTTTTTCCCCAAAAGAAAGTGGGCAACGTGGGCATGCCCACATTTTCATTTCCTACATCTCCCACTCGTACAAGGTAAGCCGCTAAGACTAGTTCATCCAGGTAAATCACTAAGACCAGTTTGTCACAAAGACTAAATAAGTCAACTATATAAGAGTTTAGTCACAAAGACCATATCAGAACATTCAATCCATACTTAGAGAAAATGATTCGTGCAGCAGCAAGCACTGAGCGATAGTTACTAAGAAGATTGCTACACCTTACATAGTTGCTCTCTGAGCGATCAAGTTGTTACACTTAGCCGCTCTTTCAAATGAATTAGAGACATTCTCATAATGGCACATAGTCTCTCTCCTGGCGGTGCATATCCGTTATCCAGGAAACATCCAATCTCCCGGTGACACAACCATTATCTTGGAGATATCCATGTCTTGCTATTTACTCAGATTAAATAATCTTCATTTACATCAATATAAATATCTCTAATCCTTTATTATGACTATTATGTCAAGAGCATGTTCCATATCCAATATTCACAATCATTTCTATACATTACAGAAATGGGTCGACCAGTGAATAACATCAAAAGATGTTAATCTATTTAATCTTTCTTTTTAGTTAGAATCTATCTATTCTAATCAGTCGCTTTCCTAGTTATGCTCGATCGAATCATCTATAGCCATATGATACATGCTAAAGTAACAGTCACTGATTAAAATTTCAAGTAAACAAATAAATGGTCACTAACGGCAAAACTGAGATTAACTTATAATCTCAAAGGTCTCATATAGTAGAGAAACATGTATCTACTCTCCTATTACCCTTATTGTCGCAATAATACATGTGGTATGAATTATATGTTACGATATTATTTTCTTACTAAAAAGAGTGCATGTTTTTCTCAAATTTAATATCGTACAGATTTTGATCTAGACATACCTAATGTCTAATCTTGAATTCAACTTATGAATTCCAATCTGACCTTCAACATGTTCAGTAAATGGTGGGTTCATTTACTTTGATCATTATTAACACATAAATGATCTCATCTTGATATAATTATTAAGACGACCTTAACTTATGAATTTGTCTCTATTCACAGCTACGTAAGTTGTCCTATAAGTAACGGTCTTACCGCTATTTATACTTAACAAACATAGATGATTGTCCATGTGAGTAGACTAATCTCTACCTGCCACATGCTCACCGAGATTTTATATGAATGTAACAAAATCATATACTAAATAAATTATGACAAATTACACAATCAAATCATAATATCTTATTGTAATTAAATGTTGTTACATTCTACGAAGTCTCAAAGACTTTACATGTTCTTTAAATGACTCTTTAGTATTGACTTAATAAAAGGATATGCAAGCATAGCACGTGTAAGGACATACTCAAGAATTACCTTTCTTTTAGCCATAATATTCCTCACAAAGTTTTATTTTATCGCTATATGCTTATCTTTGTTGTGATATTTGGGATCCTTTGAAAAAGATATTGTGGCTTGATTGTCACAGACAGTTACTGGATCAGATGCTTCAGGAACCTTCTCAACCAGACTGCTTCTTACACAATCGTTGAACATACCACATATTCAACTTTTATAGTTGACAAAGCTACACAAGCTTGTTTCTTGTTGTTCCATGAGATGACGCCACCATTCAGCAATAAGGCATAACCTGATGTGGATTTTCTATCATCCAGGTCCAGCTCAATCTGCATTCGAATAACCTTTCAGACTTATATCCGATCCTTAAAAACAGAGATAATAATCTGTTGTCTTATTTAGATATTTGAATATCACTTTTACCATCTTCCAGTGTCTCGGTCCTCGGTTTGACTGGACTAAACCAACAGCATAGCTGATATCGGGATGTGTACACAACATAGTATACACCAAACTACCAATAACACTGACATATGATTTTTTATTCATTTCAATTATTTCCTTGGAGTTTTGGGACACATACTCTTGCTCAAAACAGTACCTTTCACAATAGGTGTATGTTCTATGTTACAATTAGATATGCTAAAATGATGTAATATCTTATTTATATAAGACTCTTGTGATAGATTCAAAAGTCATTTAGGACGATCTCTAATAATCTTTACTCTTAAGATGTACTTAGTTTTCCCTATATCTGTTGTATCAAATTGTGAGGACAACCACTTCTTGACTTCATTCACATACCCTATGTCATTTCAAGCTATCAGCATATCATCAACATATAATAATAAAATGACATACTTTTCTTTCTCTTTTCAAGAAAATGCAATGATCCTCATTGATTATCTCGAAATCATAAGATAACACGACTTTGTTAAATCTTATGCTTCATTGTCTTGACGCTTGCTTTAGTATATATATAGACTTTTTAAATCTACACATTTTCTCCTTTTGGCCTTCAGCAATGAAACCTTCTGGCTGAATTATATAGAGTTCCTCGTCTAAGGAAAGTAGTTTTTACATCCATTTGATGTAATTCCAAGTCATAATGTGCCACAAAGGTCAAAATAACTCGTATTGATACAAATTTCACTATGGGAGAAAATGTCTCTTCAAAGTCAATACTCTCCATTTGGGTATATCATTTTGCAACCAAACGAGCTTTGTATCTATTAATCGATCCATCAGCTTATCTTTTTATTTTGAGAATTCACTTATTCAGAATAGCATTTCGGTCCGGAGAAAGATCGATTAAGTCCCAAACATGATTCTTATTCATTGCCTCCATCTCTTCATCCATTGCAGCTTTCCACGTTTCTCTAACTCTACATCTCAATGCTTGTTCAATAGATTGAGGTTCGTCATCGTCAACTGGGAGTATTATCAATGTCTCATTCTTAATATCAAACCTCTTCTTAGGTTTGATTTTACTAATACTTCTTCGTAAGTTGGGATGTTGAGAAGTCAACTGACTTGACATATCACTCCCACTTGGTTGACTAGACTCAAGCATCCCTTTTGACACTTCTCTTGTTGATAATATCTCATCCTCCTCAAATAGAGAAACATTTTTATCAACATCATCTCTGGTTGGGAACTCTGTTTCAAGAAAAGTCGCATCTCTCGAATCTATTTCTGAGATGGTTCCATCTTGTTGCTCACCTATGAAAACATAACCTTTGGAGATCTCATAATATCTAATAAAGATACATTTTTTACCCTCCTTGGTCTCAGTTTTCCATACTTATGAGAACTATCATGAACATAAGCGGTTGACCCCTAGGGTCTCAAATTACTCAAATCCGGTTTTTTGCCTATCCAACATTCATATGAGGTAGATGAAACTTTGAAGACACCTTGTTAAGTATATAGGCCGCAGTTATTAATGCATCACCCCAATAGGAGATCGACAAATTGACCTGCTCCATCATAGACCTAACCATTTCAAGAAGAGTCTTATTTCTTCTTTTAGCTATCATATTTTGTAGCTGTCTAATAATCCTTCTATCATTACATATTGTCTTGAACATATCAGACAAATATTCTCCTCTACGGTCAATGTGAAAAGTTTTAACTTTACATTCTGTTTGATTCTCAACTTCGTTCATATAACGAATAAAGTAATCCAATGGTTTAAATTTATGAGAAATCAAATACAAAAGACCGAAACGAGAGAAACATCAATAAATGTAATGAAATAGGAAGCTCCACGTCTAGCCTTCACATTCATTGAACCACAAATATCCGAATGAATTAATTGCAATGGTGATTCAACTCTAATAGCCTTACCAAATGGTTTCCTAGTTGTTTTTTCAACAAGACAATGTTCATATATAGACAAGTAAATCTTAACCTGAGTGCCCAATAGACCCTCTCTAGCCAATCGATTCATGCATTCTTGTCCTATGTGTCCTAATCTAGCATGCCAAATCTCATTAGTTATACCTGCATCACTAGTTAGAACAATGTTCGAAAAACAACCTTCTATTGCACAATTGACATCTGATTCTACATCAAGAACCATAAAAACCATTTGTTAAAAAATCACATCCGACTGAGTCAATCTTAAGTTCAACACATTAGCTGTAAAAATTAATACAGTACCCTAAATCAAGAAGACATGTAATGAAAACAAGATTCCGTCGAATTTTAGGAGCATATAGTTTTACAAGTGCTGATTCCTATGACTTCAACTCTTGCATTGTTTCCTACATAGATCCATTTGTTGCCAGCTAGTACTCGACGGTACAACAAATGTAATTCGCTCCCAAGCTACATGGTTGGTTGCTCCCAAATCTATAATCCACAAAGGATAAGAATCAGCTAACAACACTAAACTAGCAACAAAATACTCTGGAAAAGAAGACACACTTGAATTTATCTTTTTTGGCTCAATGGACTTTCGCTCCTTCTTGCTGCACTTAAAGCAAATCAACTTTTAGGTTTCACTCCAGTCTTTTTTCCTTTCTTCTTGATTGGGCCCTTAGGAGTTTTTTTCTTATTTCCCTTCCCTTTCTTGAACCATTTCTTTTTCATGGATCCAGATGATCCAACAGAACCAACAACTACATAAGTTAGTTCAGAAATCCTTGCGGATTCAACTTACTCTGCCTCCAATTCTACATCGCATGAGACATCAGTGAAAGTCTTGATACTCTCACTATGAGTTAGGGTCTGTTT
Source organism: Zingiber officinale (assembly GCF_018446385.1). Taxonomy (NCBI): domain Eukaryota; kingdom Viridiplantae; phylum Streptophyta; class Magnoliopsida; order Zingiberales; family Zingiberaceae; genus Zingiber; species Zingiber officinale. Next base: position 109,749,933 of record NC_055993.1, on the reverse strand, counting down.
CATGGTCTCCCAAGAATCTGGAAGGAAACGAATAACTGCTTGAACCTGTTGTACATCGATCAACTCATGACCAGCAGTTTTAAGCTCCCGAATCATGTTCGATATCTCCTTGAGGTATTGAACCATTGAAACATTCGGACGCTTCTTATAGCCATCAAATCTGATTATCAACTGTCGAAGCTTGCTCAGACTTACTCCATTGTATTTCTCCTTAAGGGCTACCCAGACTGCATGAGCTGTAAGATACGACTTATACTCAAAAGCTCGATTATCTACCATTGAACTAATCAATATGTCCTTTATAGCGGAGTCCTTTTTCGTTCATGCCTTGTAAGCATCAAGATATCGTCTATTTTGTGGAGTGGGACCATCTACAGGTTCTACCATAATCTGATTTACAGCCTCTAGAACTTCTTGTTCCTCAAGTACATACTGTATCCAGAGGTATCAGATCTTATAGTTATCCCCATTAAGATTTTCACCTTTGTTGAGTTTTATAGTATTTTTAGTTGTTATAATCTATCTTAAATAAACACATTATTTAGTATTCAGTGTAATTCATATGCATGCAATTTATGATTGACCCAATATTAATTTGAGTTGGTTTACAAAATCAAGTGATAACTATGTTTTCACTCATTATTTGTATGACCAATCAAATTAATATTGATCAATTCTATTACACACATCACAACAAATGAACTGATCATTTATTATATCATGATTTTTTTAATTAAATGAACTAATCATTTAATAAAATGAACTAATCATTTATCATGCATCATGTAGAGTAAACAGCATAAATAAACTTATGAATGAACATATCATTAACATAAAAATATGCTGCATATTGTTAGCATATAACAAACTGACATGAACTAAATGGACTAATATTGTTCATACATAATGACAATAACAATAACAAAACTCTAATAAACTATATAGGCTAACACCACTCCCACTAGGATAAACACTAGTGTAGTGGCCAACATAATCTCTTTCAATCTGGACTCATTTGGGGTAATCACAGGTGGGACAACTTCAGAATTCTTCATCGGATCCTTTCTAGATCCTTTACACACTCTTTTCCAAATCTTCCTCTAATTCTTCAGGATCCGGATCCTTCTCTAATTCTTCAAGAGCTTGTTCTGAATCCTCCTCTGGATCCTCTTCTGATTCTTCAGGACCTTGAGCTAAATAAAATAAATGTATGTACATCTCTGAATATGAGACGTGCCCTTCAGAATCATCCCAAAGTTGGAGTGCTATTTCCCTAAGATGTTTTGGCAGTGATTGAACCAGAGTCCATCTTCTGTGTGTGTCTTGGATCGGAAACTCTTTTCGCTCAAGTTTCCAGAACAACCAATCGAGCCGACCAATAAACCATCCAACTCCACGAACCGGGCCATAGTCAAGCTTCTTAATCTCCTCCCAAAGCTCATGTTGTCGTATATCGCGACTAGCCATCTGAAAAATTGAAATTAAACAAGTCAGTACAAAATCGACTTAATTCAATTTATACAGACATAAAACCAACATAATTAATCAAGAAAAACAAATCTTCTCAATTTTCAGGAGTCTAAGTCGACTGACCCATTTTACCGATCAATTGAGAATCCAAATCCTGAGCTCGATCCATCGTCCTCGTTAAAACTAATCTAATTGGACAGGATTTTCTATACCTATGTTCTGTTATTATTTAATCTAAGTTCATTTCAACCAATCTCAAACTTATTGATCAAACTCAGATCCGTTTGATCAAACCAATGTCGGATTAAGTCTGACCCTTTAGAACAAATCTAATCCATTTGATCGAACTGGTTCGGTTAAACCAACTAATGGTTTAATCTAAACCAGATCTAATTAGACCAAAAAATAGTCTGGTTAAACTAACCTTGTCGATCTGGTTCAGTAAACCAGATTGAGATCTAAACCCAATTACAATTAATATCCAACATGCATTGATTAATTGAGACTTAAATCATTAAGTTATATAAGCTAACGTTTTTTTTAATGACAATACTGTTCTGCCGAAATAAAAATAACATGCATATATTTATATATAAACTGCTAACATGACCACGCCGTCACACATCCCTTCCCACGCCGCACAATGCGCGTTGAACGCCGCACGTCCTCTGCCGTGACGAACACGCCAACATTAACGGCTGCTCATCGCCTGCCTCCGGATGCCATCGCCGGTTCTTTCTGGCAATTGCTCGCGACCCATTGTGGGCTTGGAAGGAAATCAAGACACGCAGTCGTGATTTCCCGGCGGCTGTGCATGACCCGGCTACGGCTGGGATTTGTGAGATCAACACCGACTTGTCCTCCACGGCTATTAGTCTCTACCAGCCCACGATGACATCATAAATTGTAACTCAAAAAGTTGCATGTCAACAGAAGATGCAAAATACTATGGGCAGAAAAAAAACGTTGAACAATCTGTATCATGATTGCACTAACAAACAGAGGATAAAGAAAAATGAACTGAATCATTTTAATCTACATTCGTTATGATTGCAAACATTCAAACATGCATTTTATAAATTCTTTCATGCATTTAGAACCTTGCTTTGATACCAATGTAGCATTTTAAATGCATGAATTAAAATGAAAACAGTAAACACTTACAGCAATTTGCAAGGACCTTCTTCATCACCGTCAGAAGATTTCTGCTGACCGTCTGAAGAGCAATTATAGAAATTGAAGAGCTCTCCACAATTTCACAAATCAAATCTCGCAGCCTCAGATGTTTCTTCTTCTACGTGAAAACGAATCTCACGTTCACAATTTCTCAACCCCTGTAAATCACCCTTGGACGCGTCCTTTATAATGGGAATTATCCCAAGAGTAAAAGAGACTTTTTCTCCAAAAGAAAGTGGTCCCATTTCCAACATTTTAGACATTTAATTTTTTTTATTCTTTTTGAATAACAAGGATGTTCTGCTGAAATAGCTATTGGCAACTTGCATAACTGTAGTCTATCTAAATCATGGTTTGCAATCTTGTACTCTGCCTGTCAAAATATATCATTCTCGTAAATCACTGAAACTCGATACTAGTTGGCGTCAAGGTTCAAAATTCCAAGCTGTGCTGTAGTTTCAATCTTTGACTAGAATGATACTTTTTCAGTATTGTGTCAATACTCTGATGCATGGTGTCGATGGTAAATTGGAGGTAGAAGGAGGAAGAAGATGAAACAAAGAAAGAAGATATTGTTTGCACTAAGTGGTATTGACTTTTGATAATTTAGCGGAATGATATATTTTGACCAACATGGTACAAGATTTAAAACCATGCTCGGCCTAGACAACGTCACATTCCTATGCTTCATCCCCTTTCTTCAACTTAAATCCATTAGCGACACCATGTATCGAAACATCGACATGATACTGAAACAATTTTGTTCCAATCAATGATCGAAACTTTGACACAGCTAGAGATTTTGAACCTTGATCTAAATACTAAGCAACAACAGATAGGAGAATCCTTTTGTGGCTGAAGTTTGGCATGAATAACAGGTCCCCTCCATGGTATCCCTTATGGATTGAAAGACATTATAGCTGTACCCCACTACAAGACTACATGGGGATCCAAGACATTCAAAGACCAGGTTCTTAACATTGAAAGTTGGGTCTATAAAAGGTACAATCTTGATCTTCTGCATTAGTATTGTGAGTATAGTCAGCCAATTTTAGTTCATGACCATCGTAGTTTTGATTTCATTGTAGGCTAAAGGCTGCGGGAGGCGTTCTCGTTGCAAAGCTTGTTTCGGGGTCACTAGCCTATGATGACATTTGGTTTGGGGGAAGGACCCGGAACCCTTGGAATATTGAAGAATTCTCTACAGGGTCATCAGCAGGACCTGCAGCTAGTACCTCCGCAGGTTCTGTCGGGTCAAGGAAGCATCAGGCAGCAACTAGCAGCTGATTGCCGATATGATGAATTTTTCAAGTACTGATTGGTTGTATTTTTGACAGGTCTTGTCCCATTTGCAATTGGCTCAGAAACAGCCGGTTCCATTACATACCCTTCTGCTCGTTGCGGAATTACAGCCCTACGACCAACATTTGGAACTGTTGGTCGAAGTGGTGTCATGAGCATATCTGAGAGTTTGGTACTTCATCTCTAACCTCAGGGATCAATTGTTATTCTTTCGACTACAGAGACATACAATATGTGACTGAATGCAATTTGATTCCCAGGATAAGCTAGGTCCTTTCTGCAGAAGTGCTGCTGACTGTGCCTTAGTGATTGATGCCATTAGGGGAATCGATCCTGGTGACCTATCTTCTCGTCATGTTGGTATTGATGACCCATTTGAAGTCGACATCAGAAAACTCACTGTTGGATTTCTCAAAGATGCAGAGATGGAGGTGAGTGTATCTACTTTTTCGAGGAATTAACTTGGGCTGCAATCTGGAACTTGTTTTTGGAGTTTAACAAGGGTAAACTTGTTTCATGTATGCTTCTTGTTTTCTAATTATATTTTTTAAACCTTTTTTTGATTCCTCAAGGTTGTACATATTCTTCAGTCCAAGGGTGTAAATTGTGTTCCTTTTGAGTTGAAATACACAGTCGAATCAGTTCCAGCAATTTTAAACTTCACAATGGATGTCGATATGCTGTCCCACTTTGATAAGTGGCAGCGTTTGGGACATGATGATGATTATGAAGCTCAAGATCAGTGGCCCGTGGAACTTCGGCGTGCACGGTTGATACCAGCAGTAGATTATATACAGGTACTTTATGATATTTGATGATAGACATGACATTAAAGTAGACCAACTATATAATCCTCATACAACTAGAAATTGTGTATAGTAATTCAATTCAATTAGTTATATTTAACTCGTCTAATATTCTTTCAATCTATCAATAGCAGGTGTCTCCGGTGCTCCAATTAGCAATCATGTAACATGAACTGAAAGCCAATTCAATAATTTGATATCTTGTAGAATATTGGACTATGATTACGGCTCATATAAAGAAAGTGATGCCATTCTAGAATCATTTTATTGTAAATAAGAATTAGCCTTTCAGTTCCTGATTTGTATTTGCTACACTTGGTAGGATTACATGCTATTTTAATGAGTGAAACATCTTCATATGAAGAACCATAGAGTACAAACAAATGACTTTTCTGTGTTCTAATTTTGTTGAATCCATTACATGAAATTATGATTGCCTCTTGTGTATTCTTTACGATGTTATCGAAACTTTGTGCCACTTTTATTTCACAATGTTATAGCATACCATATATGGTTTCTCTCTAATTCAAAGAGTGCTTTCAGGCACAAAGAGCACGGGGCAAGCTGATTCGAGAGGTCCGTGAGAGCTTTACTGTTGATGCTTTTATTGGTAATGCAACTGATTGGGAACGCGTTTGCTTGGGAAACCTTGTTGGCATTCCTGTAGTTGTTGTCCCAACTGGTTTCGAGAACATCAAAAATCCTCCTCCAGGTGGTACTAGGAGAAGAACCACAATAACAACAGGAATATATGCTCCACCAGATCGTGATCACATTGTAAGTTGCTTGAATGCTTAATATGCTCAGTGATTTTAGGTCATGATAATTAAGATTTCTGATGTTGATATTTATGTGAAATATAATGACAACATAGGTACCTTCCAATGTATTTCAGGAAAACAGAAGGTTAAAACCAGTCTAGTGATCGAAAGATCTTGTAAGTCACCAAATTTATGACATATACATTATCATGGGCTAATACTAGTAAAGAAGGTAATTTAGCTGGTATAGGATTACACTAGCAATTTGGAATAAAAAAACACATTCATACGAAACATAATATGCTTTTAGAAAACAAAATGACAAAAGGTAAGTGAATGAGTAACATAGTTTTGCAGTATAGTGTAATGAATTTTAAAGATAAAAATAAATTAGATGTCCTTGTTGAGATAAGGATGATATTGATAATGCTGCCCAAGATAAGAGAATTAGAAATAGAACTATTTCACTAAAGTTTATATTAGGAAAATAAATTCATATCTTTTTATGAATCATGTATCTCCCGTAGAACTGAGTGATCCAATCAAAAGAGAACTTTGAAAAACCTATAGCAAACTGTTCCTACTAATGACTTGAAAATTTGGACTTGTAGGAGTTTTTTTTTTTTAAAAAAAAGGGGAATCATATGAGTAGAAAAGTGTACTTAAGAGATTTTAGAATTGCTGAAAGAAATGAAGTTTGATACATAATTTTAGATTTTGCTACACATCATGTGATCTCATGATTGTTATTACGCTTTCAGAAAAAAAGAAAGAAAAACATTTGATACTTCTCAATAGAAAGATTCTTGAAGAGCCCAAAGTTAAAAGTGTAATATAAAGTGAGAGAAGGCGGTGATGTCAGAAAGTACAAACAATTGTTGGTCTAAATATGCATGTTTTAGATATCAACAAAATTCTGGAAATGAGAACTTGCATAGGATTGTTAGTGTGGAGTTCTGTATGTGAAAGAGTTGTTAATTCAATTCTTTCAACTGCTATTTTTTTTTTAAGCTGTAAATCTGAACAATATAAATGTGGATAAATTTGGTTGATTTTCAGGCTCTAGCATTAGCCATGGCATATCAATCTGCCACCAATCATCACAGGCAACGCCCTCCTATCGATGATCCTTAATTAAACTGGTATTGTCCATGTTCTAGGGATCATCTTATTCTTTTTCCCTTCTCAAAATATTTAAGTTCTACATGATCTGAAACTTGCTTGTTTTTCTCAGGTTTGAATGCTTCTTGAGGATATTTTGCTCAAAGAAATGCAATGAGTTAAAGCTTGTTTATTTACTGCAAAATACATTGTGTTGATTTTGTTGCAAAAACTTAATCGTTCGATAACATTTGTGAGTTTATGACCTACGAACAATTTCAACTCAATACATTGTGAGCTTATTTTGGCCCGTGCATGGCTGAGTTGGCCAGGATGTGGTAGTATTGTTATGTGGTAGTATTGTTGCAAGGATCGAATTTGGATAAAAAAAATAGTGTATAATGCCCTCTCTCATGTTGGCTGCCCTATTTTCCTGATTTAATTTTTATTGCAATTGTGAGCTTATTTTGAAATATGAAGAATTCCTCATTCTAAATTCTTAGGCTTAGGCATTCCTCTATCACATCAACAAAATATCTATCACATAGACAACACAATACAGTTGTGTTGAAAATTAAGCTGCAAAACACTAGTGAAACAATGAACTGAAGAGTTCAGTTGGCCAAATATTTAGCTACAATTTCACTATAAAAAAGATTTTTTTCAAAGTTGGCAAAAGATGAGCTCTTGATGTGCTTGTCAATTCGTCTTAGGATTGACACGGAAGAGATAAATAGATAACTTTTATCCATTATAATAATGGCTTACGCATGCTTCATAGGGGTGCAATTTCACAAAAAGGGTGCAAATGTAAATAAACAAATTCAGAGAACTAAATTATAATATCGTCAAATTTATTTAATGCATAGAATATGAGATCTATTCTAAAAGTAATAAATCTGAATATTTTATTTTTTAAATTAGGTACTCAATCATCTCCACAATTATCATTACTTCATAACCGATGTGATAACAACACATGTATAACATTTAATTTTACTAGTGCGCGGTAATAAGCTACGTGGGGACTTGGTTCAGTCAACGGACTGCATCATTTGATTCGTTCCTTCAACCGAAAAAAATGTTTTTTTAATGAAAAATTACGGTGCTTTTATAATTTTGTATTTATTAATCTCGGAATAAAATATTTATTTTAGGCATTTTTCCTGTTGCCATCGTAAGAGAATTGTGCGATCGTGTTTGACGGGACAAGGAGAAGAATAATCGAATTAGGAGTCAGAGAACGGAAAAGGCGACGAAAAGAGAGGGAACGATCTGCCTTGCTCCTCCGATCTACGATTCCCAATTCCGCCGGCGGTCAAAGGAGGTTTGTTTCTTCTCCCGGAAGAGATCTTTTCTCTCGCTGGGACCGGAAGGGTGGGATTTCCTGATTGATTTTAGGGGTTGGAGAGAGGAGGAGGGAGGGAGTGGAAGATGAAGTCTCCGCTGAGAATATTTCGAGGGTTGAAGCTCAATAAGGAGGAGACCAAGGAGGCGAAGCACCAGCGTCGGCCCTCCAGGAAGCCGGACGACTTCGTCCAGGCCACCCAGGTGCGTATGCCTTTTGGTTTTCGGTCAAATAAGCATTGAAGAATCGGCTTCGGACGATGCTTCGTGTCTTTTTGTTTTTTTTTTTTGTTTTACTTCGATTCTGCGCCGAGCGTCCATTTTATCATGCTTTCTCGTCCGTTTTACTATGGAAATCATTTGTATTTTGTTTCATGTTAATAAAATTGTTCTGGAAAAGTAGGGTGGCTTGACCAACGTATCTACTGTAATCTTATTCCAGCTTTCTTTCCACCTCTAACTATGCAACATCAAGCTTTTAGGCCTCAACAACTTGGATTGCATTTGTGTATATTAGTGTGAAATCGTAGAATTCCGTCTTGAAATATGTTGCAGAGTTCGAACAGGTACAGAGCATAAATGGTCACGCAACTAGGTGAACTTTTGATAAATAGTTTGTTCTGTGCATAATGGATGGTTAGGCTGATGCTTTCAAATGTGTGTAACCGTAGGACTTACTACTTGTTTCTCTCTATTGGCAGGATATGCAGGATATGAGGAACTGCTATGATAGCTTACTGTCTGCAGCAGCTACAACTGCCAATAATGCACACGGTGCTTGTTCATACACTGTACATATCTATATATGCTTGTTATCTGTGAGATGTTATATATTAACTGCTTGTTTATCTACAAGTTATTTTAACAAGAGTTCAGACGTTGGCTATCCAAAGAAGCTAGCTAATTCCCTTGCATAACAATGCTATAGGAGCAAAAAGTGCTCCTTTTAAATTGGTTCTCCTTTCAAATTGATTCAATCTTATTAAGAACAAAAATTTTATCACATAAAAAGTGCTCTTTTCAAATTGATTCTATCTTATAAAACAGAAAAATTCAGTAGTTGCTAAAGTTTTCTTATCAGAGTAACAATGACTGTGTTGACAATTTTATGAGGCATTAGCATGTTATGATGGTCTTACTAATAATTAGGTAAAGAGGAAGCAGGACTAAAGTAACATAAACTTGGATGAAAATGGGAGTATTAAAGGAACTGGGAAGGAAATAAGGTATCAAAAAGATTTTCAATTTAGAGTGGGGAAAAAACAAATGTCAAAACAATTTTTTATGTAAAATTAGACAAGAGGTTCAGTTGTTGTGTGTATGTACTATAGTGGTACAGTGCTTGTTCAGTTTTTTTTTTCCATGATTGAAAATAGATGGAGTTTTCTAGACTACCTTAGGATCCAAAAAATTGCTAAGACCATAAGCCTTATAGCATATGTTTAAACATCTCTCTCTCCCCTCTCTGGTTGAGTATTGTAGCATTCATTAAAGTAGCCTTATAGTATCAGTGAGATGAGTAAAACTTATTGCAACAATTTTCTCATTCTTGATCTCTTTGCTGTTTCAGAATTCTCAGAAGCACTGGAGGAACTGGGCACATGTTTACTTGAGAAAGCTGCCCTGAACGATGATGAAGATAGCAGTGAGCACATCCAACATTCTTTTAAACTATCCATGAATCACCCTTCTTCAATAACAACTAATCTTAGAAGTCAGACTTTACATAGGAACACAAATGGAAGTGCAAGATAAATTTGTAATTTTAGATGCTATTTTCACCACAAGATTTAAACCTAGTTGGTTGTTCTGGAGTTTATTGTGTTTATTATGAAAACTTTAGCTTTGTTTTGCCAAAGTTTACCCATCTTACTTGGCTTATGATGGATTTGTTGGCCATCTATAACTAAGTGAAGCATAGCTTCACCATGCAGAATGTATGCCTTCAACCTTGACATTCTCTTATGTATAACTTGATCTACATACCACAACTTATTGTCTATAGGATGAACCTTAGATACTGAATAATACATAGGATTTAAAGCATTATTCAATATTTATGATTCTTCTTCTTTATCCTACCTATCGAACAACTAGATTCATTTTTATCGTTAATTGCAGGTAGGGCTTTAATGATGATGGGAAAATCACAGTTTGAGCTGCAGAAACTTTTTGGTTCATATGTAAGTATTCTATGTTGTGGTATGAATTCATCAAGCTCACTCATGTTAGATGTTTTCATGTCAATATAAAATGTATATTTTCATTTGATTTTGCAGCGCACAAATATCTTACACACAATGGATAAGCCATCAAGGTCCCTTCTTAAAGAGATTGAGAATTTAGAGGTTCACTTCTTTTCTTTTTCTTTTTAAATTGGAAGATCACTGTATGTATGAATGGTCAAGATAGATTTTTTTAAACGAAGTTCGTTATGTCTCATATTTCTTTGACCAAGACTAGACCGATTACCAATCATTTTACATTGCTCTAGGAAAATTTTTACTGGACTTAATCAATACAATCCTTGTAGGTCATCATTGATTCAAAGATTACTAATTATGTTGTGCATTTAATATAGGACATAACATTGCTAATAACTAGAACAATGAATGCCATGTTATTGTTTTACATATTCTACTTAAATAAGCTCAGGATTCTCATTTCAAATATTTGTGATTGCCTTGATGACATGCTTCTCAATGAGTAAGCTTTGAAAATGGTAAATGGAATAGTGAAACAGATCTAGAGTAAGCAAACTAATTAAAAAGAACTAAAGATGCTCAATTTATCCAATGAATGATCAATTGACATTAGTGACACTAAGCACTTATTTATTTTATATTTGATATTACTCAAGATACTATTATCCTAGTTAACAGCTATGATTTTTTTGTTTAATAAGATTATTTTCTGTTACAGGAAATGAAACGCTTATGTGATGGTAGAAGGTATAAAACTACTGCAATTTTGTTTTAAATCTATTAACAGTTGGTTCTAATTCTGGACTTGTCATCTTCAGAGAGTTATACAAAAACATGTTAGAGGCACATAGAGGAAAAGGGAGGTCAAAGCATTCCAAAGAAAATTCCTCAGCAAAGGAATTGCAAGAAGCTCAAGCTAACTATGAAGATGAGGCAGCTTGGTTTGTTTTTCGTTTGCAGTCGTTGAAGAAAGGTCAGTTTCAAAGTCTTTTGACACAGGCTACCCGCCACCATGCTGCTCAGGTAATCCATGTGACAAGAACATGTCATTGTTTCATGAGGTGTTTGTTTTATTGTTAATGTCCCCTTCTCTGGTTTTCAGTTAAATTTCTTCAGGAAAGGACTTAAGACCCTTGAAATGGTTGAACCACAAGTTAAAACAGTTGCTAACCAACACCACATTGATTATAATGTCAATGATCTTGAAGATGATGGCTCAGACAATGATGACGATAATACTTATGGAAGTGATGATGAGGATCTAAGCTTTGAATATCAAAAGAATTTCCTAGAAGAGAATGCTGTTTCTACATTTAGAAACACCATAGAGGTGTGTATTGCTTTTATAATTGTCATTATCTCTTCTTTAATTATGACTTACATTGTACTTGAATGCTCTGACAAACATTGTTATTCTAAAACACTTGCATTTATCAAAATAGTATATTCTATTGTTTTTAATCTCTAAGAATTATATTGGAACTATGTTGCCTGAAACAGCTTTCTCAGAAGTAAGAATTGATGTAGCCCATCTTTCACAATGCTAGATCGATGCAAAAACTTACATGGAATAACTTATAAAAGTTTGCTTATGATGTTGACCATTGCTTAGAAACCAATGGTATAAAGATAAATCAAGATTAGGGGCCAGCAAATGGATTTTCATTTTGGAGATTATGCTTTTTGTACATTCTTTGGCTCCTTTTTCCCTAATAAGGTTTCCTGTAGTTTTGCATTAAAAATTTGATTCTGGCATTAAAATGCTTTGACCAAAACTTCACATCCTTTATATGAATGATTACTCCTATGGAGTACTTAAGAGATATTGGAGGCGAAGGAGAACACTGTTGAGGTCAGCTTATAATAAAGTCTGGTTGGATAATTACAAATTTGATCCATAGAAAGCTTAAGAAACATTATAGATAACTGTAAAATGAAATTCCATGGTTTTTAATACATGATTACAGTAGTTATCCGTGATGACTAGATTCTAGACTAGTCAATTATATCTGTTGACCAATATTTGCTAGTTGTATAGAGCAATATCTCTAATCTAACTAAGAGAGTTGAATCTTCTTTATTAATAATATTTTAAGCCATTTTATGTTCTCTTACCTCTCTTTTTATCACTAATCCTAATTGAGTTACCTATTGTAAGGCATTTGCTTATTTTAGCATGTTATGCTTGTCATGATATGCGCGTGCGCACACACACATCATCTACTAACCTATAACCATGGATATACACTTCAAGCTTCCTAACTCCACCACAAATTCATAGAGTGCAGCGGACTTAACCACCTAAATGCACGTTATGCTTATTATGACATCAACTTGGATGCCTTTCTACTTCCATGTTGTCATATTTGCAACCCAATTCATCCATCTTAACTATGCTTCCCCAAACTTGATATCAGAGCAGCTTCTTAGCTCAGTTGGAGGTCTCCAATGTTGTAATTACTTTGTAATAATTATTCTTAAGCTAATAGGCAGCTAAATCACATATGAGGTGTTTAAATTTTTTTCTTTGGAGCTGTATACTTGATCAGAATGTTATACTGGCCAGTACATCTAATGTTATTTTGAATATCCACGTTCTTATGGTAATTTGGTTTGTAAATAAATCCAACCTGGTTCCCATATACTACTTTATCTGTTGATTCCTAGTGCTTATCTCTAGTACCGTTTATTTATATACATGCAAATATGAAAACTTTCTTGTGAAATTTTAATACTACTATACTATGCTTGTCTAGTCAAAGTTCATAATGTTTTTGTTCTTTTTAATTTCAATTTATGCAGGAGAATACTGACAAAAGCTCATTAGACACGCTCACTTTCAGCTTGAGGCCTCCATATGTCAGTCAATCAGCTCCAATTTTTGCTGATAAGAAGGTTGATTTAGCCGAGAATAAAGAAACACTACCAGCAGCTGCAAGAAAGTTTCACTCTTATGTTCTACCTATGCCACTTAATGATAGGAATCAAAACACAACTCATACTACTGCTTCACACCGTGAAACAAAGGATGTCAAGTCACCATCATTATGGTATTCATCTCCCTTGGAAGCAAAGATTCCTGTAAAAGATGTCAAGGAAAGTGAGTTGCCAAATCGAACAATGCCTTCCAAAAACAAAATACTTGGAGGGAGAAAAATTTACAGTGATCCCACTATGATGCCATCTTATTTTTCAGAGAAACCATCAGTGCCACAATCTAATAGGCAAGCAAATTTTGGTACTACTAAGTACAACCGGCAAGCCTTTTCTGGTCCTTTGACGAGCAAACCATTCTCAAGCAGACCCATCATTTCCCCAGCTGAATATAGACACACAACAAAATTCCCTCCTGTGGCTTCTCTTGCATCTCAATGGATGCCAAAACCTCAATCATCTACACCTCAAAAAGTGGCTCCTAGAACCTCACTTCCTGTGCCATCCCCAATGATCAGTGAGCTGCATGAGCTTCCTAGGCCACCAATTGGCTCAGAGAAGATGACAGGGCCAGCTGGTTTGATTGGTTATTCTGGTCCCTTGGTCTCTAGAAATCAAGCATTTGCAGTGAAAAACAATATGCCATCATCTCTTCCAGGCAATGTACATCCACTGCCAACACCTCTTGGACAAATGAGTCGTAGTTTCTCAATACCTGCTAACAGTCAAAGAATACCACTAATTCGAGTTTCCAGGTTGTTGGAAACTCCTCAAAATACAGTCAAAATAGAAGAGATTACTTCACCTCCTATTACACCGTCACCTGCAATGACTACTCTTCCAGTTTCTACAACTTCATAACCAATTGCTGCAGCTAAAACGGAAGGTACTGAATTGAAAGGTGCTAAACTTATTCTCTATGTTACATGTATTAATTTTCAATATTTTTTTTCAATTTAGCCCTCATAGATACTATTACTTTGAAATGATTAGTCAAATGAAATAGTATAATTCAAGTTGATGGAGCACTCTTCTTGCTGTTCAAACTGAGCGAAATCTGCTCACTGTATCTTCCTGCAGTTGTGTTAATTGCCCATGCATTCCAAGGGCCCTACTGATTCCCACCGTTTCTTAAAGGTGTAGAAAATCATTTTGTATATTTGTTTTTAGAATGATTAGCACACCCATAGTCACTTTGTTAACATAATTCTCACTGGCATCTCCAAACTTTAGTTCATTATTCTGAGGCTGTTCGCTATTTCCAGTTTTCTTGAAAAAGACATCCATGGATATACCCACATGTCTCATTGAAATTGCCATGTGGTGCTTACTGTATATAATAAAAATGATTCTAGGTTAATTAATTGTATCCCTTTATCACTATGTCCATTACATAATCTATATCGTACAAGTTTACAAAGGAGCTCCAATATGTTTACAGATATCTTGTTTAAGTTCATAACATTCTCCCTTAAATTGATTCAAAAATATAATAAAATCTGTGCTTATTATAAATATATAATTCTCTAATCTCTAAAAGACTTAGTTAGCAAATCTTAATTGACCATTAGAATTAACAAATGAAAAAATGTTCTTATAATTGCCCCTTTATCTTATTAAATAATTATTTATTTTTTTCTATTGTTATCTCATAAACGATTTGATTTTAAGCGATGTGCATGTGGGTTGATTATATAAACGTCGTTCCATGGGAGGAATAACCAATTCTATCACAGACTCCTTTTTCTTATTTTCAAATAGAGGAAATTAATATATGATTTATGGATTTGTTCAGTTGTTTACATATTGCAAAAGACATAGCTCCCTGTTATGCCTCTCTGTCATGTCACTATAGTCTACTTTTTTCTTCCTTTTCTAACAATATCAAACTCTTTCTTAAAAACATGCAATAATCAGATGTGCCGATTTATTGGATAGCCTACTAAATCAGCATAGATGTACACAATAATTTGAAAATGATTGTTCAGTCAGCAATTCTTCAGAGTTATGCAATTTTAAATTCACAAATGAAATTAGCAGACATACATCAAATTCAAACTTTAATATTCATGTGAGTTTCATAACTTTCGATTGTTGAGGTAATAGTTGTGTCAAAAACATGGTTTAAAGTGCTATGCCAAAACGGTTGAAACTGGCGAAACGTCTCGTTCCGCTCAGCGATCGGCACCGGCACCAGACCCACCACAGGTGCGACATGTTGCACGACCCCATGGTCACAGCGGAGGGATCGCTCGACCCTGCAACAATAGCGAAGGGGTCGCATAACCCTTCCGCCGTCGTCGCGGAGGTATCGTGCGACCCTGTGGTCACTGCAGAGGGGTCGCACGGCCAACGTGGTCACGCCAAAGGAGTCACGCAATCCCTGTGTCCATGGCTGGTCGCGCAATCCCGCGACAACGCCGAGGTCATGCGGGCTCGCGAGTGGTGTTGGATTTTAGATTTTTTTAAATTAAACTTAGGTTAATTATTTTAATCAACTCCTAACTATGATGGAGATAATCTAAAGAGACTTTATTAAATCCTAATAAAATTATCTAATTAATTTTATATTTCATTTATTTTAATTTAAAATTTATAATAAAATTTTTGTTTATTTATTTATCTATTTTCATATCTTTTCCTTTTTTAAAAGATTATTTTTTATCTTGTTTATTTTTTAAATATTTTAGTTTTTAATTAATATATTTTATATTTTTTTAAAAATACCGAAACTATATCGTGACGGCACGATACGATACCGAAACCATATCGTTCCGGTCCAAGACCGAAACCTCGACACAGGTCGAATTTTTAAACCTTAGTCAAAAATGCTAAATATTTTTATTTATTCAAAAAATATTTACAATATCTACTATATGAAGATTTTTTTTTTCAACACATAATAAATACATATGTCCTAATCTACATATGCAATCTGATGCAACTATGAAACTCTATGACCCTTTGAATTTATCCAGGAGGATTTGCAAGGTGAAAGTAACATATTGTTAGATACAATTACAGAATATAAACTTGACTCGAGCATGAGCCTTATTTTGACAAGTGTTGATGGTGGAGCTAACTATGTTGCCTATTTATGTTAACTTGTGGATTTGGGATTTAAATGAAGAAAAAAAAACAGAAACCATTATCTAAAATCTGTCTGAACATGAACAATGATCACATAGGTATATCTAGAGGTTAGAAACTTTTGTGAATGTATACTAATGTACAAAGTTTAGTTGAGAATAAATAAAAATTTGAGGAGTTCTTTAGAAGCTCAAATTTGAGCAGTCTTAATTAGATGATGTCAAGATATGCATAGAACTTTAAAATTTAGGGTGAAAGTAGAGGCCATCAAGGCATATTTAGAGATTCAACATGTGAAGGGCATAAATTGTCATGGCAGCCTAAAGACTTTATTTATAGCTTCATGATTTGAGTTGACAAAAACGAATTCTGTCAAGTCTTGTTTAAATGTTCGAAGATTAAGTTAAACATATACAAAGGCGACTTAGCAATGCTTAACATAACAAGAGTTGATGTATATTGTATAGATTGGAAGCCCAGGTACTTGTTTATAGGCTCGGGATTTGAGTTGGCAAAAACTAAGTGCGTCAAGTCTTGTTTAAATGTTCAAAGATTAAGATAAATATATGTAAAGGCCGTCAAGACATGTTTTAAGTGCTGGATAGTATTTTTATTGTTCTGGCTTATAACCATCAAAATATGTATCTTTGAAGCTTTTCTAGAGGTTTTAAGGATTTTGAATTTAAAACAAAGGTACAACACATTTTGAAGAATCAGAAAGAACCGCGGACTGGTTTTCAAAATTGGAAACATCATATTTCATTAGTGTATTTTTTTGGTTGCGACATGATATTTTCCATGTATGTTTTGGGAAAAACGTGGCCAATTTCAGTAGTCTTCATAGATGAACTTGGACAGGTGGAAAGCATCTTATTGGTGTGTGTTATGATGATGTCAAAATTTAATGCGACATGTAGCCTTGATGGTTGCCATCTTGGCAATGAATAATATGATTTGTTCTGGGTTTCATATCAATAACGGTTGATTGAGATTAAACCTTGGTTTATATAAAATCTGACGGGTTGCAGAATATGCAATTAGTACTCTGTGTCGTTCATAAACGACAAAATTGTCCTTTAGTAGCAACAGTAAATTTTGTATTCCCTTTCTTCTGGTTTCATGTCACCTCTTCTTTATTTTTTGTTTGAAGCCTTTCGTTATTTCTTTGAGAGCAAAGGCATCAAAGTTGGGGTTCTATAGATTTCCATTGGTTCCTCCAGCAACAAGGTTGACAATGAGTATGGAAGTCTATCCGTTTCTGTATTCTTTATTATGTTCTTCCGTGCACTACTTGCTGGTTTGGTGGTTGCTTGCCCTTTTGCATGATTTCACTTCCGTTTCTTTTTTTGTGATGTATTTGTCAATAACAAGGCATCCAATTATATGCCATGATTTTGCTTTCATTTCTCTCGGTGACGTCGTTTTGAGGGTTAATTCGATCCTGCCTGTACAGGCAGTGCTTATGCTTATTAATTGTTTCTCTGGAGACTCAGAAGAGTTCTCAAGCATGGATATGACTCCCTTCGATAAAATTTTGTAGTTTTGTCCTCTGGACTTGTGGGAGAGAGCAAGCGATAACTCTTCCTGCCGTCTTGTTCTGTGAGTTGTGGGTACTGGATTTTAATTCCCCAAATAAATGAAACTTAGTCTAGTTTCAGTTTAAACCATGATATAAGTTCAAGCTGAATTTGATTGAACTTGATTTATCATTTTAGTGATGATGTCTTGACTCTTTATATGTTTGTATGGAAGATCCTCTCGATGCTCGAAGGTGATTGGATAAAGTTGGTTCAATTATCGTATGTTATGATGTGTTTAATCATGAATTTTGGAATTTGATGGCGACTGAGGCGAGAATTTCGCATTCCAAATGGCCTTTATATTTCTTTCATTCGGTGATGATGGAAATTGTTTCTGCATTTTGAATCTTCTATTTTTCAAAAAAGAAAAATGTCACATTTGATCATTAAAATATCGCAATTATTCTCCATCTACATGCAACAATGACTATTTATTTTACTCTTTTTTCAATTATCCAATTTTTTTTAAAACACCAAAAATTTTTGAAGCTTTTATCCCTAACTAATTTTCCATTTATGAATATAATTTTTATATCATTACCTAATAAATTAATCCTGCTTTGGACAGATTAAAAAATCTTGTTATTTTTTAAAATAATATCTTTGTTTTCTTCACTACTTCATCGAATTGCATCCAAAAGATATTTCAGTTCTAACCACTGAGCGTATTCATTAGATAATGAAATTTAATCACTAAGCTTGGTTTTAAGTTTGTCGATATCATTAGTTAATTTTTTTTATCCAAAAAATCTTTTTGATAAAAAATTTAACCATAAAGTTAACATCGATCGTCTCATATTTTAAAAATCAAATTGCAATCAGAAAAAATAAATAAATACGGGTAAAAATTGAAATGACGTCTATCATTTTCATCTATCCATCTCATTTTTAATTAAAATTAAATGTGTATCGAATTGTAACATACTTTTAAGAATTTTTTAAATGAATTTTTTAAATGAATATCATTTTTTTTTAATTAATATATTTATATAGACTCCTTTATATCACTCGATTATGTAAAAGTTATTATAAGTGTAGAAGTTAGTTGTTAGTTTTTATATTATATAGAAATAAGTTTATGGATTTTCTCAGTATAAAAATTAGTTGTTAGTTTCTACCGGTATTCATTTGACTTTAATTAAAAATGAAATGTCATACGATTATAAATGATGGAAGCTCGTATAATTTTTCCTTAATAAATAATATAGTCTTCGATTTGATAAAAAAAATATTAATATTAAAAATTTTAGTTTGTTAATATTCGGTCATTATTAAGTTGGGTTAAATTTAACTCTAAAAAGTTATTTTTAATAAAAAAAATATAGTAATTTATATATTTTATTATTTTAAATTATTTGTAATAAGATTAAAATAAAAATATATAATTCAATAAAAAAATTTAAACAGGAAGAAAAAGACCGCTGACTGGTAGAAATCAAGTGAAAGCCACCTTCCTCGTCGTCTCCCCCGCTAGAGTAGAGGCCAGAAACCTCTAATTCTACGTTCAAACCTCGTTCCATCTTGAAGAGACGCCATTGACGACTATTCTCCTCCATGTAAACCCTCCTCCATCTCTTCTCTTCACTCTCCATGTATCCACTACATCTTCGACTCCTGCCGGTTCTCTTTGATCAATTCCTCTAGAACGCTGTATCCCTTTCTTGTTTGCGAGATTGAGAGAGAGGGAGAGATCCGGAGGCGGTCGAATTCTCCGGTGGTGGAAATATGGTGAGGTTGCCCTACTCGACCGCACTCACGACGCTGTTCAGCTATGGCCTCCTCTTCGCGTTCGGGCAGCTCAGGGATTTGTTCCGGAAGATAATCGATTGGTTCAAATCCAGCTCCGAGGACCTCAAGGTCGCTCCTTTGTGCTTTACTAGTGATTCGTCTGCTTCCCTCGATCGTGTTTTTTAGAATTATTTTGGGGTTTTTTGGAATCGGATCTTGAGAGGAATTCCTTGATACTGTATGGAACAGGGGTATGCGCCGATCTGCTTAGGGCTGGAAGACTTCTATACCCGGCGCCTCTATCTGCGCATTCAGGTGTTGTTTCTCAAATCCTTATCGAATTCTTCTTGAAAATTCTTTGTAGTTTCTAATTAGTGTTCTCCTTAATTATTCATGCCTTTTACCTTTTCCAATAAATCGAATATCTACTTGTTGAGGTTAATTACAAAAATGGTCCTACAAAAGTTTGTTCTAGATAATATAGTCGGGGTATGATATCTTTAAAAAAAAACTTTTCATTATTTCTGGTGGAGGATTGTAAGAGGCTTCTCATTCTTGATAAACGTAGACAGCTATTTTCCTTGTAAATTCTGGTTATTCGAGCACCTTGGGGATAATTTTTTTTCCCCTTCTAGACAAACGCTTCCTTGACCATTTCATTTAATGCATGTTCTCTGAAAGTTTGTTAATCAAGTAGAAAATCTGAAATTAACTATTTGATGAAAGTGTTTCCCAAGCCGCTTAAGTTTCAAAAACTCAATTCAATCAGTTTCCAATTTCTATGACTTAATAGCCTTTTCCATCTATGTCCAGATCTCGGTGTTAGCACTTATACCCATTCCCTCCCAAAGGCTTCTTTCATGGCTTCATTGGTGCAATAGACTGGTGGATAGTTCATCATACTATGCAATAAATGTACCACAAGATGAACAAATTCTTGTAGATAAGTTTTGAAATATGAAAGATTAGTCAGATTTTATCTAAGGACAAAAAATAAGAGGGATAAGAAAGGGGAATAAAGTAAATAAGGAAACTCTTAGCATTTGTTCCACTTCCTTATATGTGATATGTCATTTAAAAGTTCTTTCTTATTCTTCATTTGTTCTAGGTAAATACTTCCAAATCCAAGAGTTTTTTTTTGCATCTGTAGGTTAAGAATTGTTTATAAAGAGCAAAACATAAAATGAAATAATATTCTTGTTATTGAAGGTTGCAGTACATTGATTGTGTGATATGAACATGCCCTATCGGCTTTTAATAAAACTAAATGATCGTCTTATATCGACTCTGGATTATTTTAATATATCATGCAACCAGCCTAACTTAAACTTGGGTTTAAAGTAAGAAGTATGCATACTCGTTTGAGTTTGTTTCAGAGGATTAACTGATATATATGACATCAGACTAAGTTCGATTCTATCATAATGTGAATGATTCACTAATGATTTAAACTCATCTAAATCATCTTGAGCATAAGCAGTCTGTTCCTTAAATGAATTGGTTATCTTGCAAAAACAATTTACTCGATGTGCAGGATTGCTTTTGTCGACCAATTGCAAGTGCACCAGATGCTTGGTTTGATGTGGTGGAACGGTACTCCGAGGACAGTAACAAGACCTTACAGTAAGTATATTGATTTTCATCAGATACTTGGTAGTTATTTAATATTACCAAAATTTCAACTTTGCCCATGTATTTGAGCTTTATAAGATGTAGTCAAGTCATACGTCTATATGATGTAATCCAATAGTGATATCTATCAAATGATGTGGAGTGCTATTTAAGATTACTGCACTCCTTTAGAACTTCTTGACAATTTTAACTTTTTCTTATAATTGTGCAGTCGGACCTCGAAGACTTCCAAGTGCCTTAATCTGGGATCCTACAACTACCTTGGTTTTGCAGCGGCTGATGAATACTGCACACCTCGTGTAATTGAATCTTTAAAGAAGTATTCTCCCAGCACCTGCAGTATCCGTGTTGATGGAGGTATGTCTTCGATCTTTCTAGGTTGCAAACAAGAGTCTTGAATAAATGTGGCATCAATTTAAGTTTTATTTGAGTGGAGCAGGAACAACTGACTTGCATACTGAGCTGGAGGAGCTAGTTGCAAGGTTTGTTGGAAAACCAGCTGCTGTAACTTTCGGCATGGGTTATGCTACAAATTCTACCATTATTCCTGCTTTGATTGGGAAGGTTTGTATAATTTTTTTATGGTAACTCTGAGATTAAGGATGGAATTCAGTGTTATTTAGTTCGTTTATCAACAATCTGATGTTATATAGGGAGGACTCATCATTAGTGATTCTTTGAATCATAACTCAATTGTAAATGGTGCTCGAGGATCAGGTGCAGCAATACGTGTTTTCCAACACAATAGTAAGTTCCTAATCTTCCAAGGGCATTTTAAACTAGCTCAAGATTGGCTGTCCTCAATGTTTGTTCTCATCTATTTGTAGATGTGGCGCACTTGGAAAAGGTCCTGAGAGAACAGATAGCTGAGGGACAACCTCGAACTCACAGGCCATGGAAGAAGATTATCATCATTGTCGAAGGCATATACAGCATGGAAGGAGAACTTTGCCCGCTTGCTGAGGTTATAGCTGTTTGCAAGAAATATAAGGTTTGATCACAATTGCATAATTCTCTGTTGGTATTTTACTGTGATTCCTCTTTTTATGACTATAAAATGAACAATTAGACTTGGTATTTTATGGAAACAGGCATACATCTACTTGGACGAGGCTCATAGCATTGGTGCTGTTGGGAAATCTGGCAAAGGAGTCTGTGAGCTCCTAGGAGTGGATCCAGCTGATGTTGACATCATGATGGGCACATTTACAAAATCATTTGGATCCTGTGGAGGATACATTGCAGCATCCAAGGTTCTCTTGGCAAAAAACAAAGTTAAATTTGCCATTGTTTAGGGTGAATTACTAAATATCTAAAATTTCTTGTTTAGGAAGTTGTCCAATACCTAAAGTACACTTGTCCAGCACATGTTTATGCAACTTCCATGTCTCCACCTGCTGTGCAGCAAGTTATATCATCACTTAAAGTCATTCTCGGAGAAGATGGATCAAGTAGAGGTAAATTAGGATGACCTTGCTTAATCCTCAATCTATACTGTTGCTGAATTCTTGTCTTTCTGCTAGTAGTTGGTATGTCTCTTATTTGGTCAGACTATACCAGGGTCCCAGAAACTTGCACAGATTCGTGAAAATAGTAATTTCTTCCGATGTGAACTTAAGAAGATGGGATTTGAAGTCCTCGGTGACAATGACTCTCCGATTATGCCAATAATGCTTTATAACCCAGCAAAGATTCCAGCCTTTTCTAGGGAATGTCTCAAGCAAAATGTACGTTATAATCCTTCCTGAAACATATGTTGCATGTTTGTGAGTCGAATATTACTTGAGACTTGAGAGCTCTTACTCTCTCTTTACATAAACAATAAGTTACACTCATGGACATGTAGGCTGTTTTCAGTGACATAACTCTGCAGCAGCTCATTCAATCTTAGGCCATTTACAAACTAGTCATTTTAACAGGAAGACTATATGTTGTAAATGATGGATCTTTCCACTGCATTAACTTATTGCAGGTTGCTGTTGTCATGGTTGCATTTCCTGCCTCACCTCTTCTTCTTGCTAGGACTCGAATTTGCATATCAGCTGCACACTCTAGGGAAGATCTGCTTAAAGGGCTGGAGGTAAGTTCATGCCTTGGAGACTAAACTCGATTAGCTTCATCTCGAATGATCCTGCCTATTTTATGCTTCTCCAGGTTATTAGCAAAGTTGGTGATCTAGTGGGGATCAAGTACTTCCCCACCGAACCACCAAAGCATGAGACCAAAGTATACAAGGTGGAGTAGAAAACCATTTAGTGTGGATTGATCGACCGAAAAATCACCTTACTAGAAGCAAATTCAACCAATCTATCCATATGATAAATTTCCTGTGTACAATGTAACTAAGTTATGATAACCAAAGATGGATTTGTGTTTTTGTATACCCTACCCTCTCAATTCTAGTGTAGAATCAAAGACAGTTTAATTTGGTTTCTTGTTTAATTTCCTCTCAGGCTGTGTAGTATGTATTTCTTGTGTAAGAATGTGTTTTGCTAATGAAACTTGTACATGATTTTCCTTGTCAACCAAATGTTTCAGTTTTAATTCATGACAGGGCGGTCGGTCGAGTCAATCCATTTACCAACGAGTCAGATGCAAATTAAAGATTTTGACCCGACATTGAAGCCGTTTATGATCCATTAACTCAAATTGACAATGTTCAATGTGATTGTGGAATCTCAATTCCACAGAAAATCAAATGTATAGTCTCTGCTAAGGAAACAAAGTCATGATGCAACTCACATTCTCATTGATGTATCGAAAAAATTGCGGTAGGAATTAAATTAAATGTTTCGCAAAATTATTTTGCCGCTGAAAAGCATCAACGAACCATCAGCCTTTCGGTGTACCTACAAGTCGAGGAGTAGCCTTCGTGGATCTTCAACCACATCTTTAATGCGCCGCACGAAGAAGACAGCTTCTCTTCCGTCAATTAGTCGGTGATCATAGGTCAACGCAATATACATCATTGGCCTCGAGACAATGCTACCGTCAACCACCATCGGTCGGGGCACTATGGAGTGCATGCCTAATATGGCAGACTGAGAAGCATACAATTGGATTAGTTTATCGCACAAGAACTCATGAGTACATATTCAAAGCTTTGAAGACATTAAAGTTCATTACTTGTGGGGGGTTGATGATTGGGGTACTCAGGAGACTTCCATATACACCACCATTTGAGATGGTGAATGTGCCTCCAGCCATCTCGTCTATTGAAATGGTTCCATTGTTTGCCTTCTTAGCAAGGGTGTTAATCTCCTTCTCTATTTCTGCAAAATTCATTCTATCGGCATTACGGATAACTGGAACCACGAGGCCCTGTGAGATTAGGGACGAATTCAGAATTGAACTCCTGAAATCATTCCAGCGTAGAACACCATCCATAATGTAATATCAAATAAAATGCTTAACATTGGTTGACTTCTACAAACCTTAGGTGTACCAACAGCTATACTGATATCAATATAATCCCGGTATATGATGTCATCGCCGTCAATGACAGCATTGATGACTGGCTGGTTTTGGAGTCCAGAAACAGCAGCCTAACATCCATGAAAAACAACTACGATTAAACGGGCAAATAAAAGGAGAACCTGTTGTCGTAGTGCAGATTTACCTTTATAAAACCGGACATGAGTCCCAACTTCACACCATGCTTTTCCAGAAAGGCATCTTTATATTCAGATCGGAGCTTCATCAGATTAGTCCTACAATGTGCAAACACCAAAGGTTTAAACAGGAAGTAAATAAGAAAAAAAAAAACATTATCTTTTCTTCATATTTCATTAAAAAAAATCCAATAAGAAAAAATTATTTGTGATGGAAAGGCAAGCTACAGATTCCTAAGCACGAAAAATTATTTTGTGTGCACCATCATCACTCATACACTGTCACAACCTACAGTACATCATTCCAGTCAATGGAACAGTTTCCTACTTTTAAGTTATTTTTTTAGATTATTCAAAAGTCATATTTGTTTAGAATTGAGAATTGATACGTACAACTTGTTAATGTTAATCAATTTTATTCTAGCATTCTACATGGCATCTTTGATTTTAATAATTAGATGCTCTTCATTTGTATTTCATGAATGAACAAATTAAGCATCATCCCTAATGGAAAATGCTTATTTCATGGGGAAAAAAAATAATTTAACACATACAAAAATTTATAAGGTTGAAAAAAATTGACGATGTAGAATAGATTATAGATATAATTGATGTTTAAAGAGTTCATCACTTGGAAAAGAAGTGGTTAAGACTTTAACACTTGCACTTAAGTGAAATTGTCATTCACCTCCATTAACCTATGAATCATCCTCTCTATTATTAACATGTGGCAAAAGGCGATTCGCTCACCCCCAGCGCCCTGCCAACCCATCCCTAGGCTAACACGGAGGAGGTAAATCACGGGTAACTACTAACTATTAGTGCAAGTGGTCAAGGCATGGGGGTCTCTCTATTATTAACATGACACTAGATGGAGTGAGTATCTCGTAATGCTAGGAAAAATAAATGTAAACAACTACTTCGTTTTGTTTAGGCAACCAAGCTGACTCCATGTAGCATAGGAAAAATAATCATATCTCTGGTGCCTTTTTATAATTATAAATGTGTACTCAATAAGATAAATTGAAGATAAAAAATGTAGCATGTTAGACAATTGTCTCAAAAGGAGCAGAATGAAATAAGAATGTAGATGCATACATGTCCACTTCATTAAATGTGGTCAATAATGCAAATGTATTTTGTGAATCCTTCAACCGTGTAGCAACTCTTTTCCTTAGTCTCGGCATAGGAACCTGTAATTGTAATTGATTTTATATTATGGATATCATTTATTCATGCAACAATAGACCTTATGTCAAACGAGACTTACACGTCTTTCCCTTTCCTTGGGAGGAAGTTGAGGTTCTGAAGGTGAGATTTTAGGGGATGGAGGAGAGGGTACTTTTGGCTTCTCTTTAATGGGAGCTTCCACTTTTGGCACTTGTGCATCAATGTTCTTCTCAACAGGAACGGCAGGTGAAGTATCCTTACCAGCTATCTCATCTGATGGTGCTACATGAGTGTCGGTAGGAGCAGACTTAGAGATAACAGCAACTTTGGTCCCAGGAGTCACTGTATCGCCTTCTTTGGCAATGAACTATCAATCATATAAAAACTCGATGGTATTAAGTTCCATGATAAAAATGTGAAAATATAAACAAAGCATAAAGAAAAACACAGAAAAATAGATCCTCTGACCTTCTGAATAACTCCAGCTTCAGGACTAGCAACATCAATAGTTACCTGAAACATATATAAATAGTATTACAAGAGTTGACTAACGGATTATGGATAAAAACTTAATTAAGTAAAAAAAATGTCTTAAATAAGATAGAAATAGCACTTGAAACCTTGTCAGTTTCAATCTGGGCAATAGGTTCATCAACTTCAACTCTATCACCAGGTTCTGTTTCCAATACCAACAAAATAAGACCCAGATTTGACTAAGTTTCACAAAATAATCCGCACTCACTAATTGTGTAGGTATAAATAAGATGAGAATAAATTGGATCAAGTATGAGAAAATAAAATTAACAGTATCTAGTGTCAAATAAATTGGATCAAGTACAATAGTCTTAAGAAGGAAAAGGAGGTAGAGCAAAATTAATGGCAATCAAGCACATCCTAAATATCTTTGTTAATACCAAGAATAAGGCCTTACACAATGTGATTGCATGAAATGATCAATGTTGTTGATCCCAAGTATGGTCATTCTTTTTGCTGAATTAGCTTAACAAAGAGTAGAGATAGAATGAAGCCATGAAGATTTAATTATCTAGCTAATATTAATGTTGCTGCATTCATTGCCATACAAAGTTTAATGGTGAGAAAAGATCAATGTTACTGACACCTTGTTTTAGTCATATCATAATCCAGAATTTGATAGTCAAAAGTGATCTCCAGATTATACAGTGCCCGAAAGCAAAACAAAATATGGCAGTACTTTATCATGATAGAAGGAAAACCTATTCTTGTGTGACAGTATGCATCATTTGCTATTCGGACAATAACAAAAATATGGTTGAATCTTTATTCCTTGTGACAAACAAACATTCAACTCAAGTTCAAGATGTAACATCTAATTAAAACATAGTTGTACACCGTATACAACAAAGAGCGACACTGTTTTGGTGATTCAATGAATACTAAGGGGGTTTCAAAGATTTGTAACCTTGTCCATACAATGAACAAGAGAAGTTTTTGCTCATAATAGCAAATTTCACTGACTCACTATTTATGTCATAAAACTGATGTCCACCTTTTACATTTCTCCATTTAGAATGCTTTTTCTGTTGATCTAGACCAACCAGTAACGACCATTCATGTTATGTGCAAATGCATAGAATGCACACATACATGTGAATACAAGTGTATGTACACATATATACACATACTGAAAAAGAGTTAGAGAGAGATGATTGCATACTCTTTAGAAAATTTGCTAAAGTCCCATCAGTTATAGATTCGCCCATGAATGGGACAACAGCATCAACTAGATCACCTTTAACATAAGAAAAGGTGCAAGTAAGAACTCATTTACAGAAGAAAAAAAAATTAGAAACCTAACAAAGCTATCAAGAAATGTAAAGGAATCTCACCATTTTCAGAAGAAAAGAACCTACTCCACAAGTTGTAGGATGTTGACCTTGGGAAGAACTCCATAACTTCCCTACACACTCAAAGAGAAATGCATAAAACAAATTCAACTTCCAGAAGATCAAATGAAGCTAGTAAGTAAACTGATGTGGATACAAGAATACAAATCAACTACACAAAAGAAATAACAATTATTTGAGGAAAAAAATATAGGATGCTTACCTCATAGGCTTTGTACAAACAGGGCCACCTGAAAGCAAAACTAATGTGAATACTAACATTGTATTACCTTTATAAATGAAATTTAGTCAAAGAAAAACTGATCACCAGGGAGAATGTAATGGCTGATCTGTCGGGCATGACCATAACTTCTCATTAGAAATAAGGCCTGAAATAAAATGATGCAGATAAGGATAATTAGTGCTTCAAGGTACCCATTATAAAGTAGATATACATAAGTGAGACAGAGTAAATTAACCATAATCTACTATCAAGTTTACAAGCATTGCAAATCATTGCAAGCCATAATCAGCAAAAACCTAAAAAAAGTTCCAAATCCAAATAATATGCTAACGTATAGAATTTGTATGTTTAAGGAATAATCATATATTGCATTATCTATTGCAATTCAAAAATGCTCATTGAAAGTTAAAAATTGAAATTGAGGCACATTCGCATCTCTGTGAACTTTTTCACTTTGGTAGTGTGTTCACTTCAACATTAAGAAGGCTGCAGGTTAATTTGATGATAATTATGAAAAAAAAACATTATTTGTTTTCTATTTCAAGGGAACAACGAGAAAAACACACACACACAAAAAAAAACTTGTTTTGGAGAAGTTGCCCATAGATTCCAACACCATATAGCGTAAGAGAACAAAACCCTAACAAGGATCTCGACTATGGGAAATTCAACAAGTCCTTATTCGCTACTCTTTTTTTTTTTTAAATTTCTTCTCCCAATTCGGCCTAGCTCGCCTCAATCCAGATCTACATCTCGCCTTGCTGGAAATCACCACATCCCTACCCGAAGAAAAAATTCCTCTCGAACAGAAGGAGATTAAAAAAAAACACAACTCCTCTTCGCTCGACTTTAAGAACTCGCAAGGTCACAAAAGCCCGATCCAATAAACGATAAGATGATCACAGAAAAACAAGAAAATGTAAAAGCCGCCGTCTTCACCACAGGAACACTCTCTACCATCCAATTGCACCATCTTTTTGGCACTTAGCACGCCCCAGCTAGAGAAAAGACGAAATCAATTTTTTCCAGATCTCAAATTATTGGCGGGCAATTGAAAGGAGAAGAGAACCCTTACTGCAACGGGGCGACGAACCAGACGACGAGCGAGATGGGAAGCCATCGCCGATCGAGCAGCCACCAGCACCTACGGAACCGCGGAACTCTGGAGCAAGCGAGTACTGCAGGTAAAAACCTATTCCTTGTTTTGTCGTTGTTGTTGTTGTTGTTTTTATTGATCGATTATTCTTATCGACCTGGTACGTTTGTTATAATTACGTGTCTGCCACTTTGTGGCGAAGAGCGTAAGAAGTAAACGCATCGATACTTAAATTAACGCTGTGCTTACTTTGCGGGAGAAAGAATTAGAAGGAATTAAAGCCTTGGGTGTTTGGGCAGAAGTGGAGAGAAGTAATTTTCCGCCCTCCATTTATCTAAACTAAGAATAAATATGTCTAGAGAACGATTTATAAATATACATAAGTTAGTTATGTTCCAAATCTATTCGGTAGATGAATCAGATGTTCACATCTACCTATTATAAAGAAAAATATGTTTGAAATTCTATGAGTCCTCTCCGGACGGTCTAGTCACTGGTGTATGAGGTGCTGCCAAGAATTAATAATCATATGTAATTTACCTCCTTTATATTAACTCTAAAATATATTAGGGACGCTAGGAGCTAGCACAATTCATACATTAGGCATAGAAAATTTAAAATATAGTTTAGCAATGAGAGTTTAATGGTTCGTTAACTTATTAGCATGCTTGGGATTGCAAATGAATTGAAAGTTTATGAACAAACTTGATGTTTAACTAAATAAGAGGTACGTGTTGGTAGTGGGAGATGTGGCAAAAATCAAGAAAATCACTCGTTGGATTACTCAGGATCCGACTTCCAGAGTCAGTATATAGTTGACTGTTCAATCGACTGAATAATCACCAGTTGACCAATCCAGTGGATTAGTTGATTGGAGCTCCACAAATCGAGAAAATTTATTTTTCTTAATTAATTATGTGTTCTATGTGTTGATTCTATGCATATTTTGAATTAAAATGAGATTGTTTTTTTTACTGATTTTGTCGGTTCTATACTGACTTTATAATTTCAATTCAGATGACATAAATGATATACACTATGACTCGTGGTGATGTGTTATGAAATAAGTTGAGGGAGGCTATCCAAGAGATAGAGTATGATCCTGTTTATGGAATCAAAGGACACATTGGGAGACTTGATAGATTATTCTGAAGACTCAAACAACAGGATTTTCTTATCTTGGACAACTATCGAATTTTGGCCATAATATGGTCACTACCGACAAGTTTCAGTAAAGTAGCACACCATGTGTGAGGGCACTATGAATGGCACATCACATATGCAGAGTTGCATATAGAGCTACTTCACCATGTGGATTAGGAGATACCACCTCACGAGGAGGATCCAAAAGAGGTTCTATAAAGAGTTCTTATACCAGGTTGTCTCATATCAATGTTGCCCCAACTGAGAATAGAAAGATAGGATTTGGTTGATTACTACCGCGTTGATGTCTTCCTAGTGGGAGTAGCAATGACCTATCTACTACAGCCCTAGAGTCAGTCCTAATAAGAGTAGTGTTATGTTTGAGATGTGTTCTAAGACAATCGTCTTATGGTTTGTACTATTTATTTTGATAAATAAAAATTCACTATTTAAGTGCACATTGTTTATGTGTTTAAATGGTCTCAAACTCATATACTAAATACCCGCAATATGATTCATATCATAAGAGGATTTGTGATTGAATTACAACTAGTGAGTGTCTCTATATATGTAATTATGAAAGTATTGGAATATTTTTTACTCAATGAATTGATGTATCTAGACATTATCAATTCTGTGAAATTAACATGAGTTATATTCTTTGATATGACCAAGTAGTTGTTACTCACTAGTTGAAGACATTGGGACGTCGAGAGTAAAGCATGGATGTTAGTTATGGTAACTAGTTCATTAGAGTGGCATGCAGTAAGACTTCATATGGTTATCTATATATATAAATATATCTGTGAAGTTCTTACTACAACCCGAGTGTAAGTTTCCTTCAACTTGAGGTATTCAAGTCACTTTGATTATGGAGATTTATACTTTGACATCTTAAGTAATGTATCTCCTTGGAGATGTGGACCCGAGATGATTGGGTATAAGTCGAAGTGTCCGAAAGTGTTTGGATAACCCACAAAGGATTCACTGTTCCCTACAAGGAGATGTAATCCTATGAGCACTTATCAGGGGTTGTTATTGAAAATCTTTACAAAATATCACATGTTAAAAGTATGAGACTCTTAGCCACATGATTGGAGTAATTTGAATTCACAGGACAAGTAAATATTACTTGGATCAGCCTAGTGGAGACAGATACATAGACCATATCCTGAACCAAGTGAATATAAGACGAGTGAAAGGAATGAGACATGACTCATTATAGTTGTCGAAGGGTTTAAAACTTGTTCTTGAATCAACTATGATTTTCTGGTTAATTGAGGATCATAATATATTACTAGGTGTCCACTTATTATTGATATATAATTAAATAGTTAATTATAGATGATCAAGATAAATCGGGAGCCTATTAAATTACACACACTATGAATATCTGAAAGATGTAAAATAAGTTTGAGAATTTGATTCTCAGTTCAAGAGATAAGAAGTAAAACAGCTGCTAAAGGGTTTAAAACTTGTTCTTGAATCAACTGTGATTTTTTGGTTAATTAAAGATCATAATATACTACTAGGTGTCCACTTATTATCAATCTATAATTAAATAGTTAATTATGGACGACCAAGATAAATCGAGAATCTATTGAGTTACACACACTACAGGTATCTGAAAGATGTAAAGTAAGTTTGAGAATTCGATTCTCAGATCAAGAGATAAGAAGTTTGGTTAGACCAAACAAAAGACAAATATGGAAAGATATTTGTCGAAACGAAAGTGTGGATGAGCCATGACTATTGTAGAAGATATGGTTTCATAATGATTTGATAATAATCCAAAAGAGGTTTGGTTTAGTTATGAAACAACTTGGTTTAATAATAAATCAAATAGGTTTTGTTTAATTATGAATCAAGATGATTTAGTTTTGAACCAAACTTATTTTTAATGGTAATGTATAAGATTGGGTTTGCTTATTGGGTTGAGGAAATAACTTACTCCCCAAGTCATGTAGAGATTTATAAATACTCCTCTATGAGGAGAAACATATTAATGTAGGTTCATTGTGTTGGTGCAATATCCCTTAGGTCAAGGTTGACTGGTTTGACCAAGCTTGAGTCCTGGTCATAGTTTCGATGTTTGACAATACATGTAGACACATGGACAATGCAGGTGTAGTTGTTCATATGGGGAGATTCTGATCAGGGACTAATCAGTGTGAATGAAAAAGAGTCAAGTAGGTATACTTGACTGGAAGGAAACCCTGGTGAGTGAAGCCAGGTGAAAGTCATAGTGAGTGAAGCTAGGCAGATGGAAATCCTGGTGAGTGAAGCCAGGTGAAAGTCCTGGTGAGTGAAGCCAGGTGAAAGTCCTAGTAAGTGAAGCTAGGCAGATGGAAATCCTGGTGAGTGAAGCCAGGTGAAAGTCCTAGTGAGTGAAGCTAGGCAGATGAAAGTCCTAGTGAGTGAAGCTAGGCAGATGGAAATCCTGGTGAGTGAAGCCAGGTGAAAGTCCTGGTGAGTGAAGCCAGGTGAAAGTCCTAGTAAGTGAAGCTAGGCAGATGGAAATCCTGGTGAGTGAAGCCAGGTGAAAGTCCTAGTGAGTGAAGCTAGGCAGATGGAAATCCTGGTGAGTGAAGCCAGGTGAAAGTCCTAGTGAGTGAAGCTAGGCAGATGGAAATCCTGATGAGTGAAGCTAGGCAGATTGAAAACCCTAGTGAGTGAAGCTAGGTGAAAGTCCAAGTAGGTCAAGAGAGTGACCGGATACTTGGCATGAAAGAAAAGTCCAAGTGGGTCAAAGGGATTGACCGGACACTTGGTGAGGGAGTCCTAGCAGGTCAAGGGAGTGACTAGATGCTAGGCATGACGAACCAACAGGTTAAGGTTGACTGGATGTTGGTTTGGGAGGTTCGGGACTTGGTTTTGGGCAAAAACCAAGTGCTGGATCGATCAGTGGATTGATCCAGGCTCTGGATCGATCAGTGGATCGATCCAGACCTTTCCCAGCGAACAGAAAGCCTCTGGATCGATCAGTGGATCGATCTAGAGGTCTCAATCGATCAGTGGATCGATTGGGACGCTGCTACTTCGCGCGATAAGCGCTGGATCGATCCAGGCGTTATTCCAGAGCACAGAGGCGCTCTGGATCGATCCGTGGATCGATCCAAAGCCTCCCCAATCGATTGGGAATAATCGAATCGATTGGGATCCGACCGTTGCGTCGTATTTGAGCCGCAGGCGAGCGTTGTCTTCGGCATCTCTTCACAGATTCATTTCAGATCTTCACCAGCTCATCCACAGTTCTTCTCAAGCTCGAGATCGCCAGTTCTTGAAGGTTCTTGGAGACTCTTCCAAGTCAAGAGGCGGATCAAAGCAAGAAGAAGAAACTAGGGTTAGGGTTTGTGCACTCATTGTAAGCTTGTAAGCTTGTATTTCTTTACTACCCTTTCTTCTTCTTGTATTGAGTCTTGTAGGGCTTCTCCGCCTTTGGTAGTTATCATAAAGGAGAGTTTTATTAGTGGAGGGTGTGTGTGTTGGTGTGGATCCTTGGACTAGTCACCTCTTGTGAGGTGGATACCAAGTAAACCAACCGTGTTAGCGTTGTGTGATTTGTTTCTGTATTTTCCGCTGCACATCTTCGAAGAAACAAGCAACGCCGAACACCGGACACGCGACGAGCTATTCACCCCCCCTCTAGCTACTTTTGGTCCTAACACATTGATTTAGGTTTTTAGAAAACCCTAGCCACCCTCTCTCTACTCTCCCTCTCCTTGCCACCAGCCACCAATAAGTTAAGGGAAAATTTTCTTCTAAAGCTTCTCTGCTTCTTCTCCTCTTCTTGGATCGCATCACCTCTACGCTTGGCTAGTATCGATTGGAGGTGAACCTTGTTGCTCACCGGAGTTGTCTTGAAGATCTCGGCATAAATACGAATAGAGGCGAAGTTCGTGAACGTCGCTAAAGTTGATACTCTTTTCCCTTCGCATCATTCGTAAGATATGCTTAGAATAATTGTTATTCTTTTATTTCGTAAAATTTTATTTTTCCCTTATGTTTGCACGTGTTGTATCTTGCATACGTGGCTGTGTGTTGTAATAAATTAAGAATTTATTATATTTTTATTTGTTTGTTGCGCACGTTTTGTTAAAACGTCTAAAACACGCATCCGCATCAGACTCATAACATCAACAGTGGTACCAAAGTTTGACCGTGCTTCAGCATAATCGTAAAAAATATTTTATAAGTCACAGTTGGTCATAATTTATTTTTTAGAATTTTTCTAATTTTTATTATGAATTTTTATTTTTGGGAAGTTTCCTAATTTATTAGAAAATTCTATCTTTGGAAATTTATTAAAAAAATTTGAAAATTTCTATTTTCAAAATATTATGTAAAAATAAATTTAGTCATAATTTATTTTCTAAAATTTTTCTAATTTTTATTAGGAATTTTTATTTTTTTTTTGAAAAGTTTCCTAATTTATTAGAAAATTTTATTTTTGAAAATTTTCGTTTCTAGAAATATTCTGTAAAATAAATTTAGAAATTTTAAATTTTGGAAAGATTCTAAATTTATTTAAAAAAACTTCTACTTTTGGAAAGTTAACTAATTATTAGGAAATTTCTAATTTTGAAAAAAAAATAAAATAAATTAAGAAAATTTTAAATTTGAAAAATTTTGAATTAATCAAGGAATTCTAATTATATATTTCCTAATTTTTTAGGAAATTTAAATTTAGGAAATCATTTCCTAATTAATTATATTTTTTTAATAGAGAATTACTTTCTAAATAAAATATGTAGTTAAATTTTAGAAATTTATTTTCTAATTTAATTAAAAAAATCTTGATTTGTGAAATCAAATTTTAAGACATATTTTATTTCCAAATAATATTATGACAACTATGAAATTATTCATGCTATACTTATATGTCATCTAGATGCATTAGATGCATATTATTATTTTGTCATTTGTGCGATTTGTCATGTCCTTTATGTTATGCGTGTGATATGTTATATCATTGTAAAATGATATGCTCAAGGAATACGGAGCACAAAATGCACAAGGAATGACTCAGCATTTCCTATGTGGAAAAAAACAAAATAAAAAAAAAAAATGAAATAAACAGCGAAGCTTTTGCCCTAAAATCCCCGCGGCTTCTCCTTCTCCATCCGCAACACGACTTCTCCTCCACCCACATCCGCAGCTGCGAGCTGGTAACGGTGGCTGCGAGATAGCATCGACGAAGGACAAGGTGGGGTGACGGCGAGGGTGACGACATAGGGGAGGAGAAGCAGCGGCGGAAATCGGGGATATGAAATGAGAGAGATGAAGGATGTGGAGAATGAAAACTAGGTATTTCTAAATAGGTTTCCTCAAAGTCATTTATCCCCTTAAATATTTAATACGAATTCGATTTAAATGCTGAAAATTTTCTATGTTTTTTTTTTAAAAGTTCCATAATGTTATTCTTAATTAACTTTTATTATTTTATTATTATTTAACATGAAATCCACATTGGCATAGTAGGGATGGGTGGAGAGCTTCTAGCCTTCTTTAGCCTTTTAAGAGAATCATTTTAATATCTGTATCACATATATGCTTCCATATAGTACCCTGATGAACACAGTCATATTTAAGATAAATTTCTTAGTGTTTGCTATTTAGAAATGATATTGTGCTAATTAGTAACTGGAATTAAGATAATTTTCTATTTGAAATAGTAATGTGCTATATAATTTCACTATCCTTCTTGTTTTTGATATGGTAAGCTATGATTTCACTTTGAGACATTGCATGTTCTATTTTAAGTGCTTCACTCCTAAAATAGCTAGGTTTCAAATGATTCTATGAACAACAATTTCTTGGGGAATTTCAAGGGTGCTTTCCCCTCACCTCTCTACCTATGTTTTCAGTGAATTAAGTAGTTCACCATATCATGTTTTACTCTTGTAGGAAGAGAAGCAAAAGGCAATGGTCACTGAGATGGTTGAGAAACTTACAAGTGAATGCTGGGACAAATGCATCACTGGTAGGTCTGGCAGCGAGTTCAGCTCGAGAAAATCGACATGCCTTACAAATTGTGCTCAGCGATATTTGGACATGTGAGCATGCTCATCCAGAAGAAATTCCAGTCAATGCAACAATACAAACAGTAACATTTGTTGGACATATGTGAATGGAGAAGAGGTGGAAGAGGTATGAAGCTCCATTATGAATGGACTTAGTCCCACATTAGAAGTTTCAAGACATGTTTGTTAGTTTATATTGATTCACATGCATTAATAATATGAACAAATGTATTGGGAGAGATTCTCTTTCATGCGTAAGTGTGCAGGGTGTGCAAATCTAGGGTTTAGATTGTACAGAACTAAGTTGATTGGTGATCGAGTACGACCTGTGTGCGCCGAATGTGTCCACTTGCTTTGTCATTCAGGACGCCTTGCACACTAATTCCTAAATTATTTTGTCCAATAAGATTTCTGTATTGGATGAAATGGATGATGTTAGAGCTGAACCTTTTGTTCTTTCACCACTAGGCCTATTGTTATTCGCGGGGACTAGACCTACATCCTATGCTTGGGATGCCAAGTTGGACATTACAATTATAGGACGGACCACAATGACTAAAAGCCATGAAGTTTGAGATTGGCTTCACCTACTTTTTTGCAGGCTGAACTTTTTAAGCTAGTCAGTCCTTTAAACATTTGCATTCGGTTATCTGTTGCTCTTTGCCGCCCAACTTTCATTTAATCCTTTGACATTGTAAACGAGTTTTTATTTGGAGACAGAGAAACTGATGAAGTTAGTATGGATTAATCCTTTCGTTTAATCCTTTGCTCGTCTCTCGGTCCGCTTTGTCGTTCAGGCCGCCCTGCACACTAATTCCCAAATTATTTTGCCCAATAATATTTCTAATAAGATTATGTATTGGATGAAATGGATGATGCTGGAGCTGAACCTTTTCTTCTTTCACCACTGGGTCTATTGTTATTAGCGGGGACTAGACCTACATCATATGCTTGGGATGCCAAGTAGACATTACAATTATAGGACGGACCACAATGACTAAAAGCCATGAAGTTTGAGATTAGCTTCACCTACTTTTTTACAGGTTGAACTTTTTAAGCTAGTCAGCCCTTTAAACATTTCCATTCGGTTATCTGTTGCTATTTGCCGCCCAACTTTCGTTTAATCCTTTGACATTGTAAACGAGTTTTTATTTGGAGCCGGAGAAACTGATGAAGTTAGTATGGATTAATCCTTTCGTTTAATCCTTTGCTCGTCTCTCGGTCCGCTTTGTCATTCAGGTCGTCCTGCACACTAATTCCCAAATTATTTTGTCCAATAATATTTCTAATAAGATTATGTATTGGATGAAATGGATGATATTGGAGTTGAACCTTTTGTTCTTTCACCACTGGGCCTATTGTTATTCGTGGGGACTAGACCTGCATCATATGCTTGGGATGTCAAGTTGGACATTACAATTATAGGGCGGACCACAATGACTAAAAGCTATGAAATTTGAGATTAGCTTCACCTACTTTTTTACAAGCTGAACTTTTTAAACTAGTCCGTCCTTTAAACATTTGCATTTGATTATCTGTTGCTCTTTGCCGCCCAACTTTCATTTAATCCTTTGACATTGTAAACGAATTTTTATTTGGAGCCGAAGAAACTGATGAAGTTAGTACCGATTGTTTTTTCTCTAATAGAAACTTGGTAAGTTTTTGTTTATCCTTTTGTTATTATTGTTGTGGGGAGTCATTAAAATTATGGAGTA
Organism: Zingiber officinale; assembly: GCF_018446385.1. Lineage (NCBI taxonomy): Eukaryota > Viridiplantae > Streptophyta > Magnoliopsida > Zingiberales > Zingiberaceae > Zingiber > Zingiber officinale. The sequence continues at coordinate 109,711,935 of NC_055993.1, read as the reverse complement.
AGAAGCGTTTCAGATGGTCTTGGTTCCACAAGTAGTCAAGGATTCCACCCTTCATTGATTTTCTTCCAACATGCTTTATATTTTTTTAAAAAATATATATTTTTAAAATTTATTAATTTGTAAAAAATATTTTAAAATAATTAAAAATGGTTATATAACAATTATACTAAAACGGCTAAATAGACCCTTTTACTCGTTTAACTTAGTCAACTACTTAGAACAATTTTTTATTGAATATGCATGTAGACTATGTTCCAGATTTACCTAGCCAGCGAACTAAAAAAACCATCCATCTTCAAGATTAATGAAACACTTATACTATTTTTTACGGTATCCACCAATTCTATCAAACTGTTGCAATTGTCTGATTGTGGTCTATTAGTTTTCTTCATTGTCCTGTGGAAAATTTTATGAAAGAAAATCAAAATATATTGGGACTTTGAGCCACAAAAAGTAGAGCAAATGGATGATACACATTCCCTTAAGTAATGATATATTGTACTTTTTTCTTAATTTTCTATACCAATATGCATCCAATTATCTACAGCCATTTTTCTCTTCACTTCTCTTTGAATTGTTTTTGCCTTTCCAACAAAGCCATAGAAAATCAGAGAAGGAAACAATACTCAGCTTCAACTCTAGTGAGGGGATTTGAGCAAGTTATCTATCTATCTATCCAATTGCATTTGCAACATCAAAACCTCAATGAGCATTGGCCTTAGCTTGTGTCTTGTCCCGCCAATTCTGCCCCCACATTTTCGCCTCTGCTAATGCTTGTTCTCGGTCGAAGTTACGCCTCAAAGTCGAAGCTGTATTGTTTCGGTTGTCAGAATTGTGATGTTGCATTTGCATAGGCTCTCTATCATCGTTGTTAGTCGGCATTCTTCCACTCTCGTTTGAGTTCCTGTCCCTTTCAACACCAGGTCTATTGCTACTTGTGGGAGCTGCATCAGGGTAATAATATGTTTGCATCTTCTCCCGCCAGTTTGCACCCCACTGCTTCGCCTCTGCCAAAGCTCGCTCTCGATCGACATTGTGCCTCAACATCAGCGTTGCCTCCTTCGGAAGGTCTTCATAATTCATTTGCTGCATTTGGCCAGGCTCTCCATTGTCGATGATGGTCAGTATTGTTCCACCTTCCTCATGTGCATTTCTCCTTTCACCACTAGGCCTTTTGTTATTTGTGGGGACTGCACCTGGATCATATGCTTGGGATGCCAAGTAGGAAATAGCGGTGACGACATCGGCAATTATAGGACGGGCGGCAGCATCTTCTTGGATACACATGGATGCCACGGCAAGAGCTTGATAAAGGCCACGCATGGGAAACCGACCCCTTAGCTTTGGATCAGCCAGACTTGGAAGTCTTTTTCTATCTTTGAATATAGGACGAACCTGCAACCAGCATTCAATGTTTTGGTACCATCAATGGCCATGAAAAATTCAATCCAACTCTATTCTTGCTTTCAGACGCTTCATATCGTAGGGCATGAAAATCAGTTAAATCATAGAAAAGTAAAGAAAGCTTACCCATGAAATAAGATTTTGCTCAGCATGTGGCTTGGTACCATCAATGGCCTTCCTTCCAGTGATCAGCTCCAAGAGAACAACTCCAAAGCTATACACATCAGATTTGATTGTCAATTGTCCAGTCAAAGCATATTCAGGAGCACAATATCCGTAGGTTCCCATTACTCTTGTTGATACATGAGATTTATCGCCAACTGGACCGAGCTTTGCAAGTCCGAAGTCAGAGAGTTTGGGGTGGAAGCCCTTATCTAGTAGTATATTAGGGGTTTTTAGGTCCCTATAGATAACTGGTGGACTAGCTTGGTCATGAAGGTACTCCAATCCCTTAGCTGCACCTGCTGCAATTTTCATCCTTGTAATCCAGTCGAGTGGCTCCTTCTCAGGTGGAAGGTCTGGAAATATAAGCGGTTATTATTAGCAAGAACTACTACCTACATAGAAAATTATATATTTCAAGATTCCATAATATCAAGTGATCACACAACATACTAATAGCCTATCTGATCAACTGACATTGAATGAATTCCTACTTGTTTATGAACCACTGAGCTTGCAAGTTAACGAGTTCCCCAGTGACAGCAGTAAAATTTATAGAAGATGAAATCATATCACATTTCTCAGCACAAAAATAAACAAACGTTGCTTAACTAGTCAGAGATAGATCATTTGATTTCACTCTGAGAAGCTCTGACTACTCAAACAAACATGGCAGATGGCAGATAGCGCACATTTAGAACAAAATGTATGATAATGAAATAAAGATCCATATGCACACAACATCTAGGTTTCTCCATGGAGGAAATAACAGTGAGGCACTTAAGAAACTTGTGCACTTTTCCCATATAATTTCATCATTTGACAATACATTAAATTTTCACAGGTATAATTATTTCCACTAAGACCAACTCATTTTTGTTTCCTAGTTGAATTCTTCTTCATTAAGACAAATTACTTTCTGTCATATAAATCAGCACGTAATAGCATTTATGATAAGACATGAGAATAATCTTTTAATTTCAAAAACCACCCAATTTTTCAAATTAACTTAATTAGTTGTCCACTACAAAATATTTTTTTCCCATCATGGAAAGTCAGTGAGGAATCCAAACTTAGTACTGGAGAACCTAGAAAAAAGTATGAAAAAAGAACAATATAATTTGTTAGTTGGTAACTAAGTATTGTTCTATGTCCAAATTTTGATCTACAATTGGAAATTTGAAATGGCACAGTTTGGGCATAGTGTCATGCTGACATTTGGCATGCTTAAGTGTGCTGAGATTGACTCAAATGAGCTCTAATCCTAAAGACTCCTTTCCACTTAGCATGTTTGTCTATAATCATGTGGCAAAAGGCGATTCACTCGCCCCCAGTACCCCCGCCAACCTGTCCTTAGGCCAACATGGAGGAGGTAAATCACGGGTGGCTACTAGCCATTAGTGCAAGTGGCAAGGCATAGGGGTGTCTATAATCATGAGCTTATAGCAAGTAGAAAATTGATAGAATTAAAATTTGAAGTTACAAGTTACAAAATATAGCAAGCACATTGACTATTGATTTACTTTATTAATATAAAATGCGTGTTTTACACTAAATGAGAGCATCAATTTTTCTAGCATCAAAATAAGTTCATCCCTTAATTTTCCAAAACTTTAGTATTGGAACTAATTCTCAATGTGTTCATCAATATATTTGCATAACCACTAAGTGTTGGAACTAAACTAAAATACTAGAAGTTGAACGACACAAGTACAAGATCTGGGTATATTTCGACTCTCCAACTTTTGCATCATTCCTCTTTGTTGTTGTTGTTGTTCTAGTTGGTGTTTTTCCTGTCTGAATGAATGCTGCCTCTACTCTATGTTTATCCCAAGGCACAAAGTTGAAACTAAAAGAAGAAACAACATTGTCTAAAGCTACAACTATGAATGTTAAAAATGTGAAAATCTTAGTAGTATTTCCACATATTGGATACTCGAAAGTCTCATATGACCAATAAAAATGTGAATGCTCCAATGCTTAGCTAGGTTGTAGACACATATATGTGCAAATCTAAAGGATTGAATTTCATACTTCTAGTCATAGATTGTATAAGTCCTAATGGTTGAACTCTTCATAAAAGGTAAGCCTGCAAGAAAATAGCTATACAGGAACCAATATACGCCAGTAACATATATATTTTAAATCCCAGCTCAACACCAGGATTTAGACGTGGAATTCAGATAATGCTGAAGAAATCAACAAAGAAAGAACATGGGTGTACTATAAGTACGACGAATTTCTTCCAAACAAAGTAAAGTGCTTGCAACAAACAAAGGAGAGACTGTATCGGGTTCTCTCAAGTCTACTGTGTAAATCATACCATGCAAATGATCTTCCAATGATCCCAAAGGCATATACTCATACACGAGGAGGCGTTGATCTCCATCAGCACAATAACCAATCAGATTCACAAGGTTGGAATGGTGCAATAAGCTAAGCATGAGTACTTCCACTAGAAACTCCCTGTTTCCTTGCAGCCCATTCCTGTCAAGCTGTTTCACAGCCACTACCTGTAAGCAGAAGAGATTGATACCCATTACATAAAAAAAATAAAAATTAAAGGAAGATAGTAAAAATTAAAGGACAACTGTAGTAAAATATTTTTTAAAAGTCACTTCTATTCTCTTTTTTCACAAGAATTTCAATTTCTAACTTGGTGAAAGCAGTGTGCCGTTATATAAGTCGATAAGTCCTCAAGTACAGAAGAGACCAAACTCCCATAACCACAAACGAACAATTCCCTTATTCATCATTGAATTACCTGACCAGTACTCTCCAGACGCCCTCGGTAGACCCGTCCAAATCCTCCTTCTCCAAGGAAACAATCGGATCTAAAGTTCCCAGTCGCATTGGCAAGCTCTCGGAGGGTGAAAGTCTGTGTCGGGTTAGCAAATAGCGGCTCCTTTTTTGCGTCCAGTGATTCCTTCTCAGTATGCAAATTGCTTCTGATACTCGTCTTATCATCCCCTGCAAATTCATGAAGCAAGTCCCAGTTAAATCAAAAGATTTTGGGGGTGTCCAGTGGGATCTTACATGCAGACCCTCTGATCATACGGAACTCAAGTAAGCTCAAAATGGATGAGATATAAATCAGCAAAGATCTACACTTCTTCTATACTCTAGAAGAGCATCTAAGATTTTGATAAGACAGAAAAGGGCGGCTTGGCGAATAATTCCAGTTTAAAAAATCTTAGAGAGATGAAACTAAGGGTCAAATTCCTGTCTTTATAGCTAAGAACCGAACATGCGTGGTACTTCCAGTGCTTTCTGTAACTTTTAAGCTAATCGACGGCAGAAAAATGTTCACCCGGACAACGACATCAAGGATGACAGAATCAATCAAGCCTCCCTCAAACTCACCGATGGGCAACTTCTTCACCTGAGACGCCACCATGGGCAGCTCCTCCCTCTTACGATCGCTCGCGTTAGCCCTGCTGAGCGGCTCCCGATCCCTCGATTCGAAGCAAGGGAAGCAACCCATCTCGCAGGAGACCCGAAACCCAATCAATTACCACTGCCGAAACATGGAAATCTTCACGGAAATCGACCAGTTACGGCTCCTTCTCGAAGCAATCGCCGCTGCAGCAACTTCCAAGGAATCAAAACGGGCTGGAAAATCTCCGCCGCTGGGATTCGACGGGCGAGATCGGAAGCAAAGAGACGAAGATGAAAGGAACAAGCGCGTATTTTAGGCGTGGAACGAGTAGCGGACTCGAGTGGGAAGGTTGACGACTCAACCGAATACTTTAGCTTCGTATATAATATAGATACGTAATTTTTTAAAAAAAATTATAAAATAATAAACTTTTCTAATATAATTCGAACTTTTCTAATAAAATTTAATAGATTTTTTTTAAAAAAAAATATTTTATCAAAAAAAATCAACTAATTATAAAAAATTAAAAACTTAAATAACTCTTAATAAATTTAATTATTAATTGTGTTACTTATGTTTGTATAATAATTTTGATCAAAATTATCATACCAATCTAAATTATTTAAAATTATTAAATGAAGATGTAAAACCACTTAATAGAGTAAAAAAATATCAAGTAGTCTAATATCATTGACATATACAAGCAAGTAACGACCTTCGAAATGGGTAGATATTTTTCCTCATGGAGAATAAATCTCACAAAAATTAATTCCTCGCCCAACGGGATAAACCACCACTCAAGTACCAACTACACTATACCTATGGGGTCAGATGTAAAACCACTCAATATCTTCTATGAAATACAACAAATGTTCATCTATTAAATTTGAATACTTTGATTCATGTAGCACTGATTAAATTGTAAAGAATGATGAAATAAAGGTTTAGAACAATCCAATGAGATCTAAAGAAAACAACAACAACAAAAAAAATGGGGGTTCATTTGTAATATTTGTATATTTTGAATTTATGTAGGATTTTTATCGAATTATTATACGAACCTTAACTATCTAAAAATTTCAAATGAAGGACTAAAACAACTTAAAAGATCCCAATCAGCGCAATAAATAATTCATTTGTAGTTTAAGTCAACGTAGTAGTTTTAACTAAAATCGCTATATGAATTTACACCATCTATAATTGTCAAGTGAAGGTATAAAATGGTTTAACATATAATAAGGAATATAGGGTTCATCAATGAAATTTAGGCAATGCTGTACTTTTGGTCGACTAAAGTCTATCATGGTGCCAATTTACAAGCTAGAATTTAAATTTTAGTCACCCAAAGATAGGTGTGGTTGTCTACAAATTTCATCTTGGGCCAACTACAAAGAAGAAACCCTAGTTAACCTATCTTAGTGCAAAACCAAATAAAAAGTTAAATTCGAGTGAGTAATCACAAGCCTAATCACTCAAAACTTAAAACACCCAACTGGGCATCTCTAAGGCTCCTAACAAATTTAGTCCACTAATGCTTCACAAACTATTTGTTTAAATCCAAATATAACATAAATCATTCTTTACAAATCTAGTTCTAACTACATTTGTTGAACGCCCATGTGGCCTTTGGCATAATTATTAGTTCAACTAACAGAAAGAAAGTTTGTCATTCTTTAAAAACAAATATAAAAAGTTTAGTAGGTATTTTACCAAATCAATTTTCTTAAACACTATTCTTATCAATTTGCCCTTCCTCTAACTTTAATCTTGCCCATACCTTAATTTCGTTCATCTAAATACTTTATTAAATATTAATTAATTCATAAATTAAAGAGGTGGCGTAAGGTGGAAGTGGTGGTTCATCCACCGACTCCCGGCCGCCGTTGAATTTGTGCAACTATAAAGTAGGACCTAACCAAGCGGTTCGCACGTGCACACGCGTGCCGATATGCGTGTAAAGTTGCACCTTTGACGTGTCTTCAAGGGAAAAATAATCCACCAAAAAAAAGATATTCTTTTCTTTACAAAAGCAAACGTTCTTATTTATTTTGTTCTTCTCTAAAGAGGGATAAATAAATCGCATTTAGCTAACACAAATCTATTCTACAGTTTCCTCCCCCCTTGTCAATGATTCCCCAAAAATTGGATGAGTCAGAGCCTTTGAAGGCTCGATCTGAAAGAATTGGTGTGGTCGTGGTTGACCAGAAAGGGCTTAGCAGTCCTGCAAGAGCTAACTAAACCACGTAAACATCGCATGACTTTAGTACCTGGGATCTTCCGAAATGGCATCGACAGCCCGCATTGAGATCGAACCATGATCCGTTTCTTTAGAGACATGAGGTTCATAGGAAATACTTCATCCTATCATCTCTCTTCATGGCGTTGTATACGGCTTGCACCTGAGAATTGCAAATTAAAGCGCAAATCTTAAACCATGGAGGGAAACAGCAATCAGTGTTCTTCCAGTCGTAACAAAAAATAAATAAATAAAACAAATCAACACAAGATCGATAAGATATGCATTACATTTGGGAAACTGAAGCTTACCTGTTCACTAGAGACGACACGAATAGGTCCGATATTTACCGATACGTATTTGCCCCTTGATGACACTTTCTGACTCACCCTACCCTGTTGAGCAAAAATAATTACCCAAATCTACTATGTTCAGTTGGAAACTGGAAAAAGGAGAGCAAGTCCATTAAATAAGGTCAATTTTTTTTTAAAAAAAAAATAGGCGCTATGGAAAAGTAAACGTCAACAATGACAAACGACCTAAAAAGGTCTAAATCTAATGTATGGGCAAATCCCATAATAAAAGGGTCAAATACATATGCATTTAAACTATAACACGTAAATCTCAGCGTGTCAAAAAGACAAAGGTAGTTTAACTTTTGTGCCAAATTATAAATTGATGAAAGTCGTATTGATCTAAATCAAACACCAAGTCTGAAAAAAGCTTGAAGCAACTACTATAAGCAGCAGGAGGATAGTTAAGCAAGTAATGCAATTGTTTATTAGAATTTAAAGTATTGGCTCATACAGCCACCTTTAGGTGCCACACAGATCCTTTAGTAAAGAATCACGCCATATGCAAGAAGCACGCTGATTATGTATGCTATTTTGTTCTTCAAAAGCACATACCTAGGTAAAAACGAGCAAACTCATCTGCTATGTGCAGTCCTCACTTTCGCAGCATATCCATCTACTTATAATTTCTGGTAATCCATTGGAGAGCAGGACCAGAAACAAGTTTCAACTGAAAAAATAAATCGTCTTTAATATTTTCCCAACCTCTAGTTTTTCCCAGCCTATTTGACTCAGAGCTAATGTGACGCAGGAGAAGGAACTCTAGATGCGACGTTCGAATTATAATTCGTAAACAAAGAGGAGCCGTCTCTAGGTTTAAACGAAAACAATTTGTTTATTCAAATCAAAACCAAACTTCAACATTAACCATATTCTTTTTACAAGAGTCCTGACACTTGTTTAAATAACCTAAAAAATAAGAAAAAGTCGCAACAGAAAAGTGACAACAGAAAAGAAACAAGAAAAAGAAAAGGACAAAAATAAAAAAGAATTAATCTTAAAAAAAATCTAAACTAACTTTAAAAAAAAATAATCCTAAAAACAGAAAGAGATTAAATTTATATTAATTTTAACAAATAAAGGAAAAGTCAAAAGATCAAATCTAGAGTTTTGATGACCTAATTAGTTGATTCCATCTTGTCCGGACTCCGAATAAAGTACATCCACGTCAGGAGGCTACGAATTCATCATCTTCCTTGTAAGTAGTGATTGTCCTTCTTCTAGATTCAAAGGGGAGGTTGGTAGTCTCATTTTCTTCTCGTAACAGCTCAAAGAGAAACATGACCGCGTTGGATGATATGAGATAATTATGTCCTTGAATGCTCCTACATCATAATGTAAATCTATGTGCCTGGGCCAGTGATTGCGTACAATGAATCCTTCCCCAGAACTCCGCATGGCGGGAGCTTCATGCACCGGACTACCCTAAGGGTGCGTTTGGTTAGGGATTATCCTTGATAACCTTGGTTATCCATTCAAGGTTATCAACGAAAACCCTATTTGGTTTAGATAATCGGTGATTTCTAAATAATGTTCCATACCTGACATGTCAGCAAAAGGAGCATGCAACCCGGACTCAGAAAACCTCGGAAAATTGAGATTTTTCTTGATTCCGAGATTAACAAATTTTTTTTACTAAAAATACCCTCCGATAAGAAAAAACATGAAAAAAAAAAAGAAAACGTAAAGAAAAAATAAGAAAAATATAAAAAAACTTAAAAGAAAAGACAAAAGACGTAAAAAAATAAAAAAAATTAAAAATTAAAAAAATTTAAAAAAGACAAAAAAGACAAAAATAAAAAAAAACATAAAAAATGAAAAAATAAAAGGAAACGTGAAAAAGAAAAGGTAAAAAAACATTAAAAAAATGTAAAGTTTAAACAATAATAATAATAATAATAATAATAATAATAATATTATTATTATTATTATTATTATTATTTATAGTTGATTTTGTGAGATTAATACAGTAAAATATTAAATTAGATTATTCATTAAAATCTTTAAACAAATAAGTTTTTGTTACATTACCTAAGTTGAACCAAACAATATTTGATTATATTTTATTCCTCATAATCTTGGTTATATGATTATCTGGTAATCACATAACTAAGGTTATACATAATAACTTGAACCAAACACATTCTAACTGTCATAATTGTAGACCAATTGCGTTGAACTCCCCCCTAAAATCTCCTGTGGTTTGTTTGTGAACAAGCTCAACAAACAAACTAAAGGAGATTGAAGAGAGAAGCTTGCACACAAACAAACCTAACAAGAATTTTGGTTCTAGAAAATTAGGACAAATTTGATGAAATAAATAGGTATAATTACTTCACACAGAAAATATGATCAACACAGAGAACCACAAGGGGAAAATTTTACTGATTGAAAATTGACTTAATTCATCTTAACCCTTTTTATAGAATGACAATAAGACTGTTCTTAAAGTAATTACTCAGTTCTCCAAAAAAGAATCTCTATTTGACTTTTCCTAAAATAGTAGGCAACTTTTGGAAATCCTCCAACAAACTTTTTGGGAAATTTTAAGAGCATCAACATTTGTGTTAATGTTAATGTGTCGGTGTTATAACACGCAAATGCTATTTCAACCAATGTAAATGGGTGTTATAACACGCATCTGGTTCCTTTTTTGAACGCAGTTATTGAGCAAATTTTTTTAAAAAAAAAAAGTGTGGGACCCACAAAAAAAAAATATATCAGTAATCCTGTTTGTTTAAGGTTTCATCAATCAAAGCTGAACCATGATAACTTGCCTTGAAACACATAATAAACAGAAATGTAAAATTTCGCATGCACACATATAACTGACTACCTTGGCAAACAATATCAAACATTATTCACAAACCTTAGGAATTGATTCCTGGATCACAGATTCAACAGCAACAACCATTGCTTGGACAAATTCATCACCTCCAGTTCCAATTGCAGTAAACCGTCTGACTGTGGGATATGAATTAACCTGCAAAACAAATAAATTTAGTTGATAACTCATTCTCAATTGAACATAAGGAAGATTGATTTTCCTTTTCATTGTTTTCTAAGACAATTAAAATTTAAGTGAAACAGACAAAAATTAGTTCCAAAAAATAGCATGAATAGAAAGTCTCTAGTAATCCTTGAGTGGCTTATAACTCGGATTATCAGAAATTAACAACTTGCATATGCTGGGGGTGAGCGAAGCATCTTTTGCCACATGATCTTGATTTCATGGTTCTCTCGGGACGGTGCGGTGATTGAGGCATGGGGTGTTGCCACATGAGGTCTTGAGGTCGAAACTCGGCACTTCCAAGTATGTCTTCCCCATGTCTTGGCCACTTGCACTAATGGCTAGTAGTCACCCGTGATTTACCTCCTCCGTGTTGGCCTAGGGATGGGTTGGCGGGGGCGCTGGGACGAACGAATCGCCTTTTTTGCCCATGATCTTGATTTCATGTCTCCATGGGATGACCAGTTGGCTAGAGGGTGATAGACTTGCTACAATGAAGCAAGGAATCAATTCCCAACGGGCACATGCCCTTGGGAAAAAAAAACCCCTCCCACCCCTAGCCAACTTAACGGTCGATTATAAGCTGACCTCGTGATTTACCTCCCTTCACATAACTTGTAGACAGGCTGTGAGGGATGTCTAAGATGAGTATAATCGTCTTTTGCTACAATAATCTTGATTTCACCAACCAACGTCACTTTTTCAGTTCTACCTTCAATTTGATAAGACAAAATGGCATAGAGAACAAGCTAAACAAGCAATCCTTTTTGGCCTGTGTGCAAATATACTAGCAGTTATACAAACAGATCATCAACATTCATAAAGGTATAGAAGGAAAGCTCTAACTACTAAAAAAATTTCCAAAGTCAGAATGGAATAAGTAAAAAAAATTGAGTTGACGATATGAAAAAGAATACATCACATGACAAAATTGTATCAAAAATGGATGGTTGCAGGTCTCGGTCTGGGCATCCGTGAAAAACCAGAATCTCCCATTCTTAATTATAACCGTGTTCTTATCTGGATTGCATAAATGTACACTTTGGCTCAAATGTATTCTGCATCAAGTGTACCAAAACAACAAAGCAAAAACAATTTTTATCCCTAAACGATCTTTACTGTGAGGTAGTGAGACGGATGCCTTCCTCATAGTCTCTTATTGCCCCCCATCAACATAAGCAATAGATATTCGCAGATTTATTTTTTCAGTGTTATAAAGAAACATTTTATTTGAAAGGAAGGATAGTTTGTTCTCAAGGAGATTTTTCCTTATCTATTACTTACACAGTTCTTACAAATCAAACATTCGAATTGGAATGAGAACAAAGCATCTACTTTATTTGACAAACAACAAAATTTATATAAACCTATTCCATGAATAGTTTTTTCATTTACCAAGAATAACCATTCTATTCTTGATTAAATCCACTACATACACTAAATATGTTTTAAGCCTCTGGAGTTTACAGAAATGTAGCATTTCAGCCCTTTTACTTCACCTTATCAAGCAAACAGCCAACAACATCATCTCTTGCTACATGTGACATTATTTAACTGGCAGTCAACCAGACAGTTTTAGGGAGTAGTTGGTGAAGTGTAAAACATTTTGTAAACACGAGGAGAGGTGGTTTAAAGTGGGTATCAGAGTTGGAGGGAAATTTGAAAAGTTAAACCATAGGGTCGAAATGATATTTTTCCTGTATAGACATATCTGAAGTGGAAAGGGAAAAAAAATCAAAATTAGCTGTTTGAAGATGTCCTAGAATTGAAAGGCAAAAAAAAGCTTGCACAACTAATTTAGCAAAATTGACTTCATATCCAAATAGAGGGTAGGTTGATGTAGTAGATCAATAACGTACCTTCTTATCTAGAACAAGCCATTCATCGGTAGAATCATTAACCACCGTACCGCCAATAACAACATTGGTTGTCTGTGCAACCCTTCCTTCAGCCTTCGATACTTCTGGAAGCAATGACAACAGAATTTAACAAATTCAAGGATAAAAGAGAAAATAAGAAGAAAACGATAGAAAGCCTCAAAAACATTTGTCAACATAAAACAAAAATAATTTTAAATTTTGGTTGCACGATATGATGCCTCAGCAGACCATGATGACTATTAAAGCCTCCTGCTCATAAACACTTTGCTGGATAATGAATTTACGAATATAACCAAAAACAGTTATTTTGAGAGGAAGAAAAGGAAAAAGGAGAAAAGGGGGAGATGAATCCACTGATGAACCAGAAGTTTAGGGGGAAATGTTAAGGGGTAAAGGAAATTGAACAAAAAGTTTTCCCTTCTTTTCCACCATATACATAGATTCCGAATCTACTACTATAACAACAATAACAACAACAACAACCAAACTTTATCCCACTAGGTGAGGTCGGCTATATAGATCCTTTTACGCCATTGAGCTCTATCTCCTACTATATCAACATCTATACTTAAATAAAATTTATCTTGTTTTATTGTTGTTAACCAAGTCTTTTTTGGTCTTCCTCTTCCTCGTTTGATATGCGTGTTTGTCATAGTTTAACATCGTCTAACTGAAGCATTTATTGGTCATCTAAGTACATATCCGTACCATCTTAAACGTGTCTCTCGAAATTTTCACTCAATAGATACAACTCCGACTTTCTCTCTAATGCTCTCATTTCTTATTCTGTCCATTCTCATATGTCAACATCCACCTTAACATCCTCATATCTGCGACTCTCATCTTCTGCTCATATGCTCAAGGCATAGCACAACATTCATTTCCATTAATAAAGCAGGTCTAAGTGCGATTTTGTAGAATTTTCCTTTAAGTTTTAGAGGTATTTTACGGTCACATAAAACACCTAACACTTTCCTTCATTTCAATCATCATGCTTGTATTCTATGTAAGACATCTCTCTCAATCCTTCCATCATTTTATAAAAATAATCCTAAATATCTAAATCTCTCGGTTTCGAGCAACTCCTCATCTACTATTTTAACAATTCTCTTATTATGTTTAATATTGCTAAACTTAAACTTCATATATTCTATTAAGCCTAAAACTTTTCTCATCTAGTGTTTCTTGCCAAAATTCTAGTTTAGCATTACTCCTTCACGTGTTTAGGGTTTAGTCCTAGTGTTTCATCTATCAAAACAATATCATATGCAAACAACATCTACCAAGGTATGTGTCTTGGATGTGTGCAGCGAGTTCGTCGATAATTAATATAAAAAAATAGGGACTTAGAGCTGATCCTTGATGTAATCCTATCTTTATTGGAAATGCTTCAGTTATTTCGCCTAAAATCTTTACTCTAGTCGTTACATTTAGGGCTGTAAACGAGCCGAGCCGAGTTTTGGGGTGTTCAAGCTTGTTTGATAAGATAACCAAGTCGAGCCGAGCCGAGCCGAGCTTAAAATGAACCAAGCTTTTGAAATGAGTGTTCAAGCTTGGCTTGGTTTATTTTTTATGAGCTTGAGCTTGTTTGAAGCTTGGCTTGAGCTTGGTTCGTTTAGATGTTATCAAGCTCTCAATTCAAGCTTGGCTTGAGCTTGGTTCGAGCTTGGTTCAAGTTTGGCTTGAGCTTGGTTTGAGCTTGGTTCGTTTAGATGTTATCAAGCTCTCAATTCAAGCTTGTTTGATTGTTTGAAACTTTTAATTGTTTGATTGGTTATTAAAATTGATAATTTAAATTTATTTATTTATTTTATTTTATTTTATTATTTATTTAGCATATTGAAAAAATTTTATTAATAAATATGGTTCGTGAACATTGTTCATGAACATTGTTCACGAACGTTAACGAGCTGAACACATATGTGTTCAAGCTTGTTTGTTTAGCTTAACGAGCTGTTCAAACTTGTTTGTTTAATTAATCTTATGTATATTGATCGAACATAAACAAGCTCTTACCAAGCCGAACACCAAGCTTGTTCATGAACGCTTGGTTCATTTATAGCCCTAGTTACATTCTCGTATATATCTTTAATTAGTTCAATATATGTCACGCTAACACCTCTCTTTTCTAAAATTCTCCATATAATTTCTCTTAGGACTCTATCATAAGCTTTTTCTAAGTCAATGAATATCATGTGTAGATCTTGTTTATGCTTCCGATATTTTTCAATTAATTATCTAAGAAGATATATAGCTTCTATTATCGACCTTCCAAGTATAAACCCAAGTTGATTTTTGATAACCGTGGTCTCCTTCCTTAATCTTTTTTCTATTACTTTTTACCAAAATTTTATGATATGACTCATTAATTTAATACTTTTATAGTTAGCACAATTTTGTACGTCTTCCTTACTCTTATATTAGGGAACTAGAGTACTTATCCTCCATTAATCAGACATTTTTTTCATTTTCAATATCATGTTAAATAATTTTGTAAGTCATTCAATCCTGGTTTCCCTAGGCACTCCATGCATCTATCGGAATATCATCTGGTCCAACGACTTTTCCATTGTGCATCTCATTTAAAGCTTATTCTATTTCTGAAGTTTGAATTATATGATAAAAATTTAAATTTTATACTCATGTGACCTACTTAAATTACCTAAGTTAAGTTAGTCACCTAAACCTTCATAAAAAAGTTGATAAAAATAGCTCTTCCACTACTCTGTCATTTCTCCATCGTTTACTAGCACCTATTACATTCATCTTTAATACATTTTATTTGGATAAGATCTCTTATCTTCTTTCTCTCACTTTAGTCATTCTATAAATATTTTTTCCCCTTCTTTTGTATCCAAGTTTTTGATATAATTATTTAAAAGTTTCATTTTTTGCTTCATTCACTATTATCTTAGCTTCTTTCTTAGCTATTGTATATTTTTTAAAGTTTTCTTCATTCTTACAAATATATAATTCCTTATAAACTATTCATTTTTCCTTCTCACTTTCTCTTGTACTTTCTCATTCCACCACCAAGATTCCTTACTTAGTGGTGCATGTCCCTTTGACTCATCGAGTAGATTACGAATCTACTCATTTTGAAAACTAGGAAAAACAGTATTGATGGCTTTTATCTCTTGAATACCATTCTTAGTACACATATAGAGGAAGATGTTTCTCCTTTCAGTATCACCATTCCCTAAACCTTAAATTCTAAATCGTACAAAAAAACCTAAACTATCAAGCCTAAACTAAAAACCCTATTGCCTAAACCCTAAAACAATAACAACAACCAAGCCTTATCCCACTAGATGGAGTCGATTATATGGATCCTTTTACGTAATTGAGCTCTATCTCCTATTATATCATCATCTATACTTAAATAAATTTTATCTTGTTTTTTATGATTGTTAACTAAGTCTTTTTTGGTCTTCCTCTTCCTCATTTGATGAACGTGTTTGTCATAGTTTCACATAGCCTAACTGGAGCATTTATTGGTCGTCTAAGTATATACCTGTAACATCTTAAACATGTCTCTCAGAGTTTTTCCTCAATAGATTCAATTCCGACTTACTCTCTAATGCTCTCATTTCTTATTTTGTCCATCCTCGTACCACACATCCACCTTAATATCCTCATCACTGCAACTCTCATCTTTTGCTCATGTGCTCATGTATGATACGACAAATAAATAATAATAAAACAATAAGTGTTAATTTAGAAATAACCTTACAGAATTTTTTTAAAAATTTTAGGAATTTTTCAAGATTTAAACCAAATTCGTATAACATGTTTAAGGGGATGGATCTATTAGAATTAAAGAAAGTCGATTTAAAATATCACTTAATGGGAGTTGATTGATTTAATTAACCTAAAATTATTATTAACCTAAGTATATAAACCTAGATTTCTATTTCCACTGAACCTATTTTCTCTTGATCCCCTTTCTTCTCCTCATTTGCTGCGGCCCCGGCCCCTCTCCCAACTCCCGTCACCATTGCCTGGTTGCCACCGCACTGTCACCGCCTCACCTAGTGTACGGCCACCGTGGCCAAACATGGTTAGACCGCGGCACCGCAGCTAGTCTCGTGCCCTAGTGCCCATCAACGAGATCGAGTCCAACAACGTCCCTATCGTCGCCAACTTCGTCGATCACCAACTTCCCGTTTTCCCTGCCACTAGCCGCACGTCCGTCGCCACTGTTCTCTAGAACGATTCATTTGCCTCGTACCTCTTCCATCCAACGACCTTTCTCCCTTACATTGAAGGTCATTGTTGTTGTTCCTTTGGGCAGCAACATAGAGAAATTTTGGGGGCAAGTTGAATTGCTAGAGCAAGCCGACGGATCTCTCACTGCAAGACGGCGCATCTCCATAATTTGGTAGGTCGCCGCCACTACTGTCGGACTGCAACTGTTGCCACTTTGCGATCGCTAACCCAGTTCCTTCCTGCCATAGTCATTGTTTTGCACGTGATCATCGACGCAGCTCCCTGCCTCACCGGTCGTTGCTTTTCCCGTTGAGCCGTTGTCGCCGGTCCTCCGCCGCCTGTCGTGTCCCACTGTGACACCAGAGGAGGAGAAGTCGTTGGGTAACGAGAATCCCTTCCCTAAGTGTTGTTCATTCATAGATTTAGAATTTGATTAGAAAAAATTACTGGAGTAATCAATCTCATTATATGAAATTAGAATTTGGTCATGAATTTAGAAAGGATAAAATCTGATGGTTGTTTTGAGGTGATAAACTTTCTATTAATGATGAAGTTGATGATGTTAATTAGAATTTGAGTGTAAATGAAGGTTGATTGATTCTTGCTGTTAGGTTAGCAAGTTAAGGAAATGAAATTGAAGCATGTTTGAAGGGAAAGTATTGGCTGTGAATGGAATTGAGACTTAATTGGTTAGTTAAGTTTAATTGGATGAGTGATCCAGTATTAATCAGATTAAGATTAGGATTAAGTTTAGCTAATTGGTTTATGGTAGAACTTAGCTATAATATGTATTCTGTGTTGCAGGATATTAATTTGAGATAAGCGTTCCAATGCAGAGATAATTCAGGATGATCTACATTTGAGGTGGATATTTCTTCCTTGACCTTTGTAGATTATTGACTTTAGTGCATGGGTAAAGTTGATTGATTAGTTTATTTTACCTTGACTCTATTCTTATTTGGCTGAGTTTGATACTTATGTGTTTGATCTTAGTGATGATCTATTTATTGTCTATACAGTCTCATCTTTGGCTATTCATGCTCTGTAGTTGTACACATGTGTATAGTGTGTACTATAGGAGTTATCATTTTAACTATTCATATTTTGTAGCAATACACACGTGTATGGTGTGTACCACAGGAGTTTCATTTTGACTATTCATATGTCGTAGATGTATACACGAGTGTGGTGTGTACTATAGGTGTTTATCTTTGGCTATTCATGTTGTTCAGTAGACACCTATTAGCTTTTATATGCATTGTTTATAATTTATACTTTCGAATGCACTTGTGTTACTGTTGCATAGTGATAACTATATATGTGGTTATGATTAGTTACATCTTGCGAAACATTGCATGTTTTCGACTATGTCTCCCTCGTGATATGAGAGAGTCATGAATCATTTTATCTGCCCACTAAGCCACTCAGGGGCAGTGGTAGCTAGAGTTGTGTGCAGCTTGTCATGTCGTGCTCACTCAACTATTCGAGGTAATGGTAGCGGAGTTGCGTACAGACAATAACCTCCTTATTATGTAGCTAGATAGGTACTTTGCATCCTGTCCGACCGACCACTCAGATATAGTGGTAGCTAAAGTCATGTACAGTTGTCCCACTCAGTCACACAGATGTCGTGGTAGCTAGAGTGGTGTTTAGGAGTGACACATACATAATATGCATGAGATGTGTGTTGCATATGTTGGAGATACTTATTGTATATGTCTGTGATATGTTACATATGTTTGAGATATGGTGTTGCATTTGCCTGACATTGTCATATATGTTTATGCTATCATATGTTGCTCATGTAGTTACGAGAGTTCCATTGTAGATCTTCAGTTGTTACAGATTATTATACTATACTTGCTAGACATGTTCTAGGATGTGCATTTTAATATATTGTTTACGGTTGTATATAATGATACTACCTGTGAAATTGTATACTTCGATCTCCTTACACTTTGACCCTGCACTATCTCTTTTCTATTACCCACTAAGTCATTAAGACTCACCACCCCATCTATGTTTTTTTTCCCAGTTAGTAGATAGGGGATAAATGGAGTCGCTTGGACATCCAGCTTGCTAATCCCACGTCGCATTGAGAGTTTTTCCAGCTATTGCTTTTACTTGAATTTTGGTTTTCTGAACATGTTCATGTAATAATTAACTTGAATGTGAATTGCAGTCTTGTGGTGTACTTTTATTCGGTTATGGTACTTCTTGTATTAAGTTGTACTGGTACGCAGTTATTTCAGTTTTTATTGGAATGAGTTTGGTATATCTCTCTATTGTGTAGTTGGTTATCTTTATCTACTGTTGTTGATTTATTCTTGATTTATGGATTTATATCATGTTATATCTAATATTGTCACAATGGGATACCGTCCGTTTCGCCGGGCAAGTACACCTCTTGAGCGTGACAACTCGAGTCATAGCCTAACATTCAGCTCCCTATAACATAACAGATCTAACTGCGATTTTGTAGAATTTTCCATTAAGTTTTAGAGGTACTCTACAATCACATAAATATTTGACGCTCTCCTCCATTTCAATTATCTTACTTGTATTTTATATAAGACATCTCTTTCAATCCCTCCATCATTTTACAAAAAAGATCTTAAATATTTAAAGCTCTCAATTAATCATCTCCTATATTAACAATTGTCTTATTACATCTAATATTGTTAAACTTAAATTTTATATATTTTGTCTTTATTCTATTAAGCTTAAAATCTTTCCCTTCTAGTGTTTCTCGCCAAGATTCTAATTTGACATTTACTCCTTCACGTGTTTCATCTATAAAACAATATCATCTGCAAACAACATGCACTACGGTATTATGTCTTGAATGTGTGGAGTAAGTTCGTCCATAATTAGTGTAAAAAATAGGGACTTATAGTTGATTCTTGATATAACCCTATCTTTATTGGAAATGTTTCAGTTACTTCACATGAAGTTTTCACTTTGGTCATTACATCCTCATGCATATCCTTAATTAGTTTAATAAATGTTACGCTAACACCTCTCTTTTCTATAATTCTCCATATATTTTTTCTTAGACTCTATCATAAGCTTTTTCTAAGTCAATGGATAGTATATGTAGATCTTATTTTTGCTTTCGATATTTTTTAATTAGTTGTCTAAGAAGATGTATAACTTCTATTGTCAACCTTTCAAGTATGAATCCAAATTGATTTTCGGTCACCGTGGTCTCCTTCCTTAATTTTTTTTCTATTACTCGTTCCTAAAATTTTAAGATATAATTTATTAGTTTAATACCCCTATAGTTTGTACAATTTTATACATCCCGCTTGTTCTTATAAAGGGAACTAGAATACTTACCCTCCATTGATCAGACTTTTTTTCGTTTTCAATATCATGTTAAATAATTTTGTAAGTCATTCAATACCTTGTTTCCCTAGGCACTTTCATACCTCTATTGAAATATCATCTGGTCCAACGACTTTTCTATTGTGCATCCCATTTAAAGTTTGTTCTATTTCTGAAGTTTAAATTATATATTAAAAATTTAAATTTCTATACTTATTTGACCTACTTAAATTATTTAAGTTAAATTGGTCACCTAAACCTTCATTAAAAAGTTAATTAAAATACCTCTTCCATCGCTCTTTTATTTCTCTATCGTTTAATAGTACCGTATTACATATATCTTTAATATATTTTATTTGGATAAAATCTCTTGTCTTCCTTTCTCTAACTTTAGTTATTCTATAAATATCTCTTTCCCCTTTTTTATATTCAATTTTTGATATAATAGTTTAAAATTTTCATTCTTTGATTTATTCACCGCTTTCTTAATCTGTTTCTTGGCTATTGTATATTTTTTTAAGTTTTCCTCGTTCTTACAAATATATAATTCCTTATAAATTGTTCGCTTTTTCTTTCACTTTCTCTTGTACTTTCTCATTCCACCACTAAGATTCTTTACTTGGCGGTGTCCCTTTGATTCACCAAGTACACTCTTAGCTAGTATTTTCAACTTTGATATCAGTTTATCGCATGTCGTATTAGAGTTATATTTCACCTAATGTTTGTACTCCTACCTTCTTCTTAAATATATTTTGCTTCTCATCCTTTAACTTCCACCACTTAATTCTATGGGCCCTATATATTTTCTATCTATTGATATTATGCTTGAGGCGTATATCCAACACTACTAACTTATGTTGAGTAGTTAAGCTTTCTCCAAGGATGAACTTATAATCTTTACAAATCTTTCTGTTCCTCTTCCTAACCATAAGAAAGTCAATTTGCGATTTATTATTCCCACTTTTAAACGTAACTAAGTGCTATCACAAAATCCAATATAATTTTCTCTTCTTCATTTCTTGTTCCAAACTCATAACCTCATGTACTCTCTCATATTCCTTATTTTTCACTCCGACATGCTCATTTAGATCACCTCCTATTAAAATCATTTCATTTGACGGAATATTTTATAATACTTCATCTAGGTCGTCCAAAACCTTAATTTGGTAGTTTCATCAAATCATTCTTGCAGTGCATATATACTAATTACGTTTATAGTTTCTTTCGTCATTATTATCTTAAGGATTATAATTCTATCCTCTTTTCTAACTACTCCTACAACTTCATCCTTTAACGAACTATCTATAACAATATCCACTTCATTTCTTGTTTTACTCTGTCATCTTTGTCTTCTCGTCTATCCATTTTGTCTCTTGTACACACCAAATACTAATTCTACTCCTAATCATCGCATCTACTACCTCCATTAATTTACTAGTGAGGGTTTTTATGTTCCATGTTTCAAATTTAAGACTATTAGTTTTCCTATAATATTTGTTTTTATCCAACCTATGGTGTGAGAATCGTTGTCTATTTAACACTACACTCAAGTTCTCATGGAAATGTAGCGGTCCTCGCTGATACGTTACAGTCGAACCCTACAACACGAACTCTTACATATTTAGCATTACACATGAGTTCTGGGGGTGTAGTGGTCCTTATCGAGTAACGCGCTCCTTCTAGGAATAACCTAGCATTAGCATGATAGTTTAATGAATCCATTTATTGAAGATTTGTCATAGTTTAACGCCGACAGGCAACCTAACGCAACCCTCCTTTATCTGGGCTTGGGACCGGCCATGACTGGCCTAAACCCTAAAACCCAAACCTTAAATCTTAATAGAGGCCAAAAGCATTTGTCAGCAATATATGATGACATCTTATTAGTCATTTCCATGGTTTCATTTTCAGATTACCTTCTAATGCATTTTATGTTTTAAGTTTTCTCCAAGGAATCTTCCACCCAATACATATGAGTTCTTTAATCAAGAGACTAAACTAACAAAAACAGCTTTGTAAAGCAAAAAAAATGAGCTAAGTGACCAAAAATGGATACACGCCTTCCTACTATCTAATACATGTGGAGCTCAGTTCTAGGCCAATGAGGCCCAATGAGTAGCGATTCTCATAGTGCTTGGGCCCCTAACAGTAAGATTATCATGATTCAACATGATTTTGGGCAGGTTCTTTACATTGTGATGACCAGAATACCAAAAGAGGTAACCTTAGAGGATATCTTGGGGTGCATGTCGACGTTGTGAAAGACCAAATAACTCACAAAAAATAGAGTATTACTTCTAGGGAGCAACTTTTGATATTTGAGGAGTGCTCAGGGTGGGATTTTTTATATTTTTTTCATCAGATTGAAAGAGATTTTTTGTACAAGATGTAGACATTGGTTTACATGGTTTGAATGTAATTTTTGGTCTCATACTATATGGATTTTAGATTCTTCATGGAGCAGGCTTACAACAAACAATATAAGTTTCTCTTGTTCTTGTTTTTTCATGTAATTGGTATTTTTATCACCAAAGACAAAAAAATCCCAACACACTTATGGCGAAGGTGATTCCACATGCTTTCTTCGGGTGTTGGGTGTTTGTGTTTTTCTACCATGGAAAACAAAGATTCCAACACGTCAGTTTATAGCAGAGGTGATTTGACATTCTCTAAGCATCAGATTTGGATATTCAAAAGGTGGTTAGAAGAAGCAGATTCTAATAAGCAGCATTAGAATGGTCTCCAACCCCAACAAGTGGTTAAACGAACTTGTTGCCCCAAGAAAATGAGTGACAATCCATCAAATTTTGTTTACATGGCTCGATTATATAGGGCCGGCCCTGAGGCATGTCACTGGGGGCGATGGCCAAGGGCCCTCGATTTTTAAGGGGCCCTGAATTTGACATACATATATAATATATATTATATATAATTAGATTATTTTAATAAAAACCCCCAAAAAATTTATTGGATTATTTTAATAAAGGTCCAAGAAAAAAAGAAGGAAGGTAAATGATCATTTTTTTCTCTTTCTAAGATTTTATTGTTTGTACAACTCTTTCTTCATTAATTTGTTTACAGAAGTCATAAGACTCCAAAAAGTAAAATATGAATCATGAACGTTAATTTTCTCCTTTCTTCTCCTTTGAATCTCTTCTAATTAAATTAGAAAAATTTATTCTCCAATTGAAATTTTAGTTTCACCAGTATCATCATTGATCAATATATAAACTTAAACGTAAATTACCTACTTATCTATATTTTTTCTTATTGTCAATATTCAATATTGATTTTTAATATTGTATTGGAGCCAATATTTTATGATTTTTCTTACATATTTGAAAGACTTAAAATAAATCATCTCAATTTTAATCATCATAGAATAGATTATATCGATTGCTTCAAGCATAAACCAAGCTTTATTGTTCTTCAACTATTATTTTCACTACTTGTGTTTGTTTCATTATTAGCTTTATTGCTGGTTTTGTGTATTTTATTTTTACACTTGAAATTGGTAGTACAAACATGTTTTCAAAGAAATATCAACCTTGGAGTCAAAAAAGAAAAAAAAGATAAAGAGTGGAACAGATTATTAAAACTCACAATGGTATTCTTTGTAAGTTTTTTAAAGCTAACTCTTCAATTGAAGATTCAATTGATGAATTACAAGAAAAAGTCAAGAAGAACTAAATGATTATACAACAAATGAACAGCAATTGAGTAATCAAGAAGAACTAAATGATAATATAATCAATGAACGAGAAGAATTGAGAGAAAATGATGATCATAATCATGCAACAAATGAGCAAGAAGAATTGAGATAAGATGATGATAATGATTTGCATATAAATAATGGTTTGACAATTTTATGTATCGAAAATGAGGTGTTAGAAAATTTTGATTTTGAAAATCTTATTGACGATTTTACTTCTCAAAATGCTAGAAGATCATATAGATTTTTCAATGATTATTTCATACTCTTTTTTTTTGTACATAGGTATTACACTTTTTGGAGAAACATAGGAAATATATTTTGTACGATGTTGTACTTTTTGAAGAATCTTGAGAAATATATTTTGTATGGAGTTTATCATATTTTAAATTAAATATATTAATTTAATTTTCAAGTTTTTCTATTAAACTTATTCAAATTGTACCTTAGTATATATTTTTTTTTCCTATAGAGGTCCCTTTTCTCTTTTCGCCCAAGGGCCCCGAAAAGTCAGGGTCGGCCCTGCGATTATATATATTTGCATTGTGTTATCTAGAGTTCTAGACCAAACTGTTTTGCATGGACGAAGACCATATATAGACTAAACTCTTTTCTGATGTTATCATCTCCATTATCACCGATTAAATTAGTTTATCTAAATCCCACAAAAAAGAAGGTAACAACACTTAACAAGACTATGAAAACAACGAATTGAACCCAACGTTGCATCAAAACAAAAGGTTCAACAAGAATTGCAGTATCAATAATATAAAACAACGATGCAGTGGAACATCGATAAGCTCCCATGACCTTGAGCCGCACAAAAAAAAAAAAGGTACGAACAGTTCGTTTGCATTCAACTGAAGATGAAGAACCGTTGGGTTCATTTGCTAACAAAATTCACTCAAACTACCTTCCGCACACCTTCGATCGACCAATCTAACCGATCACCGGAATATAGTAATTAATAATAATAACGAAAATATGATCAGTAAGTTACAGGAAATGAAGATTAGAAACCAACCTGAGATGGCCTTGAGGACAGCCTCCTGGGGCGGGCCCTGCTCGTCCTGAGGCGAGGTAGGCGACGGCGAGTCGCCGCGAGAGCAACGAATCGGGGAGGCTCCAAACCAAGCCTTACCTCGGCGCCGAAGAATCGGAGAGGAAGAAGCGAGCACTGCGCTTCGGGAGAGGTGCCACGGCTGCTCCGAGAGCAGCATCGACCGCATCGCCACGCTCCTGCACGCCATTCCGGAAATCCCTTTTTCCCTGGTTTCGATCCCCCTCCTGAACTTTAGCCTCTCGTGCCAACGAGTGGCTCAGCGTTCGCGGTCGGGGACGACGGTGGGCCGATCAGCGGTCCGATTCAGTTTCTTGCGAGCCGGAATGACTAAACCGGGTTTGGTTATTTGACATTATGTCGCAAATTTGAAGGGCAATAATGACAAATTTAGTATTAAGAATTGAATCGGGCGGGTCTCGAGGTCTTGATCGAGTTGAGCTTGATGGACTCGATATGATCAAATTGTAAAGATGCAGATTTGATCGCTGCATTGGAGTGAAAACGAGTTTGATGGACTGAAAAGGCGTGCCAAATTTTAGATTTATCAAAGACGCACTTATGTTTTTGTTTTATCCTTTGCATCCATCAGTGGTGCTCTTCGAAGAACAATATTAATTTGGTTGGTGTTAGGTCAAAACTCAATAGAGTATTTAACCATCTTTGTAAATCTCTACTTAGACACTTGCCACTTGAACTTATTCGTTATCATATATATATATATATAGGATCGGCCGGAATGACCTTTTATAAAAAAATATAATAAAATTATAATTGTTAGGGGCATATTCCTCTTGACAATCTACTTGCTCTCCTAGTCTTTTTTCTTTCATTATCTAGAAAAAAAAGTGAGCATATTTTATTGAATGAAGTCTCTCGAATGCATTCAAGTTTGTTAAAAGCTTATGAAGATCCTAAAGCTTGAGTATCTTATCTTTGTCTAAATATATTTACTATGTTGTCTCATTTGAAGGGGTAATTTAGTGAAATTTATAGAGATGGTGCACTAAATGTATTGTAGATTGTTGATTTGAAATGGAGTCTCCAAACCATATCATACTTAGTGTTATTTGTTTGTGTTTATTTTAGTTTTTTCTGTGCATTAAGCTTCACACAAACTAATGCTTCAATTATTTTTGTATTAGTAATTATAAGAAAGATGGTAACAATAATATAATGATTAACCTCGAGTGAATCCTATAATGTTTGTGGCTAGATGTTGAAGTTGAATGATCCATAAGGGTTAAGTATAGACATTCTCTCAAAGGGCATACTCAGTTTTCCGAATTTCTCAAGGGTTTAATTTTTATCAAAGGCATACCTACTTTCCAGAATATCCTTCCTTCTATTTCAATTTTTAATTAAAATTTAAAAAATAATAATTTTTCTTATTTAAATGGAATCAAATTGAACTGAATTGAACATGATCTAAGGGGGCGGAAAAATAAAAACTCAATTATTTCATTAAAGAGTTTTATAAAAAATTGACACTAAAAATTTTATTTTTTAAAAATATATATCATTAAATTTATAATGATCCTCTAAATGTATTTATATTTATATTTTTAATTTTAAAAAAATATAAAAAAAAGATTAATAAAAAATTAAAATTTTGTATTTTAAAATTTTAAATAAAACTGTAATAATAAAAATATTATGGATAAATTTAAAAGATTATCGTGAGTTTAATGGCATATATTTTATAAAAAAAAATTAATGTACTTTTATACAAAATTTTTTTATAAAATAATTATTTTTTAAATTTTTTTCTTAGGTTTGGTTCAATTTAAATAAAAAAATAGTTTTTTTAGTTTAATTTAAGATTAAAATAGATAGAAAAGATATTTTGAAAATTAAGTACTTGATGAAAATTAAAACTATAGTGTGCACCCTTAGAACAATAAAAAAAAAAAAGTAAGATCCTATGGGAAAATGCTAGTTAAGTATTATTCTCGTGCATTAATGCACTCAATTTTAGTAATTAAAGAGTTTCACATGATACTTCCATGTGGTATTATTATAATAAGTCATGGGTCTATTCTCATGTGCAAAATGCATAGTCACCTCCTGCTTGAAGATTATCACCTTCTATTGTAATTTTAGTAACGAAAGAAGTGCGGCAATAAGATTATAAGAATGAAAGAGGGCCTCAGTGGACGGAGTTGGTTATTACATAGTAAAATTGATAAATTAAATAGGAATCGATTTTGATGACGCTAATATTAGGAGACTCAGCGAGTTAGAGTGGGATGATTAACTGTAATCGTTTCATTCACTATGATTTATGATGAAAAATTTGAAGCAATATTAATATTCTTGATTTTACTTGGTATCCATCTCCTTAAGATGATTAATCCAAGAGTTCATTTTTCTCACAATCTTATCAACTATGAAATCACTCCTTGTCAAAAACAAGTCAGAGATGAAGAAGTTTTGTACAAACTCACAATAAGAATACAAAAAAAATAAGAAAGTAAATATATATAATATAATAAAACCCTTGTGTTTCTTAATCTCTTATTGCTAGTAGATGTCTCTTGAAGCTGGGAAAGCACAGCAACACTTGCTCAAGAACTGGCTGAGAGTGTGAGTTAAGGATCTGGCTCGAAATGTTCATGAAAATCCTTTTCTAAAGTTCTTCAACGTCTCTCAGTCAATTAGGCTCACTCCTAATTGATTTCCACATAGGATATGCTTGTTTAACCTGCAAAATGACTTTTTTTTAATCATAATCGGTTGGCGAGTCATCCTAGTCGATCCTGAAAACCTTAATCGATTATCCAATATATTCCACGACTCTATGTTCACTCGCGAGAATACCTTAATCGATTGTCGATTCTTCATTCCTGCGACAAAATACTGCCTAATCGATTAACCCAATCAATTGTTAGTGGATGAATTGATTGGGTCAATCGATTCAACCATTGTTTTTGTGATTTCTCTTCGCGAAACTCTCAATAGATTAAGAATTCATCCTAATCGATTGGGGTGACCCTAATCGATTAGGCTCGACCCAATTGATTGCCCTAATCGATTATTTAACCCTAACTTGTTTGATCCAAGTCTAGAGTTTCCTTGCTCAACATTTGATCAATCGTGACATGTTGGGATTTTCTCACCAAGTGTCCGATCAACCTTTGACCCACTTAGTCTTTGCCAACTTCTCGTTAGACCTCCAATCACAAAGTGTGGTACTTTTTGACCCACTTGGATTTTTTTTTTACTTAACCGCTATTAGGACTTTCCTCTTGCCAACATGCAATCCTCCCTGACCCACTTGGACTTTCCATTGCATAACCACAGTTAAAACTTTTCCCTTTACCAACGTGCAGTCCTCCTTGACCCACTTGAACTTTTCCTTTGCCTAACCCTTAAGTTAGGACGTGTATTGTCAACGTGCAGTCCTCCTTGACCTTGGACTTTACCTTGCCTAACTTCTAGTCAAGATTTTACCCTTGTATAACCCTCAAGTTAGGACTTTCTTTGTCAATATACGGTCCTCCTTGACTCACTTGGACTTTATCTTACCTAACATCTAGCTAGGACTTTACCCTTGCTTAACTCTCGAGTTAGAACTTTGTCTTACCTAACCTCCAATTAGGACTTTACTGTTGCCTAACCCTAGAGTTAGGACTTTACCTTGTCTAATCTCCAGTTAGGACTTTATCAATTAAGTATCTGATCCTCCATACCTACTTGACTTTTTTTTCACATATTGTCAAGTATCTGGTTAACCTTGACCTTTTTTAGATATTTTTCAAATATATTGTTCAAATATCAAAACTTAAGCTCAAACACATTTTAGCTTAGTTAAATTGGTCAACCTTACTTAAAATAATTGCACCGACAATCTCCCAACAGCCAAGAAAAATACCTTATATGTAATAATAATAATAATAATTATAATGATATTATTATTATTTTATATTTATATTATATAATATAAACTATATAATAACAATAACTTATTGTTGACGTATATTTTTTTTTTTAAGCTTAGTGGATTGACAGGTCCAATCTGCTATGGATCAATCGGGTTTTGAGCGGGGTTGGAATGGGACAGGTTGAAAAATTAGATGGGGTGGATCCGGGTCCATTTTTAGTGAGGCAAATTCTGAGATTGGTTAAACCCGACCGAATATGTCTCGTTACCATCCTTACCTGCTCAAGGTCGTCTCAACCATTGTGGAGGCCCTCGGTAATTTTTTTATTTTTAATATTTTTTTAAACAATAATATTAATTTATTTATTTTTATAAAAAATAATTTCCCTAATGTTTTGAAATGTAAAATAACTAATTAAATTTTTTAACTTATAAAATTATTAAATTATTTAATCTTTTGAGATATTATTGAATATATACTTATTAATTTTAATTATTAATTTTTTAATATATATATCCTAATAGGTATTGTAATATTCTGTAAGCAATCCCTACATTAGAAAAATAATTTATTTTATTATAAATTTAATATTAAGTGTTATTTTTAGGAGTTATTATTTCTTTCAATTTAATTCTGGAAATAAATTTAAACCATATCATATTTTAAAAAGTTTTCAAATTTTAAAAGAAAAGTTTGAAGTTGATCATTTGTCAAGTTATGTAATAAATAAAGAAGAATCAATTTAATACTTAAAAAAATTAGTATAATACTACACATCTAAACTATTTTATGTTCTTTAATATTAAAGAAAAAGGAAGAATTACTGAGGAAAGAAGATCACGAATAAAAAAAAAAAAAAAAACAAGAGTCTTTTGAAAATATCATAGGTGAAGAAAAAGGAATAGGTAAGAGATAAAAAGGGAGTGAAAATACTAATGGGAGAGGAGAAACTAATGAGCGAAAAGAAGAGCACTGGATCATCTATTGTGAAAGTGTACGTTTTTTAGAAATAAAAGTTATATATATATATATATATATATATATATATATATATATATATATATATATATATAAAATTCTCTGTCGACCAAATCCTGCGGATTGTTGTAGATCGTCATCATGACAAGTCCGCGTCACACATTTTTTATTTGCTTCTCACCACGAACACGACCGACTCTCCTCCTCCCTCCCTGTGCCCTAGCTTGTTGTTCTCCTCGCCGCGCCCTCCCCCACCTTGCTCTCATAGCCACCCTCTCTTACGGTCCTCCCGGCACGCCAAGACTGGCGGCGCCAAGCTAACAGAAGCGCCATCGAAGCTAGGTTCGCATAATCGCCTCGCCCTCTCTTGCCGCAGAATCTCCCTCCCTTGCCGTGCCTCCCTCGCCGCGACAAGCTTTCACAAGCGCCGTCAAAGCTAGCTAGGGTTCACAGTCGTCCTCGCCCTCTCTTGCCATAGAAATCTCACTCCCTTGTTGCGCCTCCCTCGCCGCGATAAGCTCTCACTGGCGTCGTCGAAGCTAGCAAGGGTTCACAGCCGGATGGATAACAAAAAATAAGCTATTAATCATTGAAGACATGATGGATAACACCATGGATTACAAATCAACCAGGGGATTAAAGAAGCACAAAGAGTACTTTTCCTAATGAAACTGTCATAAACTTGGTATCTTTACTCCATCACTGAATTCACAACCCAAATATATATCACATCAAACAGAGAACAAACCCTTTCCGACACTATCTAAAATAAATGTCTAGCACTATCAATTCTAAATATCTTAGATCCAACAGAAGCTAAATGATGAAGTAGAAAATACAATCACACACACATTGTAATTGCAAGAAATATATTGAAATTGAAGTACAAAGATCTACTCGTGGGTTAAGAAATAAACATAAAAAAGACAAAAACAAAACAAAACAAAACAAAAAATTAAAAAGTGGAGAAGAAGAATACTGGTAGAATAGTTATGGAGATCCCGCCGTTGCGAAACCACGACATCGCCAGCCAGCAATCTAACGCCCTCGCCAGAGTGTAGAATAGTTCAAATCTTTCAATCACCCGTCTCCCCTTGCTACAAGGGAGGCACAAGGTTTTACCTCGGCGAGGGTCAAGCAAGCTTCGTCGCTGCAAGTGGGGGAGGATGCGGGGAACCCTCGATTCGGCAAGACGAGTAAGGGAGGGGAGGACGGCTGTGAACCCTAGCTAGCTTCGACGGCGCCTGTGAGATCTTGTCGTGGCGAGGGAGGCGCAGCAAGGGAGGGAGATTCTGTAGCAAGAGAGGGTGAGGACGGCTGTGAACCCTAGCTAGCTTTGACGGCGCTTGTGAGAGCTTGTCACAGCGAGGGAGGCACTGCAAGGGAGGGAGATCTACGTCAAGAGAGGACAAGGTGATTCTGCGAACCCTAGCTTCGACGACGCTTCTGTTAGCTTGTCACCGCGAGTCTTGGCGGCGGGAGGACCGCGAGAGAGGGCGGCTGAGAGAGCGAGGTGGGGGAGGGCGCGACGAGGAGAACATCGAGCTAGGGCACAGGGATGGAGGAGGAGAGTCGGTCGTGTTCATGGCGAGAAGCAAATTAAAAATGCGTGATGCGGACTTGCCACGATGGCGATCCGCAACAGTCGGCAAGATTTGGTCCACAGCGGATCAAAACTATATATATATATATATATATATATATATATATATATATATATATATATATATGATCCTGTCCGAGCGCTGAGTCGACGGACGCTGGGGACGTGGCACGCTCCGCTGTCTCCGACTGTTGGTGTAAATCTCCGGTGAACCTGCAAAGAAGCCGAGCCGGGAGGGGTTTCCCGACGACGACCCTCCGACGCTCAAGTCAAGCAACGAGGAATGAGAGAGGCAGCATAACTGTGGCTACAGTAAGGGATCGCGCATACCTTCGTCGACGTCTGGGGATCCTTATATAGGACCCCGGGGAGGCGCGGGCACGCTTCTCTATGCGTGCACGCTTCCCCAAACATACCTTAACGAGCCCCTGTCAGAAAAGTACCTCTGGCGACATTTCGCAATCGTCCGAGCATATCCCGGATGTGACGGTGGAAGCTTCCACCGTATGATCCTGTGTACGGCTCGGCCGCCAACCCTGCTGTCTGTCGACGGCAGACGGCTCGAGGATGGTGTTATCCCCTGTCTCCTTTGTCCTCTTGCGCTTCTTGTCTGTTCCGGGGCCGAGCGGTTCGGCCGCTCGGCGGGCATATCACTCCTGCCTCGGTCGTATGCTCGGCTGAGATTACTCCTGCCTTTCTTTGTTGCCTTGTACCCCGGCCGAGCGGACATCCCACTCGGCCATGAAACCTTTCTACCTTGAGCATCGGAAACCCGACCCCTAGTCGGGTTGTCTTTCATTCGGCACGGGGGATTCCCGCCGGTCGACCATCTCATTACGGTCGGTCGACGCCGGTCGGCCCTCTCAGTCCGGTCGATCGGGTCTCAGGGTTGTATCTCTTGACCTCTGACCTCCACGTGTCGTTGACCTTCCGCCAACGAGGGTCCCCTATCCTTATCACCGGATCACATGTCTCCCCCTCAAGTCTATTCGAAGGAGGCGCTAAGTCCGACTGACTGGACTGCCGGTCGGCCTGAGTGACATCGCCCCGCCACTCTGGAATGTTCCTCCCCCCTGCCGCTCGGCATCTTACTGCCGTTGGCTTTGCTACCGTGTCGACGGTCAACGTTGACGCCCTTCGAATCTCCTCGGGATTCGTGCAAATCCTCTCCATTAAGACCGAGCACGCACACTGTGCGCCGTAATGGCGCTCATTAAATGCACCCTTATGGTAGGGTGCCACGTGGCGCCTCGGCTGGCGTCATCTTACGGCTCGGCGATGTGTCCGATGGGACATCGGCGGTTTGAAATGAACTGCCCTATGGGGGCTTCGATTCCTGTGACCTGCATCCGACAGTCGAGGCCGATCGGGCCCGACCTTATAAAGCCTTCACCTTCTTCCTCCGCCGCATTTTTGCCTTCGCGTGTCCCACATCTTCAGCGTTCCGGCGATTCTGATTCCCCGTGTTCCGACGATTCTCCGCCTCCTTGTAAGGTTCTTCCACCCTTCTTCCTTTGATTCCTGTGTTTTTTTCGTGCTTTTGGCCGCGTTCCGTCTTTTGGGTACTACTTCGCTCCTCTTTTCGCTTGCTCATTTGCTTTCCCTTTCGATTTCTGTTTCCTCCATTGTTCTGGCGATGGCAAGCTCCTCTCATCCTGCGGACCCGGCTCTCGGCCCATGGTATACCACCGTGGAGTCGCGGTTCGATCGGCGCGATGCCGAGAGCCTGTTTAACGCCTTTGATATCCCTTCCAATTTTGAACTGATTTTACCTTCACCTTCCGCTCGGCCTCACAGACCACCGAGCGACGCCTTTTGTCTTTTCCGCGATCAATTCGTAGTCGGTCTGCGGTTTCCCCTTCACCCCTTCATTGTTGAAGTTTGCAACTTTTTTGGTATCCCGCTCACCCAATTGGTTCCCAACACTTTCCGCCTCCTGTGCGGAGTTGTGGTTTTATTTAAGATACACAACATTCCCCTCCGCCCGGAGGTCTTCTATTATTTTTATTATCCCAAGCAATCCGAGCCGGGCACTTATCTGTTTCAAGCTCGGCCCGGCTTGGTCTTTTTTGATAAGCTGTCTTCTTCCAACAAATATTGGAAAGAGAACTTTTTCTACCTTCGTGTTCCCGGGTGGCTCCCATTCCGTACGAAATGGCAGGTCGGACCGCCCGTCTCTCCCGAGCTGAAGAAATTTAAGACCCGACCGGACTATCTTCAAGCAGCGAATCTGCTAGCCGGTCTGAAGCTCGACATCAACAAGCTCCTACCCGAAGGAGTGATGTACATATTTGGTTTGAGTCCGAGCCGGGCCCCCCTTCCGAGCAGCTTTGGTAAAAACTTCACTTGTACATTTGCCTTGAGTTCTAACTGATTTCCTTCTCTTTTCTTTGCAGCAAATATCGTAATGGAGTCCGTGCTGTTCAGAATTTTGAAGAAGAAAGCGGTCGCGCTCGAAGCAGCAACGACCAAGGAAATGGAGCAACTTGGCATTGCTCCGGTCGGCTCTCATGAGGAAGAGAGTGAAGCGCAAGAAGGAGAGTCGGCTGCTCAGGCGTCGCTTATGGATGCGGCTGGCGGTGCAACTGGCAGCAAAGAACCGTCCATTCGGGAGGAAGATTCGAAACCGGAGGATGAGCTCCCACTCGACAGGAAAAGATGCCGAGTTGAGAAGCCCCTCCGTTCGGCAACCTCCGCCGTGCAAGCGTCCGAGCGGACGGGCACCGCCTCTCAACGCGGCAAAGCACCATCGGTCAAAGCTCTATCCTCCGACCGGACTCCCTCTCAGCTGGATGCGGCGACGGCCCCCATCGAAGCGGTGTCGGTTACCTCCCTTCCTCCTGCACCGCGCCGAGCCCTCCGCTCGGGCATTTTGTCTACATTCTCCAGCCCGGCATCTGATCCTTTGGCGTCCGCTCAGACGACTCCGGGCTGGCGCCGCACTGTTAGGGCCACTCTGCACCTACCTACCGAGGCGTTCATGGCCGAGTCTGATCGGCCTACGGCCCCCGAGCATATGATCACTATGAAGGGGCCCCTCATCGAGATGTGGGCGGACGCTCGGGCCCGTGTGGCCATGATACCGCTCGACAAGCTGGCTGACAGCCATATCCAGCAGTCCACAGGGGTAAGGTTTACTTCTTCTTTATGTAGTTTTCCTGATCGGCTTCTTAACCTTTCAGTGTACATCAGCGATGGGTGGAAGAGATTGCTGTCTCCAATCGCTTGGCGATGGTGGAAGACGAGCTGAAGAGGCTAAAGAGTCAGGGCGACCCATCGTCTTCCCGAGGCCCTTCTTATGCTGAGCTGCAGAAGGAGCTCGACAAAACTAAGGTCAAATCCTATGACCGCAAGATTGATCTGGCCACCACTCGGAAGAACACCGCCATAGCTGATCTGGAAAAGAAGAATGTGGAAGCCCGAGCTCTGCAACAGCGTGTGAATGAGCTGGCTGAGCTGCTAGAAGGGTAGCAGAAAGGCCGCTCGGAGGAGGTGACCAAGCTGAAGGACAATTTGAAGGACCTGCAGGGGGCTCTCGATGCTTCCCGTGCTGCCTTCAAGGAGTACCAAGAGGCGGAGCCGGGCTGTGTTGCCACCTTGAGGCAAAGCTACATCCGCTTGGCGGAGTTCATGGAGAAGGTGTGCGACCGGCTGGTCATCGCCTTCGAGTTGGCCATCACCGCCACGGCGGATTATCTAAAGTCCAAGGGTCAGCTCCCCGAGTCCGTAGTCATCCCTGCGACAGAGCACGCGACGCTTCTCACTGTCATCCCAAAACACATTTTCAACTACCTTGAATAAAGTATCTTTTGTAATTCTACCGATCAGCTGGACTTTAATTTCAATGTGTCATCTGTGACTTTTAAATGCTATATTTAAATGAATGCCCACTCTTGCTACGTTAACTTTTCATTTCGAGTGTCCTTTAACTGTGTCGACCGGTCTCTCAACCTTTTTCCCGCAGGGAGTTTCAAAAATTCACCGATCGGTTAACCGACTCCCACTTCCTGGGATTTCTATGATCTTTTTGCTTAGTGCTTTTCTTCACTTCGTCGATCGGTTAAACGACTTTCCATTTTTCATGACTTTCTGCTAGTGTCTCGTTGAAGTGCTTCAACGCGACGCTGCCTTATCTGGGGGGTTTATAGTCGTCAGTCCGACTCTAGATTTTAACGTCGTCGCCCGACGGTCTCCAGGCCGGAGGGTTTATAGTCGCCGGTTCGACTCTAAGATTTAACGTCGCTGCTCGACGGTCTTCAGGCCGGAGGGTTTATAGTCGCCGGTCCGACTCTAAGATTTAACGTCGCTGCTCGACAGTCTTCAGGCCGGAGGGTTTTAGTTGCCGGTCCGACTCTAAGATTTAACGTCGTTGCTCGACGGTCTTCAGGCCGGGGGGTTTTTAGTCGCTGGTCCGACTCTAAGATTTAACATTGCTGCTCGACAGTCTTCAGGCCGGAGGGTTTATAGTCGCCGGTCCGACTCTAAGATTTAACGTCGCTGCTCGACGGTCTTCAGGTCGGAGGGTTTATAGTTGCCGGTATGACTCTAAGATTTAACGTCGCTGCTCGACGGTCTTCAGGCCGGGGGGTTTATAGTCGTCGGTTCAACTCTATAATTTAAGTCGCTGCTCGACGGTCTTCAGGCCGGAGGGTTTATAGTCGCCGGTCCGACTCTAAGATTTAACGTCGCTGCTCGACGGTCTTCAGGCCGGGGGGTTTATAGTCGCCAGTCCGACTTTAAGATTTAACGTCGCTGCTCGATGGTCTTCAGGCCGGGGGGTTTATAGTCGCCAATCCGACTCTAAGATTTAACATCGCTGCTCGACGGTCTTCAGGCCGGAGGGTTTATAGTCGCCGGTTCGACTCTAAGATTTAACGTCGCTGCTCGACGGTCTTCAGGCCGGGGGGTTTATAGTCGCCGGTCCGACTCTAAGATTTAACGTTGCTGCTCGACGGTCTTCAGGCCGGAGGGTTTATAGTCGCCGGATCGACTCTAAGATTTAACGTCGCTGCTCGACGGTCTTCAGGCCGGAGGGTTTATAGTCGCCGGTCCGACTCTAAGATTTAACGTCGCTGCTCGACGGTCTTCAACATCAAGCCCCTGGCTCAGATAATATACGCCCGGCCGAACGGCACGGGGTCTTCGACATCGAGCCCGTGGCACAGATAATATACGCCCGGACGAACGGCACGGGGTCTTCCCTCACGCTCATGCAGCTACCCGCTTGACGCACAATGCTCATGCCTTTACTTTGTTCTTATAATTTTCATTCCTGCAACCAAAGTATACAGCCGAACGGAATATTCATGAAATATATTACATCGGCGCACCTTTCATCCGGCCCGATAGGGCTGGAGGTGGTTTGCACTCCATGGCCTGTCCAGCCGCCGTCCATCTTCATCCTCCAAGTAGTAGGCTCCCGATCGGAGCTTCTCGACGACTTTGAAGGGTCCTGCCTGTAGGACCGTTAGATTCGATAGAGGGGGGGTGAATATCGATTCGAAAAAACAAGAGTTTAAACGCAGCGGAAAAGTAAAATAGACACAATGGTTTTACTTCGTTCGGAGCCTGTGATGACTCCTACTCGAAGGCCCGTGGTCCTTGACCACTTTCGTTGGGCAATCACTAGCAATTCGGAATAATGATTACAAAAGAATCGTACAGGGAATGCTAATGAAACTGAAAAACAAATACCGACAAAAGGGAAAAGAACGGAGCGTAGTGTCGGAGCTTTGTTGGCGTCTGGCCGGCGAGAAGACCAGCAGAGAAGAGTTCTCGCCTTGATTGATTGTTCAAGCTCCTGGGCTTCTTTTATATGTCGTCCAGCGCTGGATCCTTCCGGCGCCGGAATGCGACGAGTGCACAAACCATGATGCTCCACGTGGCGGCGACTCGGTGGATAGAATTCGCCGGCGCCGGATCCTTCCGCGCCGGACCACCTTGTTTCGAAAACTCCTTTCCGCAACACAAAGTTAGTCCGAGGCAAATATGTATCCTGTAACATAGTTAGCACGGTTAAAGTTCAACATATGGATAAAAAGAGTATGACTTAGATTCAGTCTCCGAGACCGGAATCTAGTCACGATCTCGACTTAGACATCCGAAATGGATCTAAGCCGGATCGACGCCTAATGTCCCTTCCCGAACGCGGTCACTCCCTTCCGGTGACTTACCTTGCTTACCTGCCAGACGTCCGGTCTGGCAGATGTCTAGTCTCAGCCCGTCGACCCGCTTGAACTTCGCCAGTTATCCGGTCACCCGTCGACCTGTTTTCGTCAAGCGTCCGGTCAGCCGTCGACCGCTTGGACTTCTCGCTATCGGTCAGCCCGTCGACCTAGCTGGACTTTTCCTGCACACTTGATCAAAGTGTCAGACAACAACACAACTAACTTAACCTATTTGTCATTCATCAAAACCTGGGTTAGACCGTTAGTGCTACCCGCACCAACAATCTCCCCCTTTTTTATGGAATGACAACCTGGTTAAGTTAGTGAAAACATATGCAAGAAAACAACATGCATTTATGTGGTTGTAAAGTTTGTTAGTTTGTATTTTCAAATTGGTTTAGCTAACTTAACTAACTTAACCACCTAACCCTCCTCCCCCTTTGGCATTCATCAAAAAAAATGAACAAAGGTAAATAACCATAGTGAAGAGTTACTGTAACAGGTAATCAAATTTTGAAAGATAGGTAAGTTTGGTTCAAAATTTGAAAGATAAAAGTGCAATTTTTTAACACCAAGTTTGTAGAAGATTCAATTTTCAAAATTAAGGAAAATGATTTTGAACTTTACTTTAGTTTTCAAAAATAATTTTGAAGAATTTTTTTCCAAAATCAAATTTTCAAAGTTCAACAGTACTAGTTTCAAAACCATGGTTTAAAATACTAGAAAAGTTCAGTTTTTAAGGACTAAGTAAAAAGGATAAAAAGTTTGTGATTTAAAACAAACAATTGTGAGTTGATTTAAGAAATTTTTCACAATTTTAAACAGGTTGATTTTGAAAATTGATTTTTAAACTTTGATTTTCAAAATTAAGTTTAAAATTCGATTTGAAAAACTGAATTAGTTTTATTTCTCCCCCTGAACCTGACATAAAATTTTGAAAATATTTGCTAAATATATTCAAAGTAGAAAAAAAATTGAGGTAGAATTTTCTAGAGAGATTTTAAAGAGAAGATTAAAAAATAACACTTAAGGAGATAATTAAAAACCTCCCCCTGAATTTGATACTCCTTTAATTTATTAATCCTCCTTATTTATTACTCCCCCTTAATATAAAATTTTACAACCATAACATATTTTCGTACCTAAGTGTTTTAGGTGATTGTTCATTTAAATTTGACTAAACGTAATTAACGTTAGATTCAGTTGAAATGAGTTAACCTTTAGTGTAATGTTAAGTAAGATAAGTTGTTATTAATTCAATAATTAATTAATATTAATAATTTATTGATTAAATTTTGCTTGATTCAATAATTTAATATAATCTAAATTTTGTATTAATTGATGAAAGTGTTAGTTATAATTTAACTTTTCATTTACTTCCTTTTAAG
This sequence comes from Zingiber officinale, assembly GCF_018446385.1. NCBI lineage: Eukaryota > Viridiplantae > Streptophyta > Magnoliopsida > Zingiberales > Zingiberaceae > Zingiber > Zingiber officinale. The sequence goes on along the minus strand of NC_055993.1, from coordinate 109,673,183 downwards.
TTGGATTAACTTAGTTTAAAGTTGGTAGTAATTTGAAGTTAAACTCGTTATTAAACAAGGTTAAGTAAGGTTCAATTTAAGTCAAATTTTAATTATGTTTTAAAAAATAATTAATATTTTAAAGGTTGATAATAAAAATGACTTAGAGTAATTTTAATATTTTTACTAAGGTTAAACCTAGGCTCTAATCAAATCAAGCTTAGTTCTCAAATAAAGTTAAACTTAAATAGTTAAGTTCTACTTATTAATTACATAATTAAGTTTAAAGTTAAAGTTAACGGAATTTAAGTTTTTAAGTTAGGTGTCTAAGTTTTAAATGAATTTAAAAGAATTATAATTAGTAATATTTTTAAGGGATTTCTAACAGGATTTTTAAAATGATTTTTATAATTATTTAATGACAATTAATATACGTTCAATTCAGTTTTGATTTTAGATTAAAATTAATATTAGTGATTAATTTAGGTTTAAGTTTTAAGTTTAAGTTAAATTTTTAAGTTTTAATTTTCAGTTTAAATTAAGTTGAAAAGTAATGTGTAAATTAAGTTTTAATGAGTTTTAATTTAAGATCTAATTTTCAGTTAAGTTAAATTAAAAAATAGTTTTAAGGTTAAAATGATGTTTAAGATTAAAAATGAGTTTAAAGTCAAAATAATAATTTTTAAAGTGAAAATAGTCTATAGAAATAATTTATTATTATTACTATTTTTTAAGTTAAAGGAATTTTATTATAGTGAAAAAATAAGAAGAAATTTTCAAAATGATACATAATTTTTAAAATAGTTTTAAAATGATTTTAAAATGTTTTTAAAATAATTTTTGAAATAATTTTTAAGTTAAAATAATTTTAAAATATAATTTTTATATTAAAAATAATTTTAAGTAAAAATAATTTTTAAGTTAAAATAATTTTTATGTTAAAATAATTTTTAAAATAACAATAATTTTTAAAAGGTTTTAAAAGAATTTTTAAAGTTTTTAAAATGATTTTTAAAAGAGTTTTTTAAAAATAATTTTTAAAATGTTAAAATAATTTTTTAAAGTTTTTAAAATGATTTTTAAAATGAATTTTTTAAAGTTTTTAAAATGATTTTTAAAAGAGTTTTTAAAATAATTTTTAAAAGAATTTTTAAAATGATTTTTTAAAATAGTTTTTAAAAGAGTTTTTTAAAAGAGTTTTTAAAATAATTTTTAAAATGTTTTAAAAGAATTTTTAAAAGAATTTTTTAAAGTTTTAAAAATGATTTTTAAAAGAGTTTTTAAAATAATTTTTAAAAGAATATTTTAAAGTTTTTTAAAATGATTTTTAAAAGAGTTTTTAAAATAATTTTTAAAAGAATTTTTAAAAGTTTTTAAAATGATTTTAAAAGAGTTTTTAAAATAATTTTTAAAATGTTTTAATATAATTTTTAAAAAGTTTTTAAAATAGTTTTTAAAGAGTTTTTAAAATAAAATAGTTTTTAAAGAGTTTTTAAAGAATTTTTTAAAAAGTTTTTTTTTTTAAAATGATTTTTAAAAGAATTTTTAAAATAATTTTTAAAATGAATTTTTTAAAGTTTTTAAAATGATTTTTAAAAGAGTTTTTAAAATAATTTTTAAAATGAATTTTTTAAAGTTTTTAAAATGATTTTTAAAAGAGTTTTTAAAATAATTTTTAAAAGATTTTTTTAAAGTTTTTAAAATGATTTTTTAAAAGAGTTTTTAAAAGAATTTTTTAAAGTTTTTTAAAATGATTTTTAAAAGAGTTTTTAAAAGAGTTTTTAAAAGAATTTTTTAAAGTTTTTTAAAATGATTTTTAAAAGAGTTTTTAAAATAATTTTTAAAAGAATATTTTAAAGTTTTTAAAATGATTTTTAAAAGAGTTTTTAAAATAATTTTTAAAATGTTTTAAAATAATTTTTAAAAGAATTTTTTAAAGTTTTAAAATGATTTTTAAAAGAGTTTTTAAAATGATTTTTAAAAGAATATTTTAAAGTTTTTAAAATGATTTTTAAAAGAGTTTTTAAAATAATTTTTAAAAGAATTTTTTAAAGTTTTAAAAATGATTTTTAAAAGAGTTTTTAAAATAATTTTTAAAAGAATATTTTAAAGTTTTTAAAATGATTTTTAAAAGAGTTTTTAAAAGAATTTTTAAAAGAATATTTTAAAGTTTTTAAAATGATTTTTAAAAGAGTTTTTAAAATAATTTTTAAAATGTTTTAAAATAATTTTTAAGAAGTTTTTAAAATAGTTTTTAAAGAGTTTTTAAAATAAAATAGTTTTTAAAGAAGTTTTTAAATAATTTTTAAAGAATTTTTAAAATAGTTTTTAAAGAAATTTTTAAAATAATTTTTAAAGAATTTTTAAAATAGTTTTTAAAGAGTTTTTAAAGAATTTTTAAAATAATTTTTAAATTTAATATAATTTTTAAAGTTAATTTAATTAAAATAAATTTTAAAGTTAATTTAATTTTTAAATTTTTTTTTTTAAAAAAAATTAGTTTTAATTCGAAATTTAATTTTAATTTGAAATTCAATTTGAAATTCGAAATTTAATTTTAATTAATTTTAATTTAATTTAAAATTCAAAATTTAATTTTGATTCATTTTAATTTAATTTGAAATTTGAAATTTAATTTTAATTTAATTTGAAAATTAATTAATTTAATCCTTATTCATCTCACCCGATCTAGATTATCAGTCAGGGAATCTTATAATTTTGTGAGATGAATTAGATTTAATTACAGAGTTTGGTTTAACTTGTGTTAGATTCAGGTTTAGCTTTGGTCTCAACAAATAGACATTCTTCGGATAAACTTCTAAGCTTGGTGAGTCACCTGGACATCATTAGAAGTAACCAACCTTTCGAGGTTTTCCGAATAGTCCTATCCATGGAGCTTAGTACTAAACCTTGGTCTAACTAGTTAGGATCCATTTAAAGGTAACTTCGGTCGGTTCCACTTGGCCAAATGCACCAGATTGAAGCCATATCTTTCTAGACATGCGATGCCCAAGCTTCCCCAACGTACTATCATCAAAAAATTTCACCAGTACCATGATTCAAGTTAAATTGGGTCCCTTTTTAACTAATCCTAATTACCCTGCCGGGTTAGTTTATTTGGGTTACCTTGTCGGGTAAGTTAGTTTTGGAGGTGCCAGCTATTCCGGAGCCTCCCCCTCAATTATTGGCCTTTAATTTAAGATTTTTGTATAATTAGAGTTGGTTTTAGTTAAGTTTTAATGTTTAATTTGTAATTTAAATTTAAGTTTTTAATTTTGAATTAATTAAATTGGTCAAATTATCTTTCTTTAATAGCTTATTTTTAAAGTTTAAGTTTTTATTTATTTTTAAATTTGAATTAACTAAACTGTTTGAATTATATTTTCTTAACGGTTTATCTTTTAGCTTTTTATTAATTGTTAATTTTGAAATTTCTAGTTTATTTTTGTTTAATATGTTATCTTTAACATTTAATTTTAAGTTTGTTAAATTCCGTTTTGATTTTATCAAAGTGTTTGATTTTATCCTTATATTTTCTTTGCCTTTTAAATTGATATGGTTAATTGAATTTATTAGATTAGTTTTATCTTTAAAGTTTAATTTTTTATTAATTAAATTATCTTGGTTTTGGATAGCATTTTCTAGACTGATTTTATCTTGATTATTAAATATTTTATCAAGGTATTTATTGATTTTATCCATTTTCTCATTCTTAGCATTTAAATTCAAATTTATTTTAATGTTTGACTTATTTATGTCTAAATGCTCACCTAATTTCAAATTTTCTGAATTAATTAAATTATTTGAATTGATTTGGTCATTGTTCTGTTTGACCAAGTCAAGGTTGATGCCAAATTGATCAGAGTCTTGATTGACTTGATCAGAGTCTAGATTATTTTGTGATTTTGAATTTAAATCATTTAAATCTAGATTATCATGCACCATACTTGGACTAATTTCATACTTATCATCATGTTGATTATTTAAACTACTATTAACAGGGGTATTTTGGTAAATATTACTAACCTTGAGCGCAACCCCTAATTCAGTAGGCTTTTCCGTTGGATTTGACTCGAGTCCATATTTGACTTTAACTTGATCTTCTAGCTCCATTGGCGTCTCGTGAAGCTTGATCAATTGGGTCCACAGCTCATATGCATTCTTGTACTTTTCTAATCTGCATAAAATATTGTTAGGTAAAACATTACAAATAATGTTACTTACCTTTTTGTTCAGTTCTGAGTTTTGAGAAGGTTTCCTCAAAATTAGCATATAATCGATGTCTACGCTTCCTAAGAAGCATTCCATTAATCGCTTCCAGTAGTTGAAGTCTTCATGATCGTATGGTGGTGGTTCGCAGGGGTTCCGTCCTTCTAGAAGAGTCATAATTTCTTGCACACAGAGAAACAAACAAAAGATCCCAAGACTTGGTCTTGGATTAGCAGTGCTGAAAAAAATAATATTTCACTATTTTCAGAAAGAATAATAAAATATTATTAAAATATTAATAAAATATTTGAAAAAAATATTATTTCAAAATTTTGAAAATGTAATATTTTTTAAATACTAAACAATGGTGAAAAGATGACGATGTATTTTTCAAAAACCGTTTTGGAGGGAAAAAAATGAAAGGCGTATCTAATTAGTGGTTGCACCAAATCAGAGCGGTACCTGCTCTGATACCACTTGTAGGACCGTTAGATTCGATAGAGGGGGGGGGGGGGTGAATATCGATTCGAAAAAACAAGAGTTTAAACGCAGCGGAAAAGTAAAATAGACACAGTGGTTTTACTACCCTGTGACGACTCCTACTCGAAGGCCGTGGTCCTGACCACTTTCGTTGGCAATCACTAGCAATTGAATAATGATTACAAAAGAACCGTACGAGGAATGCTAATGAAAAACAAATACCGACAAAGGGAAAAGAAGCGGAGCGTAGTGTCGGAGCTTTGTTGGCGTCGCCGGCGTCGGCGGAAGACCGCAGAGAAGAGTTCTCACTGATTGATTGTTCAAGCTCCCGGGGCTTCTTTATATCTTGTTCAGGCGCTGGATCCCTTCCGGCGCTTGGAATGTGACGTGCACAAACCATGATGCTCCACGTGGCGGCGACTCGGCTGGATAGAATTCGCCTTCCGGGCGCCCGGATCCTCCGGGCGCCGGACCCCTGTTTTCGAGAAACTCCCTTTTCCTGCAACACAAAGTTAGTCCGAGGCAAATATGTATCCTGTAAAACAGATTGTTAGCACAGTTAAAGTTCAACAGATGGATAAAAAAGAGTATGACTTAAATTCCGTCTCTCCGAGACCGGAATCTAGTCACGATCTCGACTTAGACATCCGAAATGGATCTAAGCCGGATCGACGCCTAATGTCCCCTTCCCGGGAACGCGTCCTCACAGTCACTCCCTTCCAGTGACTTACCTTGCTTACCTGCCAGACGTCCGGTCAGCCCGTCGACCCGTCTGGACGTCTCGCCAAGCGTCCGGTCAGCCCGTCGACCCGCTTGGACTTCTCGCCAGCTATCCGGTCAGCCCGTCGACCTAGCTGGACTTCTCGCCAAGCGTCCGGTCAGCCCGTCGACCCGCTTGGACTTCTCGCCAGCTATCCGGTCAGCCCGTCGACCTAGCTGGACTTTTCCTGCACACTTGATCAAAGTGTCAGACAACAACACAACTAACTTAACCTATTTGTCATTCATCAAAACCTGGGTTAGACCGTTAGTGCTACCCGCACCAACACTGCCCAGGGAGCCTCCATCTTGCCTACGTCCCCGATCGACTTCATTTTCTTCCAGACCAAGTCACCCACCTGGAATGCTCGGGGAATCACGCGGCGGTTGTAGTTCTGCTTCATTCTCTGCCTGTAGGCCATCAGCCGGACGGATGCTTTGGCTCACTCCTCGTCAATCAAGTCCAATTCTAGCTGCCTCCACTCGGAATTATCCACGTCGTAGTTCAGGATCCGGACGGACTCTACGCCGACTTCGACTGGGACAACCGCCTCGCCTCCATACACCAGGTGGAACAGTGTTACTCCCGTTCCCTCCTTAGGGGTCGTGCGGATGGCCCATAGGACTCCGGGCAGCTCGTCCACCCAGCTTCCTCCCATGTGGTCGAGTCGAGCCCGAAGAATTTGGAGGATCTCTCGGTTGGCTACTTCGGCTTGACCGTTACTTTGGGGATACGCCACAGACGTGAAGTGCTGCTCAATGTCATATCTCTTGCACCATTTCTCGAGCTACTTTCCGATGAACTGTCGCCCGTTGTCCGACACGAGTCGACGCGGAATGCCAAACCGACAGATAATGTGTTGCCAGATGAATTTCTTGACCATCTTCTCGGTTATCTTGGCCAATGGCTCAGCCTCCACCCATTTGGAGAAGTAATCGGCTGTCACCAATAGGAACTTCCGTTGTCCGGTCGCCATAGGGAAAGGTCCTACAATGTCCATGCCCCACTGGTCGAACGGGCAGGACACTGTGGACGCTTTCATTTCCTCCGTCGGCTTATGAGAGAAACTGTGGTACTTCTGACAAGAAAGACATGTTGCGACGGTCCGAGCGGCGTTCTCGTGTAGAGTTGGCCAGAAGTATCCGGCTAGCAGGATCTTCCTAGCCAAGGACCGACCACCCGGATGACCGCCGCAAGATCCTTGGTGCACCTCCTGGAGAATGTACTCGGCGTCTTCCGAACTGACACACTTCAGCAGAGGTCGGGAGAACGCTTTTTTATAAAGCTGGTCTCCGATGAGTGTGAACCGACCGGCTCTCCTCCTCAGTAGCTGGGCTTCCTCTCGATCGGACGGCGTGGCACCCGAGCGCAGAAACTCCATAATGGCTATTCTCCAATCGCTCGGGAATGTGAGGTCTTCCATCCGGTCCACGTGCTCTACCAAGGATACTTGCTCGATTGGTTGCTGGATGACGACCGACGATATCGAGCTTGCTGTTAGGATCCTTCGTACGGAGGCTAGAGAGGGGGGTGTGAATAGCCGACACCAAATCGTCGCGTTTCTACAAACTAGGTTAGCGCAGCGGAAAATAACACGTAGAAACGAAGAAAAAGAAGACAAACCTCAAACAAACCGATGTAATGAGGTTCGGAGATTAGGGCTCCTACTCCTCGGCGTGTCCGTAAGGTGGACGAGTCCAGTCAATCCGTCGGTGGATGAGTCCCCGGAAAACCGGCTAAAAATAACTCCTTATGGGTGGAGAAACCTCGCCACAATACTCTTGCAACAGCAAGATGAATGTACAAGAAATACAAGAAAGCAGAAGACAATACAAGTGTAAAAACAATCTTGCCTTCTCGTCGACTGGAAGAAGCAACAGCTCCAAGCGCCTACAACAGCAGATGAGCGAAGCTTTGGAGAAGCTCAACAAAGCTCAAGCACAGCAGCACTTAGGGACAGGAATAAGGAAGAAGGAGAAGCAGCAGGCTCGCAGCAGCAGCCCTCCTTTTATAACCTGCGGAGAAAGAAGCACAGAAGAAATCTAGCCGTTGCGTCGCAACGGCTAGTGCCTGATCGATGCGTGGACCGATCAGGAAACTATCGGTCCGCCGATCAGAACTTCGATCGGTGCGGGACCGATCGGCTTTATGCGATCGGTCCCGACCGATCAGCCCTCTGCGCCTGCTCGGCTTCTGATCGACTCCTGATCGGTCACCAGACCGATCAGTTATCACACAGTATGCTACTGATGTGTTACTGATCGGTCACCAGACCGATTAGAATATTCGCGGTATCACTGGATCGATCCAGCTCATGGTTTTCACCCAAACCAAGTCCAAACCAACATCCGGTCAATCTTGACCTGTTGGTACATTGCGCCTAGCATCCAGTCACTCCCTTGACCTGCTAGGACTCCCCACCAAGTGTCCGGTCAATCCCTTTGACCCACTTGGACTTTCCTCTTTGTGCCAAGTATCCGATCACTCCCTTGATCTACTTGGACTTCCCAACACCAGATGTCCGATCACCCTTGATCCATCTGGATTTTCCCTTGCCCGGGTTAACTCACCAGGACTTTCACCTAGCTTCACTCACTAGGGTTTTCACCTGGCTTCACTCACCAGGATTTCCAATCTGCCTGGCTTCACTCACCAGGACTTTCCCGAATGCCTGGCTTCACTCACCAGGACTTTCCCGAATGTCTGGCTTCACTCACCAGGACTTTCACCTTCACCTAGCTTCACTCACTAGGATTTTCACCTGGCTTCACTCACCTGGACTTTTCCCTGCGCCAAACTCCCTGTTTGGACTTTTCCCGTGCCAAGTCTCCATACTTGGACTTTTCCAGTGCCAAGTCTCCATACTTGGACTTTTCACCGAATCAGGTCAACCAGGTCAACCTTGACCTACGGTTGCACCAACTCTTCCAAACATCTATTCTTGTCAAACATCAAGAATAGAACTTCTCTTCTCGTCAAACATCAAAACACAACTCGAGTCAGGTCAACTCGAGTCAGGTCAACCAAGTCAACCTTGACCTAAGGTTGCACCAACAATCTCCCCCTTTTTGATGTTTGACAAAATCCAAAATCAAGTTAGGTTAACCCGATAACCTAACTTAGGTTTTCCAATGTTCTTCCTTGAACATTCTTCCAAAACCTACACTCTCCCCCTTGGGACATCTCTCCCCCTTTTTGACACACATCAAAAAGAGCGAATCAAGGTCAAGAGTTTCTTCCTAATGAAAGTCCCATACCTTTCATTGAAACCCTTAATTTCCCCCTTGATACTAAACTCAACACTCAACTTAGTGACAATCCCATATCACTAATCCTCAAAAGTCTTAAGGAGTAAAAAAAAAAAAAAAAACTCCCCCTAAAAATCAACTCCCCCTTGACAATTAGTTAAGACTCCCCCTAAAGGTCAACTCCCCCTTGACAATTAGTTAAGACTCCCCCTAAAGGTAAACTCCCCCTTGACAATTAGTTAAGACTCCCCCTAAAGGTAAACTCCCCCTTGACCATTGCACCAACAATATCTTGGAGAGTTTCAAACCTTTAGAAACCCGAAACTCAACTCCCACAGCTGAAATTTCAGACCACAGTCAAAATTCAGCAAATTCAGCACGCCTGATCGGTCACCGGACCGATCAGGACCCCTCTGGATCGGTCCCCAGACCGATCCAGCCTTCCCTGGATTGATCCAGTGACCGATCCAGCCTTGGACAGACTCGAGTTCTGATTTCCTTCTCCCGAAATTCAGAAACTCACAACAAATTCCAGAAAATTCCAAAAATTATAAAATTTTGAGGATATATTCCTCATAACATATACTATCAAGGAAAAATAGTTTTCTATGAAAATAACTTCCATTTTCAAATCTTGATACAAAGTTTGAAAAGTTTTGAAATAGCTCAAAGTTTCAAAAACTTTGTATCACTTTGTTCAATGATGAATGCTATCACTAGAAAAGCTTCATCAAGGTTTTTCAAATCAATTTCAAAATGATTTTATACCTTTTAATTTAGGACCATAATCTTAGGGCTAAATGTACATGACTTGTACATAAGCTTTCCCTATGATCCCCCAATTTTGAATTAGGTTCATCTAGGTACAAGAACTATGCACCTTGATCCTAACTCATCATCCTAATATCTCACACACATCTAAGGTGTATCAAACACATTCAAGTCAATTTTGATGTGAGATATGGGTTTAGGTCAACTTAGGCTAAGTTCTCATGCATTTTCTAAACACCAATTTGATCTCAATATCAAAATGTGCTTTTATCCTTAAATCAATTTCATTGATTATTAATGCAAGAGATGATGACATGGCATGAAATAATATCATAAATGAAAACATGTGCCAATGTCATGATGTCATGGCATAAAGTATGAAACTTAACTAAAGCATGACATATAAAGAACCTAAGCTTTATCATGACATATCAAATGATAAAATTAAACATGATGTCATGACATGTGAGGGCAAATAATCATGGCAAGATTTAGCATGAATAAGACATACCTAGATTACCTATCTAAGTATCCTTAGCCTTAGCTAATACTTAAGCTTTAACCCTTGATTGCCCTAATATGCCAAAATCCTAATTTTGACACTTCTTGAACTCTAGATTCATCCATGCCACTTAAAGATCAAATTTATCCTCAAATCTTGGCATGTTTCATTTTTCCTCAAGAGTTCTCTAGATTTTCCCAAATTGTGCCAATTGAAATTAACATCATCATTTTCCATGATGGCACATTTTACTCTTCCAAGGAGTAAATATCCCATTTCATTTTCAAAGGTTCCCAAAAACCTTGAAAATGCTCCTTGAGCGTCAATTTCCTCGAAGTTGGGTTAACTACCCTTCTAATCGGAGTTGACACTCTCTAACCCATCTATGGGGTAGAGAAGATGCTCCTAGGAACCCAATACCTATTTGAGCTCATTGGGTTCACTAAATATTCACTAGGGATAACTTCCCTAGCAACCCTCCTAATGACCCTCTTAGGCTTTAAAGCCTTGGTCATTTGGGACTCATCAAGATCAACTCTAGGGGTGACTCCCCTTGTGACCTTGGTGATGATCTTCCTAGCCCTAGATTTTGTTCCATAATCGAATGGAACATTATGATAAGTGGGCTTGACCACTTGGGACTTAGGTTTGTGACCCAAACCTTTCTTGTCCTTGGACATTGGTTTTTGACCCTTAAACCCTAGAGATGACTTCTCCAAGTTCTTAAGAGCCTTTTCCAAAGTATCAAGTCTTGACCTCAAGACTTGATTCTCCTTCTCTAATACCTCAAGTTTTAATTTGTCATTGTTCTTTGAGGCATTCCTAGGCATATGTCTAGTTGATTTGGGATTCCTACCTAGGTTTTCCTTAGCCTTAGATGAGTTAATTCTAGGGTTGGCTTTCCTAGTGTTATCCTTATCTAGGCTTACATGTTTGGCTCCTAAGCACATATATTGATTCCTAAGATTATCATGCTTATCATTCTTGACAATTGCAATAAAACTACTAGCATGAGTCTTATTATTATTGCAAGAATGTGCCTTAAATGTTACCTTAGGGTTTGCCTTAGCTCCCCCTATCGACGTGCTCGGTCTCTTGTCCTTGTGAGATTGCCTCCCCCTCGGACATTGACTCCGATAATGTCCCCTTCGCTTGCATTGAAAGCACACCACGTGCTCTTTGCCTTTGCGTATCGGGACTCCGGCTTTCTTGACCTTTGGCGCCGGTGGAGTCTTCCTAACCCTCTTTGGACACTTACTCTTGTAGTGCCCAAATTCCCTACACTCAAAGCACATTATGTGTAATTTGCTAGAAATTAAAATGCTTGAGTTACCTAGGTTTGAGGATGGATGAACGCTCTCTCCTTCATCCCTTCCAGAGGTAGAAGCTTCTTCTTCTTCTTGAACTTGAAGAAGAACTCTCCTCTTCTTCTTTAGATGTTGAGTGGCCCTCAACTTCTAAATCCATTCCTCCATGATGTGAACTCCTTGGCTCACTTGACTCCTCTTCATGACTTGAAGTGGAGTTCTCCTCATGGAACTTTGCCAAGTTATTCCACAACTCCTTGGCATCGTTATATCCACATATCCTACACAAAACATCATTAGGTAAAGAGAATTCAATGATTTTCGTTACCTCATCATTGATGGTTGATTGGTGGATTTGCTCCTTGGTCCACTCCTTCTTCTCTAGGGTTTCTCCTTTCTTGTCCATAGGAGGCTTGAAACCTAATTGAACACAACTCCAATTTTCAAGGTTAGTCATAAGAAAATACCTCATTCTTACCTTCCAATACGCGAAGTCGCAGCACTCGTAGAAGGGTGGAAACGTGATGTCTTCTCCGAGTCGATCCATTCTCTAGCTTGTGCTCCCACGGGTGTTAATCCGACGAAGAGCGCGCCTCGCTCTGATACCACTTGTTAGGATCCTTCGTACAGAGGCTAGAGAGGGGGGTGTGAATAGCCGACACCAAATCGTCGCGTTTCTACAAACTAGGTTAGCGCAGCGGAAAATAACACGTAGAAACGAAGGAAAAGAAGACAAACCTCAAACAAACCGATGTAACAAGGTTCGGAGATTAGGGCTCCTACTCCTCGGCGTGTCCGTAAGGTGGACGAGTCCAGTCAATCCGTCGGTGGATGAGTCCCCGGAAAACCGGCTAAAAATAACTCCTTATGGGTGGAGAAACCTCGCCACAATACTCTTGCAACAGCAAGATGAATGTACAAGAAATACAAGAAAGCAGAAGACAATACAAGTGTAAAAACAATCTTGCCTTCTCGTCGACTGGAAGAAGCAACAGCTCCAAGCGCCTACAACAGTAGGTGATCCAGCCGGAAGCTCACGCGAAGCTTTGGAGAAGCTCAACAAAGCTCAAGCACAACAGCACTTAGGGACAGGAATAAGGAAGAAGGAGAAGCAGCAGGCTCGCAGCAGCAGCCCTCCTTTTATAACCTGCGGAGAAAGAAGCACAGAAGAAATCTAGCCGTTGCGTCGCAACGGCTAGTGCCCTGATCGGTCTGTGGACCGATCAGGGAACCTACTGATCGGTCCACAGACCGATCAGGGAACTTCCTGATCGGTCTGGGGACCGATCAGGCTTTGTGCTGATCGGTCCCCAGACCGATCAGCCCCTCTTGCGCCTCGCTCCTGTTCGGCTTCTGATCGACTCCTGATCGGTCACCAGACCGATCAGTTATCACACAGTATGCTACTGATGTGTTACTGATCGGTCACCAGACCGATCAGAATATTCGCGGTATCACTGGATCGATCCAGCTCATGGTTTTCGCCTAAACCAAGTCCAAACCAACATCCGGTCAATCTTGACCTGTTGGTACATTGCGCCTAGCATCCAGTCACTCCCTTGACCTGCTAGGACTCCCCACCAAGTGTCCGGTCAATCCCTTTGACCCACTTGGACTTTCCTCTTTGTGCCAAGTATCCGATCACTCCCTTGATCTACTTGGACTTCCCAACACCAGATGTCCGATCACCCTTGATCCATCTGGATTTTCCCTTGCCCGGGTTAACTCACCAGGACTTTCACCTAGCTTCACTCACTAGGGTTTTCACCTGACTTCACTCACCAGGATTTCCAATCTGCCTGGCTTCACTCACCAGGACTTTCCCGAATGCCTGGCTTCACTCACCAGGACTTTCACCTTCACCTAGCTTCACTCACTAGGATTTTCACCTGGCTTCACTCACCAGGACTTTTCCCTGCGCCAAACTCCCTGTTTGGACTTTTCCCGTGCCAAGTCTCCATACTTGGACTTTTCCAGTGCCAAGTCTCCATACTTGGACTTTTCACCGAATCAGGTCAACCAGGTCAACCTTGACCTACGGTTGCACCAACTCTTCTAAACATCTATTCTTGTCAAACATCAAGAATAGAACTTCTCTTCTCGTCAAACATCGTCAAACATCAAAACACAACTCGAGTCAGGTCAACTCGAGTCAGGTCAACCAGGTCAACCTTGACCTAAGGTTGCACCAACACTTGCAAGCTTGGCTAATTCATCTGCCGCCTGGTTCTCCGCTCGGGGTATCTTCTGGACCACCACCTCGGTGAAGCTGGTCTTGAGTTTTTCAAAGGCATCCGCGTACAGCTTGAGTCTTGCATTGTTTATCTCGAAGGCACCCATGAGTTGTTGAGCGGCTAGTTGGGAATCTGAGTGGATCACTACTCGACTGGCTCCAACATGCCATGCGGCCTGCAGTCTGGCTTTGAGGGCTTTGACCTCTGCCTCATTGTTTGTTGCCCGATAGTCTAGCCGGACGGACAAATGCATTCGTTCTCCCTGAGGCGAAAGTAGCAGGATCCCAATTCCGCTTCCGAGTCGAGTGGGCGATCCGTCCATATATATTTTCCATGTAGCTTCGGGCTCGGGCTTTTGTACCTCCATCACGAAATCTGCCAAGGACTGTGCTTTGATCGCCGAGCGGGGTTGGTATTGGATATCAAATTCGCTCAGCTCCGTCGTCCACTTAATAAGTCGTCCGGATGCTTCAGGGTTCAGGAGTACCCTTCCCAGCGGGCTATTCGTCATCACAATAATGGTGTGCGCTAAAAAGTAAGGGTGCAACCTCCGAGCGGCCAGGACCAAGGCGAAGGCCAACTTCTCGAGACCGGTGTAGCGAGACTCAGCATCCTTTAAGATATGGCTTAAAAAGTACACAGGCTGTTCTTCGCCGCTCGGCCTCACTAATGCTGAGCCCACAGCATGCTCAGTTGAAGATAAATAAATGCGGAGTGGCTCACCTATAGCATGTTTTGCCAACACGGGTAATGAATTCAGGTAAGCCTTCAGTTCCTCGAATGCCCGATCGCACTCCTCGTCCCATTAAAACTTGATAGCTTTACGCAGAATCTTGAAGAACGGCAGGCTCCGGTCGGCGGTCTTAGAGATAAACCTTGACAGCGCCGTTATCCGACCGGTGAGACGTTGTACCTCTCGAAGATTTTTGGGAGGCGACATGTCTTGAAATGCCTTTATCTTGCTGGGGTTCGCCTCTATGCCCCGCTCGGTCATGATGTAACCCAGGAAGCGCTCGCCTTTTGCTCCGAACAGGCACTTCTGAGGGTTAAGCTTGACTCCGTATCTTCTTATGTTTGGAAGGTCTCCTCCATATCCGCATAGAGATCGGCCGCCCAAGGACTTGATAAGTATGCCATCCACGTACACTTCCAAGTTGTGTCCGATCTGCTCCCTGAATACTTTGTTCATCAGACGCTGGTAGGTAGCTCATGCATTTTTCAGCCCGAACGACATTACATTGTAGCAGTAGGTGTCGTCCGCTGTGACGAAGCTGACCTTTTCCTGGTCTTCTCGGGCGAGCGGCACTTGATGGTAGCCTTGATATACATCCAGCATGCATATCAGCTCGCACCCGGCCGTGGAGTCTACCAGTTGATCGATCCGGGGCAAGGGGTAGAAGTCCTTCGGGCACGCCTTATTTAAGTCCCGGAAATCGATGTAGACTCTCCACTTGTTGCCCGGCTTGGAGACCAATACCACATTGGCGAGCCAACTCGGGAATTGCACTTCCCTTATGTGGCCGACCTCCAAAAGCTTCTCTACCTCCGCTCGGATAATTACATTTTGCTCGGCGCTAAAGTCCCTCTTCCTTTGCTTCACCGGCCGAGCGTCTGGCTTGACGTGAAGCTCGTGCTGCGCTACGTTTGGCAAGACCCCTGGAAGCTCATGGGTCGACCAAGCGAAGACGCCGCGGTTTCGCTGGAGGCATTTGATCATCTTTTCCTTCTGCTTCTCCTCCAGGTCGGACGCTATGAAGGTCGTGGCCTCCGGTCGGGAAGAGTCAATCTGCACCTCCTCCTTTTCTTCGTAAACCAAAGAAGGTGGTTTTTTGGTTATAGCATTTACCTCGACTCGCGGCACTTTCCGAGCGGACTTGGCTTCGGCTCGGACTATCTCCACATAGCATCTTCGAGCTGCCAGCTGGTCTCCTCGTACCTCCCCTACTTGATCTTCCACCGGGAACTTGATCTTCTGGCAAAAAGTAGAGGCGACCGCCCGGAACTCGTTGAGAGCCGGTCGCCCCAAGATAACGTTGTAGCCGAAGGAGCATCAACCACGATGAAGCTGGTGGTCCTTGTCCTTCTGAACGGCTCTTCTCCCAAAGAGATAGCCAGTCGGACCTGGCCGACCGACAAGACTTCGTTCCCAGTGAACCCATAGAGGGGGGTTGTCATTGGCAGTAGCTCAGCTCGGTCGATTTGTAGTTGGTCGAAGGTCTTCTTGAATATTATGTTGACCGAGTTGCCTGTGTCAATAAAAATGCGGTGAATAGTATAGTTGGCTATTATCGCTCGAATGATCAGGGCGTCATCGTGTGGGACTTCGACCCCCTCGAGGTCCCTAGGCCCCAAGCTGATCTCGGGTCCGCTCGCCCTCTCCTGGCTGCAGTCGACCGCGTGTATCCTCAGCTGCCTTACGTGTGCCTTTCTGGCTCTATTGGAGTCTCCTCCGGTCGGGCCTTCGGCGATGATGTTGATCTCGCCTCGAGATGCGTTACCCCTGTTCTCCTCCTCCCGAGCGGATGGTCGAGGTCGTTCATGCGACTCCCGATGGTGGGCCCCGGGCTACTGACGATGCTACCGCTCAGGGGATCTCCTTTCTATCCTTTGAACGGGGCTCCGTTGTCGATGTCGCCGATCTGGTGAAGGTGATCGGCGGCGGTAGCTCCTTGGCGCGGGATGAGCGATGGGGGGAGGCTCCAACAGTCGCGGGTGTTGTGAGTAGCTGACTGATGGAGCGAACAAAACATTGGGGTCCATACCTTCCCCTTGGGCTTGGGCCGCTCAGCCGTGACTTGCTGGACGGCGTGCGGCCGAGTGTGCTGATGAGGACGAGCGGCTTCGGCTCGCGGTCCTCTGGGGGGCTGATGACTGACGGGCTGCTTCTGCTCGGCGGAAGCTAGTTGGTCCGTCTGGGCTTCCTTTCTTCTTGCCGCCTGGGCTTCCTCCACATTGATGTATTCGTTGGCCTTATGCAACATATGGTCGTAGTCCCGGGGCGGCTTCCGGATGAGCAAGCGGAAGAAGTCACCGCCCACGAGTCCTTGCGTGAACGCGTTCATCATTGTTTCCGAGGTGACCGTTGGAATGTCCATGACCACCTGATTGAAGCGTTGGATGTACGCTCGGAGCGACTCCCTCGCGCCTTGCTTGATGGCGAACAGATTGCCGCTGGTCTTTTGGTGGCGCCTGCTGCTCTCAAAATGGTGGAGGAACGCCGTTCAGAATTCTTTGAAGCTGTTGATAGATCCGTCCGGCAGCCTCCGGAACCACCGATGAGCCGATCCCGAAAGGGTGGTGAGGAACACTCGGCACTTCACACCATCTGTGTATTGATGCAGAGTGGTAGTGCTGTCGAACTTACCTAGATGGTCGTCTGGGTCGGTTGTCCCATTATATTCCCCGATCGCAGGGGGCGCATAATGCTTCGGTAGTGGATCACGCAGGATGACATCTGAAAACTACCGGTTGATCCGCTAGGGTGACGCGTCCGTTCGGGGCGCCTTTCCTTTTCTGACGTCCCGGACGAGTGCTTCGTCCGATGAAGATCCCTTGTCTTGATTAGCTTGCGCTACCTCCGAGGGCGTCTGGAATAGAGCCCGATGAAAAGGTATCGGGCGGGCGGCGCCCCCATCTGGGTGTCGTCCGGTCCCTTATTTTGCCCCCATATTGAGAGTTGCTCCTGCCTGTCCTCGGGTGGCGCTTGGCCCCTCGAGGCCGATGTCGCTTGCTGTGCTGCCCGCTCGACCTGAGCTTTCTGCTGCTGCTCCACGATTTTTGCTGCCCGCGCCTGGATGAGTGCTTCGAGCTCTTCAGGAGAGAGCGTTACCAGAAGTTGACGTCCAGCCTCTTCCATCTTCTTGGCTCGGATTCAGGTGCGTTCCCACAGACGGCGCCAATTTGATCCTGTCCAAGCGCTGAGTCGACGGACGCTGGGGACGTGGCACGCTCCGCTGTCTCTGACTGTTGGTGTAGATCTCCGGTGAACCTGCAAAGAAGCCGAGCTGGGAGGGGTTTCCCGGCGACGACCCTCCGACGCTCAAGTTAGGCAAGGAGGAATGAGAGAGGCAACGTAATTGTGGCTACAGTAAGGGATCGCGCATACCTTCGTTGACGTCTGAGGATCCTTATATAGGACCCCGGGGAGGCGCGGGCACGCTTCTCTATGCGTGCACGCTTCCCCAAACATACCTTAACGAGCTCCTGTCAGAAAAGTACCTCTGGCGTCATTCCGCAATCGTCCGAGCATATCCCGGATGTGACGGTGGAAGCTTCCACCGTATGATCCTGTGTATGGCTCGGCCGCCAACCCTGTTGTCTGTCGACGGCAGACGGCTCGAGGATGGTGTTATCCCCTGTCTCCTTTGTCCTCTTGCGCTTCTTGTCTGTTCCGGGGCCGAGCGGTTCAGCCGCTCGGCGAGCATATCACTCCTGCCTCGGTCGTATGCTTGGCTGAGATTGCTCCTGCCTTTCTTTGTTGCCTTGTACCCCGGCCGAGCGGACATCCCGCTCGGCCATGAAACCTTTCTACCTTGAGCATCGAAAACCCGACCCCTAGTCGGGTTGTCTTTCATTCGGCCCGGGGGATTCCCGCCGGTCGGCCATCTCATTACGGTCGGTCGACGCCGGTCGACCCTCTCAGTCCGGTCGGTCGGGTCTCAGGGTTGCATCTCTTGACTTCTGACCTCCACGTGCCGTTGACCTTCCGCCAACAAGGGTCCCCCGTCCTTATCACCGGATCAATACACACACACAGAGTTTGATATGCTAAGTGACATTTTGTGCGTGACCGTGAGTGAAATCCGACGTGGACTATCTAACACGGTCAAACCCCAATTTTTTTAATCTCTCTCTCATCTGCATGCAACTATAAAATTTTTTAATCTCTCTCATCTGATTGCATGCAACAATCACTGTGCTACTAATTTTTAAAGGTGATGTAGCTGCTACAACGTTATAGCAGCTACTACACTATAGCTGCTACACGTTGTAGCAGCTTCTGTATAGTAGCTGCTATAACGTGTAGCAGTGTTAATGTGTAACTACTATGTTGTAGCAGTTACTGCACCATTGTAGCAGCTACTGTATCGTTGTAGCAGCTTCTGCACTGTTGTAGCAGCTACTGCACCGTTGTAGCAACTGCTGCACCGTTGTAGCAACTGCTGCACCGTTGTAGCAACTGCTGCACCGTTGTAGCAACTGCTGCACCATTGTAGTAGCTTCTGCATCGTTGTAGCAGCTTCTACACCGTTGTAGCATCTTCTGCACCTTTGTAGTAGCTTCTGCACCATTGTAGCAGCTACTGCACCGTTGTAACAGCTACTGTACCATTGTAGCAGCTATTGCATAGTAATTGATATAAGTTATAACCACTACTACATAGTAACTGTTACAAGTTGTAGCCGCTACTGCATAGTAACTACTACAAGTTGTAGCAGCTACTGCATAGTAACTACTACAAGTTATAGCAGCTACTGCATAGTAGCTACTACAATATTATATCATCACTGTTGTAGCAGCTATTACATAAATAACTGATATAAGTTGTAGCAGCTACTGCATAGTAATTGCTACAAGTTGTAGCAGCTACTGCATAGTAGCTGCTACAACATTGTATCATCACTACCAGAATAATTTTTTGCATGTAATAATAATAAGAGAAAGAAGATAAAATATCATTTTAATTTAAAAAGAAAGAGAGAAAAGTTGTTACATCACTACAACAAAAACATTAAAAGACAACGGTTAAAAACCGTTGTCGTAGGCCCTTTAAAACCGTTGTAATTGGCAGTGTTGTTAAAAGTGGGGGCTACGACAACGGTTTTAAACCGTTGTCTTTGAATGAAAAGACAACAGTTTTGCAACGGTTTAAAACCGTTGTCTTTGAATGAAAAGACAACGGTTTAAAACCGTTGTTGTTTAGAGCATTTTTTATTAACACTGCTAGTTTACAACCGTTTTTGGGGCTTCGACAACGGTTTTTAACCGTTGTCTTTGAGGGTGATAGACAACAACAACGGTTTTAGATCATTGTCTTTTAAATTATTATCTTTTAATACCAATATATAATATTTCAATATAAATATATAATAAAGAATCATAATCACAAAAAAAGAATATTTTCCATATCAATGTCATTCAAAATGTTACTTATACAAGAATTATATTACAATCACAAAAGAAAAAATATGTCTAATATTCAAATAAAATTTATCCTAATACAAATAAACTTCATTTACAACTAATGAACAATTGTCAAAAGACTAGAAACTTGTGATGGTGGTTCATGCCATGTAGGATTGCAAGTAATTATTGTCAACTCAAGCCCCATCAAAATCATCAACTTGTAGAATTTCATTGGACTCATCTTTCTCACTTGCTGATTCTTCCATGTCAACCTTTTCCAACATTATGGATTTTTGTGAATCAAAGTATGTGAGCAAAGCACCAAAAATAAAAGGGAAGAATATAATACATGTAGAAGACGTAAAACAGGGTTGATAGCTGAAATTTGGAGAAATGTAGTTGCTACAACCACAATAACAGATTTGATAAATCATATACTCTTCAAGTACCCCATTCATATCGACAAATAAAACCACAACATAAAACTTTGTCAATAGAACCTGCAAAATATAAACATATATTTGAAGAGTTCATCTTTATCTGAAGCACTAGTAACTCTTGACCATATACAATTTTTGATACAAGGAGAAAGTTTCAAGAAGGTTTATCCGAGACCTGTAAATGAAATTTGTAAATGAAATAAATCAAACACAAATATAATCTGAACAAGAAAAATAAGGAAAGATCAGTAATAAAGATCATCATCTCTAACATGTAATAAAAAAATTATTCTTTTTGACAATCTCATATATAGTTTTAACCTAAAAACTCAGTACCAACAAAAATACATATTTTTGTTTATATTGACAAAAATACTGCATCATTATTCTATTGATTGACAACAATTCAAGGGGAAATCTAACATGTAAGTATAGTTATATAAAGAAGCTATTGTAAAACTTACTTGAGTCAAATTTCTAACTTGGATATTGAACCTTTAAATGACTGCAATAATGCCCCTCTTTGGCACTGTAGTTTCTTCAATAAGGCTACTTGTCACATATCTATTTAAATACACACTTTAAAATTTAAACAATGTTAAATAAGGTCCAATGCATTATAAACCAAAAATTATAACAAGTATGAGGTAAAAGTATTGAACAACAGACATAAATCTTAAATGAGTTTCATATGCTAAATAAACTCCATCAAGAAGCTACTACTTGATTAAAGGATAAAATTTCTAGTCTTAGTGAAAGTGCAGGTTCAACTTGCAACTTTAATCAACTTATTCAAGCAATAGCGAATACAACTTGATCAAGGGCTTCATATAATTCCCACTAGTGGGTGATTCTTAATCAACAATTATTATCTTAAAGGAGGGATCAAGGGATTATCGGATAAATCTATTGTAGTATTGCATAAACTAAGCTCTGACAGGTCTTGTTTCGCCATCAAGTTTCTAGAAACAAAATAAAACCATTAGTGTGTTTAAAAGAACAAAGACTTCTAATCTACTTATCTGTCAAGCGCCCAAGAGGTATGCGTTTCATCAAGACTAATAATTTGTGAATAAAGTCAATAGGAGATGAAGGACTAAGATTAAGGGCACTTTCAAAGAGGAACAATTATAACGTCAAGCATAAGGAAAAATATAGAATTAAGTATTCAAATTATACAGTAGCCCAGCACAAGTGACACAATAGACTTCTTCCGAGACAACTAAGATATTAACAGACTTATTTTGCACTCATTTCTATCTCAAGAATGTTCCATTAAGAGGGAAAAAGCTAAACTAGATGCAAACTAACCTTTCCATTCGGCATTGCAAGTATTTCTTTGATTCGCTCGATCTCTACGATTAGAAAAATGAGAAGGCAATCAGAAATAATCATAAGAAATCTAATACATAAAGGAGTATAAAGGAATCTGACAGTGTTTACTCGCATTGGAAGAATAAATTATATCATTGGATTATAACACCAGAAAAACATGCTAATTACATCAATTTTTAATCTCTAAAGTCAACACAAGGATGTCACTAGATGCTAACCAATCTGCACTTGTCACTAGATGCTTGAAAGATCTAAAAGTGAAAAACTGTGGAAATTGACAAATATTAATCAAAGGACTACATAATGGAGAGAAAGAATAGCAATATCTAATAGTTATCACACATTGCAATAAACTATGAGAAAGGTAGCACACGGATATAATTAGAAATTCTTGACAATTCTGACATGCTTAAAAAAAATCAGTATGGGGAAGTATTAGCAAATAAAGGACTAGATCTAATTAAATGAGTCAAAGAAATCACCTTCTCACATGTCTCTCGTTCTACTGTGAAATCTTACAGCATAGTTACACAGATCCAATGGATCAGAGCCAGGTCAAAAATGTAGTAGACAATCTTAATTCATTACAGGAAAGATGTGTGATGAGAACCATACCCACTGTGGGTCTCAATTACTTCAAGATGGCGGAGGGCAATCCAAAGCACTCGCTTAGCTCTATAATTCAATATTCCAAGTTCGCATATCTTGGATGTTCTAACATCTACACCTAGAAGATATCCAAGCATAACAGGTCAATGTCAATGCATATTGAAGCTAGAAATTAGCAGTTTGAAAGGATAGCAAAGAGATTCATCATGTGCATTGAGCTTGTTAGCACTTCTAAGGTAAAGGTGCCACAACAATAAAAAATAGTTCACCAGCTTGAAAACATACCAAATACATATTATAGATGGAATGTAAAGGAACAGAGGAAACAACATGATAAGTATATATTGTTAACAAATAAACTAATTCCCATGTATAATAGAGAAAAAAAAACCATTATTCAACACATGAAGCAATCAATAATGGACATGAACTCAAAGTCATAAGATTGAATCAGCGGGTATACAAGAACAGATTAATTAAATGTGAAATTTGCAAACTACGCTAGGTCAACTTGGTCACCATTTCGGTTAGGGAAACTCTACACGAAAGAAATTATGTCTGATAGTGAAGAACATTGTGAACAAGCATAAAGAAGCTAACCACGATTCTACAAGACGATGGTAGCGAGACCAGGGAAGAGACCGAGAGTTGCTCAATGGCCAAACCGACAAGTCCCGCCAGGAAGGAGAACAGAAAGGGGGCGACGAGGTGGAGAATGAGGTTCCGAAGGAAAACTACGTGAGGTACTCTTCCTCCCACACCTCCACTCGTTTCTTTGCCGCTTCCACTTCCGCTGCCGTCGTCGCCGCCGCCGCCGTCGTCGTCGCCGCCGCCGTCGTCGGAGGGTTCCGGCGGATCCATAAGAGACAAAATCTAGTTGAAATCCATGACTTTCGAGTTCAGATGGCCTGAGATGGCCCGAAGTGGGAGGATCCCTCGGCGATCGATGGCCGTGGGCGAATCGCGACGACGAAAGGGAACGGGGTCGATGGCAGTTCAAAGTTGGGAGTTAGATTTGGCAACTGGAAAGCGAAGGGAAAGGAGATGCTTTATTGCTTAACCAAAAAATTAAATAAAAAACAAAGGAAAATCCATTGGCAATGGGGATGTGGATCCGAATCGTCGGAAAAGGCTGACGCGTCTAGTGCTCCGCCGCTGGTGGCATCGCGATGGCCGTAGTGGAAGAGCAGAGAAAGGCGGAGAGAGAGGGAGGGGACAAATGCGATCGCTCTTACCGGCTGTTGCTGCTCCTACGCGGCTCCAGTGAGCGAGAAATTGTAAGAAAAGAGGGACGAAAATGCTTAGGATAGAGAACATAAGGGGGGAATGCAGCGGCAAAAAATTTTCGGGGAGAGGGAAAGAAAAAAAGCGGCGGTAAAAATGGCGAAGGGGAAAAAACGGCGAAGGAAAAAAAACACCGGTTTTCAACATCACTTAATAGACAACGATTTTCAAAAATCGTTGTCGTAACTCCAAGAAAGCGCACATAGACAACAGTTTTCAAAAATTGTTGTCGTAGCCTTTAAAAACCGTTGTCGTAGCCCCAAAAAAACATAAATAGATAACGATTTTTAAAAACCGTTGTCGTAGGAAAAAAAACTGCTAAAAGACAACAATTTTTGTTAACCGTTGTTAAAAGTCAAAACAACAACGATTTGGCATAAATAAAATTTTTTATAGTTGTTGCATGCAGATGAGAGAGAAAAATTGTTGCATGCAGATGAGAGAGATTAAAAAATTAGGTTTTGGTCGCGTAAGATAGTCCACGTCGGATTTCACTCACGATCACGCACAAAGTGTCGCTCAGCATATCAAATCTCTCTCTATATATAAAATCAATAATGAATAAAATTAAAATAATCTAAAATTTAAAATATATTTTCTTATAAATTAATTTTAAATTAAAAATGAATGTTTTTAAAATTAATTTTAAATAATATTAAAATATAAAATTGAGGCTCATAAAATAGGGATCCTTAAATTAATCTAAAATAAAAATGACGTTTTTTTAAAAAATAATTATAAATAATATTAAAATTTAAAACTCACAATGGCACTGACCTACTCAATTTCAATAAAAGCGGCACGTGAAAGAGTGAGGCAGCTGCGATTATTCAAGAACGCGGAATGCCAACAAGGTACAAAAGTCAAACAATCCTGTGTGACCTAGAAAACAAAACCGCCAAACAAAACCAGCAACAGCGCATGTGCTAGTGGGGCCTGCCCCCCGGCCTTCCCCCCTCCGCCTGTGGTGGGGGTCACTGCTATATCCGGCGGCGGCGGAGGGGCCAAGTCGAAGTACGGCGGCGGCGGAGGCTGGTTCAGCGAGGGAGGGAGCCCCCGGCCATGCGACACCGTTATCTCGAACCGCATTCCTTGCAGGCACTCGACTCCCCCGTCCGCCGCAGAGAAGAAGTAGTTCGTGCCCTCCTCCGTCAAAGGCACCGCCACCGTCATGTTCACCGTCGGCTCGCCGCTCCCGTCGTAATAGAAGGTCGTGTCGTTTCCGTTATCGTCGGAGAAGTCGCAGAGGGCGTAGGTGGTGGCGTTGAAGGTCTGGATCACAGTATTGTTCGAATCCGTGTCGAAGACTGCATCAAGATGGGAGCTTTGGTCGGTGAACAAAGGGGGAAATGATTTTGGAAAGAGTTAATAAAAAAAATGGAAATTTTTGGTACTGAGGAAATCGCCGAGGAAGAAATTTTGGCTGGAAGCCCATGTAGAGTAATTGACGGCGGAGGAGTTGGAAGCGGCGTCGAAGAACCAGACGACGGTGTGATTAGCGTAGGGCCGGGCAGGCGGGGAGTCGGCGTTGGAGGTCGCGAAGAGCCATGGGAAGGTGAGGGCGAGTGATATGGCAGTAATGGCCGTGGCCGCCGCCGCCGCCGCCGATGACGACGACGAGGGCACTCCCATGGCCATCGATATGCGCTTTGCCTCTGACTCTGAGTTCCTATTCCTTGATTCTAACCGGCGATCTGCGCAACTGGTCAAGGTTGCAGCGCGTGAAGGTAGATTGGGGAAATGCTAATTTATGTTAAATTTATTTTAAACTAAATAAAATTAGGGAGATTGGAATTGGATGACAGTTCACATGGCGATGGGCAACCTTACCTTACATACTAATTTCAGGATATTTTCAATTAAAGTTAAATATAAAATCATCAAATCAGCGTAATGTTCATTTAAACAATTCAGTGAGACACGAAATATTACTATATGAGATTTTAGGATCGAAATTTAATAAGTCTAAATATATATTTTTTTTTATGTTTTAGTTATCTGTATTAATGATAAGTAGTCATCCAGCAAATAATCTTTATCATATTTAAACAATTCAAATATTCTTATTTTTTATTTCTTTGTCTCATATTCTCTCAATCAAATAATTTTCGACAATTTACCAAAGGACGCAAGTAGAGATTTAAATTTACCAAAAACGTATACTACTTTGGTATTTACCAAAGAACGTATTTTTTTAAGTGCATTTCCTATTTTATCCTCCTGACAATTTAACTTTTTCTATCGTTTTCTTTTCTTCACTATATTTCTCTCTTCTCTTTTTTTATCAGTAGAACATATGGATAATATTAGTCAAATTTTTCATAATATTTTAATATATTTGAAGAAGCAAAAATAAACAACGAATAACATATTTGAACTCCTTGCAATTTCAGAAATCCACTGGAACTAAAATGAGTGTAATCGGAGCTTTCTAGGTCGATAAGTGAGTTTCGGTCAAAACCCACTGATGAACCTAGAGAGCTCCGATTGCACCCATTTCAGTTTCTATGGATTTCTAAAATTACAAGGAGTTCAAATATGGTGCCCATTATTTATTTCGGCTTTTTATAGATGTTAACATGTAAAATCAAAGAATTAGCAAAAACGCTCACGCTGGGCCTGATATGGAATCATATCAGGCCCAACGTGGGATTTTTTCGCCGATTCTTTGATTTTGCATGTTAACAGCTATGAAAAGCCGAAATAAATAAGAGACATCAAATTTGAACTCCTTGCAACATTCGAAATCCATAGGAACTGAAATGAGTTCAATCGACCAAAACCCACTGATGAACCTAGAGAGCTCCGATTGAACTCATTTCAGTTCCTATGGATTTCTAATGTTGCAAGGAGTTCAAATTTGATGTGTCTTATTTATTTAGACTTTTCATAGCTGTTAACATGCAAAATCAAAGAATCGACAAAAAACTACACGTTGGGCCTGATATGGATTCATATCAGGCCCAACTTCCATGTTGCAAAAATTCAACAGCCTTTTTCTGATAGTCGTGCTTTACATGTGATCCGGTAATACTCAATGTAACTTTTACAGATTGAGTTTAGAGATTATACATGCTTTGTGTATATGAAAAACAATAAAAAGATTGATTATGAGAAAAGGTTGTCGTTGTGGTAATTTCTCTAACTATGACAGCTACAAAACAGATAGCTAACTTTGATTATGACTAGATGATTAATCGTTCAGGTGCAATTTAATCATTCGAGACTTTAGCTGTGCTTAATCCAACAAAACAAGAGGATAGTAAATTAGTTTAAACTTGCATGTTAGTCAGATCCTTACATCATTCAAGCAACCGCCTTTCACAAATTTTCAAAGCTCTGTTTTATTTTCCCTCTCTTTTTTTGTTACCAAAATTGAAGGTATTTAGAATGACCAACAAAGTACATTTTTAAAGTTTAGGATGTAACCAATTTAGTTAAATCTTTAACAAGAACTTACTAATTCATTCAGAATGAAACATATGAATCTTACATATAATATTTTCTTGTGCGGAAGGAAATATACTAGAAACTGAAATCTACAACAATAAAAAGATTAAATTTTTGCAACATGAAAGTTGGGTCTGATATGGAATCATATCAGGTCCACGTTGGGCCTGATATGAGTCCATATCAGGCCCAACGTGTAGTTTTTTGCCGATTCTTTGATTTTACATGTTAACAGCTATGAAAAGCTGAAATAAATAAGAGACACCAAATTTGAACTCCTTGCAACATCAGAAATCCATAGGAACTGAAATGGGTTCAATCGGAGCTTTCTAGGTTCATAAGTGAGTTTTGACCAAAACCCACTGATGGATCTAGAGAACTCCGATTGAACCCATTTTAGTTCCTATGGATTTATGATGTCTCAAGGAGTTCAAATATGGTGTCCATTATTTATTTTGGATTTTCATAGCTATTAACATGCAAAATCAAAGAATCGGCGAAAAAATCCCATGTTGGGCCTGATATGGACTCATATCAGGCTCAGCGTGGGCCTGATATGGAATCATATCAGGCCCAACGTGGACCTGATATCATTGAGGCCCAGCGTGGGCCTGATATGGAATGATATCAGGCCCACGTTGGGTCTAATATGATTCCATATCAGGCCCAACGTGAGCGTTTTTGTCGATTCTTTGATTTTGCATGTTAACATTTATAAAAAGCCGAAATAAATAATGGACACTATATTTGAACTCCTTGCAATTTTAGAAATCCATAGAAACTGAAATGGGTGCAATCGGAGCTCTCTAGTTCCATCAGTCGATTTTGATCGAAACTCACTGATCGACCTAGAGAATTCGGACTGCACTCATTTGAGTTCCAGTGGATTTCTGAAATTGCAAGGAGTTCAAATATGCTATTCATTGTTTATTTTTATTTCTTCAAATGTATTAAAATGTTATGAAAAAATTGACTAATGTTATCTATATGTTCTACTGATAAAAAAAGAGAAGAGAGAGAAATATAGTGAAGAAAAGAAAACGGTAGAAAAAGTCAAATTGTCAGGAGGGCAAAATAGAAAATGCACTTAAAAAAGTGCATTATTTGGTAAATATCAAAATATCGTACATCTTTTGGTAAATTTAACTCTCTACATGCGCCTTTTGATAAATTGCCCAATAATTTTTGAATATACATAAGCTATAATTTAAATTTATTTAGCAGACAAATTAAGAAGAAATTATTTATCAGGCAAAATTTAGACAATATCATTCCTACTCAGATGGTCTTATCTTCCTCCCTAGATCCTAACGCGGCAAACACATATTGCATCATATTTGAGGTTCTTGTCGTGACATAATCGACTTTACAAAAATAACTCGTGTAAGAGAGCTTAACAAAGTTGCCTAGTGAGATCCCGACCCCTCCAATATCTAAATTATCATAGGTGCTCTCTCCCAGAAAGAAGGTACAAAATGTAAAAGGCTAAAAGAATTTAAGATTTTTGTATACATACCTCTTCTGAATTAAAACTTTTCTTTTATAGTCATTACTTTGTAATGACAACCTTTATGATACTAATATTCTCCTTATGTAACAGTCGTCAATCATCATTGAATGATTACTTCTCAAAATCTTTGCTCGTAATGATAATTATCAATTTTATTACCCCTAAATTAAACCAAACCTATGTTTCTCTTACTATTCGGTACTGCTCGCGCCTTTTGAACATTTTTTGGATTCAAACATACTTCCTAAGTACCTCATAGTTCAATCTCCAGCTATATCCGATTTCATAGTTCAATCTCCAGCTATATCCGATTTCAAAGCAGCCTCTAACTTCGAACTCTACTGCTAATCATTTAAAGTTTTTTAGGCTTAACTTCTTTTTAAACGCACATATCAAACTCAACCTCCACTTTCCTTATGGGCCCAACTTGGTTGGCTCATTCTTGACAATCCCAGAATATTATGAAATATCATTAGTCAACCCTAGAAGATGAAAGGAATTTAAAGTTTTGATTAGCATACCTCCTCTTGAATTATAACCTTTCTTTTATACATGTTTAGGGCACTCTGATATATTCTTCTTCTACAACAATAGTCAATTACCATTATACCTTTCAATGGTCATCTACAATCTCAGTCCATAATAATTATTATCAATTACTTTTATTACCCTTGAATTAAATCAAACTAAACATATACTTTTTTTTACTATTCGATTAGCACCCGCCTCTTGAACACTCTCTGAGTTTAGACATACTTCTCTATTATCTCATGGTTCAATCTCCAACTCCCAAGCACCTTTCTCAGACACCTCATGGTTTTGTCTTCGACTCTTGAGCACCTCTGAATTTTAAATTCGATTTCAAAACACCCTTTAACTCTGGATCCAACAGCTAATCATGTTAAATTTCTTAGACTTAGCTTCTTGTCAAACCCAGGTAACAAGCCCAGCCTCCTCTTTTCTTATGGGTCCAACTCGATTGACCCATCCATGACGATCAATCATTATGGAGTATCACTCTCTAAGATAAGATTTAGCTAAGCTCGTCTTTCTTAATAGGTTTGTGTCTAAGTCGATTTCTTTATCTTTGTTCAAGCATGTGAGGCCTTTTGACCATGAATTATTTGTAATGAGGTGATCCTCTCCATTCTTCATGTTAATTAGATTTCTCTCTCTCTCTCTTTGTATATTCTACTAGTTATTATTCAATCAATTCAAATATGCAGATGTAATGTAATTATATGAGCAATAACTCGTGTGGAACTAATAGTGAATTATGGATCACAGTTTGTTCCATTTAGGCTGAATACCTAAGCTTGGGGCAGTTTAGCTGGCCGGTCCAAAATGGAGCCAGCAATCCAATTGAGCATCTTCATCATCCCTACTTGGGCTGTTAATGGGCTTTCTAGTAAAGAGCTCAAATGCTGGGCCTTTTAATGGCAAACCCAATTAAGAGTAGGTACAAGAGAGCCTTATGCCTCCTTCCATGTTGTGAAGAGAAGTGAAACCATAATGGCAAACCCAATTTAAATCACTTGAGTGTCAAACTATAAGGGTGTGTTTGGTTTGCATGTTTGGTTTGCATGTTTTTCATTTTTATTTTCTATTTTATAGAAAATAGAAAATGATTTTTTGTCATTCTCTATTTTTCTAGAAAATGCTAACTATTTTTTTAGAAAACAGACACGAAAAATGCAAACCAAACATCATTTTTCAGAAACGCACATTTTTCAGAAAATGAAAAATGAAAAACACACAAACCAAATACACCCTAAGCTTTTCATATGTAAATAGGAGAAGAATAAAAGCTTATTGAAATCTCATCTCAAATGCATGAATCCATCTCAAATGCAAGAAAAAAAATGTATGAATCAATGCATCTCAAATGGTTAGAGTTCTAAATGATTTTTTTAATGATCTCAATATGTCACATCAATAATATAAAAATTTATTGAAATATCTCCAATGTTAGAACTTTAAATAAATTTTTTTTTGATCCAATTTATAACATGAATTATATGATTTCATGTATATTGTATCAATTTCGAGACAAAAGAATAAGTTTGAGTTTTTACTTATTACTTTTAAACTATAAACCTCAAATCTCATCTCTGGTTAAAAATTTTTTATTCAGATGTATAGATTTTATAAATCTCTCATAAACCTTAAATTTTACATTGGAGATGAGGTGTTTGAATAAAGTTAGATAATGTTAATATAGTATATTAAAAATGAATAATGTTAAATAATCAGAATTGATCAGTTAGAATATATTTTAAAAGTTATTATCAAAAGTATTTTAATAATATTATATTTATATATTAATTATATATATATATATATTTACTGATTAAAAATATATAAATAATTTATTTAGAGCTCGAAGAATAAATTAATAAAGTTTCACCAATCAATTGGAAATCAGTAACTTGAAGAGTGTGCAAACTAAGTCTAACAACCATGCGTATGAGACGACTAATAAAAAAGGATGACTCGACTTCCAAAGATGTACCTCGGAAAATGAAGAGTTATCAAGTCTGCTAAAGGGTTCTGTCTAGTTCCCAAATTAAATTACCTAAAAAGGTGTCTATTTGGAGAGGTGCCTATACAATATGCAAGATTATGTCTATTTGATGACATATTTATACCATAAAAAAGGGTTTGTAAACTACTTAAAAAGTATCAAAATAATTAAATAAATGATGTGTCTATGATGTATCTAAAACGGTGTCAATTTAATTAGGGATATAAATAAATTAAACGATTTACGAGTTATTCGGAGCTCGATTCGATAAAATTAAAAACTCATTCGAGTTTGTTCGTTTATCTTATCGAGCCAAGCTCGAGCTCGACAGTTTTATCGAGCCGAGCTCGAACTTAAGGATATTCGGCTCGTGAGCTTGTGAACATGTTCGTTTATAAGCTCACGAGCCAAAAAATGAGCCTTAAAACGAGTAAAAAAATGAGTTCTAAAACGAGCAAAAAAAAAAAAAACGAACTCTAAAATGAGAAAAAAAACGAGTTTTAAAATAAACTTTAAAATGAGTTTTAAAATGAGCAAAAAAAACGAGCTCTAAAACGAGCAAAAAAACGAGCTCTAAAATGAGTCCAAAAACGAACTCGAGCTTGCTTAATGAGTTAGGCTCGTTAACTTTGATAATCGAGCTAATAACGAACCGAGCTCCAACGGTTCGCGAGTTTTATAATTCCAAAACGAACCGAGCTCGAGCCTTGTGATAAAAATTCGATTCGAACTCAAACCGAGCTCGAGCCCGAATATAACTTAAACGAATCGAGTTTGAGCCTAATACTGTTCAACTCGATTCGACTCGTTTACCTCCCTAAATCTAACAGTGTTGACAACCTCAAACCCGTTAAATATTGACCAAATAAGCTTGTGGATATATATATATATATATATATTTTATCATTAGTTGTTAATGGAAGGATGGACATACAAAAACAAGATGCCACAATTTTTAAATAAGTTAGCAATAGGGGGCAAAATGTAATACTCTCAAAATCTCGAAAGCTTTGTGGCGTCATGGCGTGGGTCCGACCATGCAGAGCATCCCAACAGTAGTCGAGCACAATCCGCGTGTGATGCGCCCGTGGGCCTGCGCACGTGACTCGAGATTCTTCGGAGCACGTGCGCGAATAGAGCCAGGAATGCCGACAGTTTGAGACTATTCGCTCTTTTCCCTTCCCGTTTACCGTTGTGGATTTAAATTGTAACTGTAATTTGATAATTTACTCTTTGTCTAAGTTGAGCGCCCCGATCCGAATCCAAAACAACATTAAAATATAGCAGTAGATTATATTGCCCTCACATTTCTGGCTGGGAAGCTGCCACGTCGCCACATTTACCGGGGCACCGACGTGTTCCACCTTGCGACGACAAAATATAACCAGTTTAACTAAAGTAAGCTAAATCCAGTCAGAGCGAATATAGCCAGTTTAAATAAAAAGGCAATATAATATTTACAAATATAGATTGTAATAAATCGATGAGATCTTTAATTTAACAATCATTTAATTGGCAATATTACCAAGATACCATAAATCTAAAATCATTTTTGATTTAATGCTAGTAGTGATATTTTGATGTGTTATTAAATAAGTTTAAATTAGATCTTCGTTGTGTTCTAATATATGTGTCTTAGTGTATAGGGAGAACACATATGTATCTTATGGTTAAGGAGCATCAGAGATGGAAAGCATTGACAAAAGATACAAGCGAATGAGAAGAATTGTACGGGAAAGAAGTTGATGAATTTAATGTATCCGAAGTACGAGGAGATGTAGAAGAGTATTTCAGAGGAATAAGAAGGACATGCCCCAGAGCGAACCGAAAGGACTCGATGCATCCGAGGAATGAGAATCTGAAAGGAAGATTACGCAAGGTGATCGAGACAGAATTCGGACAATTACGTGTCCGGGAGATCAAAATACTCATCCAGGCGACCGGAGAAGGCAAGATCAATAAATGGTCAAGTATAAATGTTGAATATTCTCCAAGCAACTGGAAGACGACCGTCGAATCATCTAGAATTGTTGTCGAAATGGATCAGAACTGCTACGTAAGCACCTCTAGGCGATCGTAGAGCCTCTAGGTGATCAAAAGGGGTTGAGTCATCCAAAGCGAAATGGATAAAGCCTGAAGCCACATTGGCAAAGATCTAATCAACCAGTGGGCTTTCGAGCGACTGGAAGGTACCACATTAGTACAACAGTCAAATCGAGATAAAGTCAATAAAAGGGACTCAAGTTCGAAGAACATAATCAATACACATTCGAATATTTTTGTTTCAGTTCTATTATTTCCTTTGTGCTCAATCGTTGTAAGAAGTTTCTCCGCCTTCGACAAATTTTTGAACGGGAGAAGATAGTGGAACTTTTGTCTATTTTCGATTAACTTGTGTGTGTCCTTGCTATGTTATTAGCAAGAGAAATATGTGTTTTTAATTTGTATGTCACTATTCATCCCTACTCTCTAGCAATCTGAACCTCTTCTGCAACACCAATGATCTCGTCCGGAAGCTGAGTCGGATGGAGGCCGGTTGTGCTGTCGTCGGCGTTGACGGGGGTCGTTGAGATGCGTTGCTGGCGCTGTACTTCTTGCGAGAGATATCACGAGAGGATGACGGAAGACGATGATTAGGACGACGAGGTGGAGGGTCTCCTGTGCACACTTAAACAAGCACCCATGTCGTTAGAGACCAAGAACCAGGGAAAAAGTTTCCGGGTCAGGCCCTCTGACGCTCAAGTCAGGTTCTTTTTCCCCAGAAATACAGTGAAACGAAAGGATGAAAAGTAAAGGACGAATGCCAAAATATGAGTGAGCGTACCTGCGTAAGGAAAAAAGCCTCCCTTTTTATATGGCAGTGGGTACTTCTTGAGTCTGACGAGTGTCAAGGAATATCGGGTGTCAGGCTTTGTCTGGCGATGAATGACACACAACATCTTCCTATAGGCCTGAGGAGGGATCGGTGGACAATGAGCCTTAGACCGTTAGCATATTCCCTGACATACAGTGATTATTCTCTGACAGGTTGTTATGATTCCCTGACTTGATTGTCATGTAGTGCGTGCCCACCCAGGTACGTTAACCCTGGACTAGGTCCCCGTACATGCAAACCTTGACCTATGGGCACATACCTGCATTCCCTAGCTTGTGTTTATCACCCCGTAGATCCAGATCTGTATGTCCAGCTCTGGATTTGCCATTCGGTAAATCCTGGTAACTCTAGACTTGCGCTTACTGCCTTGCAAAACAAGGCCCTCGCTGGCCGTTCCTTACGTCTCTTCCTGTATGCACGACCCTGCTTCGTCTTTTATTTTGTAAGTTCTAAACCGTACGTCATGGTCCACATATCCTGTTCTGCATTTCTTATCCCATAAGTCTAGACTTGTAAGCCTTAGTCCACCTATCCTGACTTGTATGTCCCGGTCCGTATATCCTGACCTGTACGTCCTGGTCTGTATATCATGTTTTGCATTTCTTATCCCATAAGTCTAGACCTGTAAGCCTTAGTCCGCCTATCCTAACCTGTATGTCTTGGTTCGTATATCCTGACCTGTACATCCTGGTCTGTATATCCTGTTCTGCATGACTTATCTTGTAAGTCCTGACC
Source organism: Zingiber officinale (assembly GCF_018446385.1). Lineage (NCBI taxonomy): Eukaryota > Viridiplantae > Streptophyta > Magnoliopsida > Zingiberales > Zingiberaceae > Zingiber > Zingiber officinale. Next base: position 109,638,805 of record NC_055993.1, on the reverse strand, counting down.
TGTAAGCCTTAGTCCGCCTATCCTGACCTGTATGTCCTGGTTCGTATATCCTGACCTGTACGTCCTGGTTCGTATATCCTATCCTGCATGTCCTACCTTCCGAGTTCCTTTTTGTCATGTAGTCCTAACCCCTGAATGCCACTTATGCCTGACCTGGATCTTCCTATAATCTGGACCTTTGACCACCACGTAGGTCGGACTTTTGACCACCACGTAGGCTGGACCTTTGACCATCACGTAGGCTTGACTTCTGACCGCCACGTGGGCTTAAATTTTGACCGACACATAGGCTTGACTTCCGACCACATCAGCTATCCGACCCTTCTATCATACACCGTATCACAAGCCTCCCCCTCAAGTCTAGTCGAAGGAGGCTCTAGTCCGACTGACTAGACTCAGATCTCGTTCTTACCTGTCCTTGCCTTTGTGTCTTTTTGACTGCTAGCCCTTTTCCCAATATCCCACTCAGAATTTATCACCCTTCATAAATGATAGGTGGGACTTTATTGCATGCGCGTCCACTCCGCAATCCTCGATCCTGCTATTTTTCCATAAATGCCACACTATTTCCCAAACACCCTCACATGTTCCGAGGTTCACTCTTCACATTCCCCTCTCTTAAAAAAGGGTCGTGTATACTGCCATTTTCACTTTCCTCAGGCTACCTTCCTCTTTGCTCATGGAATCAGACGAGATATCTTCTCTGCGCCACCAGCTCACTCATTTGACCCAGCTGTTAACTCACAAAGATGAGGCCTTGCTTGAGATGACACAGAGTAGGGACCTTCAGTCCTCTCTCTGTCGTGAAGTGGAAGAACTCTGGCTGGCAACTAAATCCAAGACTCAGGCAAAGGCAGCTCTAAAGCATAAGGCTTATTCAGACTTGAAGAGTCAGACTCATTTCATTACCTACTTGAAGCTGAAGCACGAGGACACTGTAGCCCTCCTGCAAGAGGAAAGCCGGATAAAAGATGAAACCATTGGCCACCTACAAAGCAGCATCCAACGTATCAAGGAGGAACTGGCTCAAGCGCGGGCTCATCTGATGAGGAGGGACCAGGCATCTCGATCTGCCTATTAAGGTGTGGGTTTGTACTTCCTTGTTTCTCCTATTATTATGTTCTATAGACGCATGTTCCCAAAGAAAATTTTCTAGAAAGGATAATTAATTAATTTACTTACCAAACCTTTTGCTTATCACAAGGGTTGGGACGTTGTGGCTCATACAAGTCTGCTTGCTTGTAGCTCATATTTGGACTTGTAGTTTAGATTTGAAGTGAAAGTATGACCAACAGACCTGTTGAGCAAGAGAGTATGCCCCCTTGTGGCTTGCCCTGAGGCGAGAGTAGGGGACACCGACCGGGAAGGTCGTTGTTGGTTAGTCTTAGGAAAACGTACCGGTTTCACTGTACAAAATTTTTTGTACAAGTGTCGAACCTTTTCTTAAATAACCTATTGTGTTCTTTAGAAGTTAAATTAGGAATCGCAGACGGAACTTAACATCATTGATTCCAAATTTAACTTATCTGTTCTTAATGGTTTAGATTTGAATCGCAAGCGGAACTTAACACAATTGATTCAAATCTACCTAAGTTATTAATTCCATAAATATTAATTTCCAAAATTGGCTTCCAGGATTGCATGGCGAGGTACATGACCTTCTTGGATATGGGAACAACCACCACTGCCTAGGCAAAGCCTTTTAAGGAAAACTAATATTTATTTCCTTAAATAACTCTAGGTTAACCAAAAAGAACAATCGAATTACAAATTCGAAAAAGAAGAAAAACATAAACTCGAAAAATAAATTCGAAAGACTAGATCTAATTGCCTCTTGTATTTAGAATTCTTACAAAAAAAATAACTAGTATGATGCGGAAGAAAATTACTAGTTATACCTTCTCTTTGTAAGCTAATGACCTCGAGATCTTCTGCCGTATTCCTCGCCTCGCCTTAGACGTCGTGTGGGCGACGATCCTCCAAGATGAACACCACCCAAAAGAGCTTCTCCTCTTCTTCTAAAATCCGGCCATCAACACCACCAAGGAGAAGAGAGCAAAAAGGAAAAGAGAGAAGAGAGGGAGGGCCGACCACTTGATGATCTCCAAGCAAGAGAATAAGAATTGTCTCATGAAGCCCCCTCACCCCTTCTTTTATATTACTTGCCCAAGGCAAATAAGGAAAAACTTTTACAAAAAATAAAATCATCCAAGAGTTTTTCCTTTTTCCTTTTAATTTTTCCTTTTCTTTCCTCTTGATTGAATCAATCATCAAATTAATGGTTGTAATCAATCCTATTTGGTTTAGGATTGAGTTTGGCCGGCCCCTTGCTTGGGCACCAAGCAAGGTGACCGACCACCATATTTAGGAAAAAAATAATTTTTTTTATAAAATTTTACAAGAAGAAAAATCTCTTATAAAATTTTACAAGCTCTCCTTCCTAGAGTTAAAAAAGGAAAGTTTTAAAAAATTAAAACTATGTTTTAAAATTTAAAACTTCTCTTATAAAATTTCCTTTTTTAACATGATGATAGAAAATTTTAATTTTAAAATTTATCTTCCTCCTTTTTTTCTTAAACCATGAGGATGGTTAAAAAAGGAAAGTTTTAAAACTTTTAAAACTCTCTATTAAAACATGTGGCCAAATTCAAATAAGGAAAGTTTTTTAAAATTAAAATCTCCCTTTTAAAACTTATAGTTTTCTACAAAGAGAAGATTTTAAAAATTCAAAAACAACCCTCCTTGTTTGAATATTGTGGCCGACCCCTTCATGCTTGGTCACCAAGCAAAGGGCCGATCCCCTATAAAGAGGATGTGGCCGGCCCTTACTTGGTCACCAAGCATTGGACCAACCCACTTCTTGGACACCAAGAAGAGTCTTACATTTGGATGGACTTGAGGCCATAGTGAGGCTACGACAGAGACCTAGAGGAGAAATTGGTTTTGGCCTTCCGATGAGCTTGAGTATCCCGTGCTCGCCCCGAACACACAACTCAAGTTCATCGATAATAACTCATTCCACTAGAGAGTTATTACCACACTACCGCACCAATCCCAAATTACATTATGGGCTCCTTCTTATCATGAGTGTGTTAGTCTCCCTGTGTTTAAGATTACGAATGTCCACTAATTAAGTAAGTTACTGACAACTCACTTAATTAATATCTAGCTCCAAGAGTAGTACCACTCAACTTCATTGTCATGTCAGACTAAGTCCACTTACAGGGTTTAACATGGCAATCCTTATGAACTCCTCTTGGGGACATTCTCAACATAGATAACTAGGACACAGATTCCTTCTATAATCAACAACACACACTATAAGTAATATCATTTCTCAACTTATCGGACATATTAATTTATCGAGCTAAACCTCACCCTTTGATAAGTTAAAGAAATAAATATTAAATATATGTGCTTGTTATTATATTAGGATTAAGAGTACACACTTCCATAATAACTAAGGTCTAGTTCTTTTACTAAGTCAGTACAAAAAGAACTTACCTAAATGATCCTACTCAATATACTTAAAGCATATCAGTGTAATTTATTAGTCAAGATAAACTAATACTTAATTACACTACGACTATTCTGATAGTTTGTTCATTTCCATTTTAGTCCTGAGCAACTGTTTATAATTTATAGAGAACCGACAACATGATCTTCTGAGTGTGACACCACACTCCATGTTATCTACTATATAAATTAATTGAACAATAGCATTTAACAAATAAATGCAGATATTGACCAATGTGATTCTTTTATTTGAAAAATAAATGTTTACAAAAGCTAGGCTTTTAGTATACACTCCAACAATCTCTCACTTATATTAAAAGACAAAGCTGCCATATTTGTTTGCCATACATCTGATTTCCATCCCCTCCACATGCCGATCAAAAGCTTTCGCCGGAAGGGCCTTAGTGAAAGGATCTGCCAGGTTATCTACTGATGCAATCTTGGCGATGACAACTTTTCCTCGCTTGACGATGTCTCGTATCAAGTGGTACTTGCGCTCTATATGTTTACTTGCATTATGGGTTCGTGGTTCCTTCGAGTTTGTAACTGCACCGCTATTATCACAATAAATTATGATGATCTTGGGCAAACCAGGAATCACATCTAAGTCCATTAGAAAGTTCCTGAGCCATACATCTTCTTTGGCTGCCTCAGAGGCTGCCACATACTCAGCTTCCATGGTTGAGTCCGAGACGCATTTCTGCTTAACACTCCTCCATGCAATGGCTCCACCTCCTAGAGTAAACACATAGCCTGACGTAGACTTACTATTCTCCCTATCTGATTGGAAGTCCGAATCTGTGTAACCCATAGGGAGCAAATAATCTGCTTGGTAAACTAGCATATAGTCTCTAGTCCTTCTCAGGTACTTTAATATATGCTTTACCGCAGTCCAATGTCCTTGTCCAGGGTTACTCTGATATCTGCTAACCATGCCCACGGCAAAACAGATATCAGGTCTCATACACAGCATTGCATACATAAGGCTTCCTACAACCGAGGCATAAGGAATTGCCTTCATGTCCTCTATTTCCTTAGATGTCTTCGGAGACATCTCTTTAGATAAAGCTATTCCATGCCTAAAAGGTAAGAAACCTTTCTTGGAGTTTTGCATGCTAAAACGAGCAAGGATTGTATCTATATATAAAGCTTGGGATAGGCACAACATTCTTTTCTTGTGATCCCTTATAACTTTGATCCCAAGAATGTGTGCACATTCTCCTAAGTCCTTCATATCAAAATGTTTGGATAACCATACCCTTACGTCTGATAATACCTTGACATTGTTGCCAATTAACAAAATATCATCTACGTATAATACAAGAAATACCACCACGTTTCCGTTACACTTCTTGTATACACAAGACTCATCCGGACACTGAATAAATCCATATGACTGGATTACTTCATTAAACCGGATGTTCCAAGATTTTGAAGCTTGCTTCAGTCCATAAATGGACCGATTGAGCTTGCATACTAGATGCTCTTTGCCTTTTTCAATGAATCCCTCTGGTTGCTTCATATGGATGTTTTCTTCAAGACTTCCATTAAGGAAAGCTGTCTTGACATCCATTTGCCAAATCTCATAATCCATATGAGCGGCAATGGATAAGAGTATCTGGATAGACTTAAGCATGGCTACCGGTGAAAAAGTCTCCTCATAATTGATTCCCTTTTTCTGAGTATACCCTTTCGCAACAAGCCTTGCTTTGAAGGTTTCTACCTTCCCATCTATCCCTCTTTTCCTTTTGTAGATCCACTTGAATCCATTGGCTTTTACACCATCAGATGGTTCTACAAGCTCCCAGACCTTATTAGAATACATAGATTCTATTTCGGAATTCATTGCCTTTTTGCCAAGATACTGCATCTATATCTTGGAGTGCTTCGTCATATGTTCGGGGATCAGGTTCATGTTTACCTGGGATCAAGTCCGAAGACTCTCCCAAAAACATGAATATCTCAGGTTGCCTTACAACCCTCCCACTACGACGAGGCACTGTCTCTGGCTGTGTATCATGTGTGACTCGTGTTGCAGTTTCTTGTGGTACTTCATCTTGTACTGTTGGTACTAAAGTAGACGTGTCCTCTCTAATTTCTTCTAGAACTATTTCACTCATGGGCTTATGGTTCATTACATAATCTTCTTCTAAAAATCGAGCATTGGTGCTAACAATGATCTTCTGATTTTTAGGATTATAAAACAAACCACCTTTCGTTTTCTTAGGATATCCCACAAACATACAAACTTCTGTACGTGATTCCAACTTGTCAGTATCTCCCTTCAGCACATGTGCTGGACTACCCCATATCCAGATATGATTCAGACTAGGCTTACGCCCATTCCATAATTCCATGGGAGTAGAAGGAACTGTTTTAGAATGTACCATATTCAGAATGTACACTGCTGTTTCTAAAGCATATCTCCAAAATGAATTTGGTAATTCTAAATAACTCATCATCGATCTAACCATTTCCATAAGAGTCCTATTCCTTCGTTCTGCCACACCATTCTGTTGGGGTGTACCAGGTGCAGATAATTGGGATTGAATCCCGACTTCTGATAAGTAATTCCTAAACTCTCCGAAGAGGTATTCGCCACCACGGTCAGACCGTAGTGTCTTGATACTTTTACCAAGACGTTTCTCCACATCAACCCTATATTCTTTGAACTTGTTAAAGCATTCAGACTTGCGGCGCATCAGGTAAATATATCCGTATCTTGAATAATCGTCTATAAAGGAGACGAAGTATTCATAACCACCTCTTGCCTGGATAGACATAGGACCACACAAATCAGAATGAACTAATTCTAACGCATCTTTGGCTCTATACCCCTTGACCTTAAAAGGTCTCTTGGTCATTTTACCTTCCAAGCAAGATTCACATGTTGGAAAGTTTTCCAACTCTAATAAACCCAAGAGTCCATCGGCTACAAGCCTTTGAATCCTACTTAAGTTAATATGTCCAAGCCTTAGATGTTAAAGATACGTTTGGTTCATTTCCGAAGGTTCTTTTCTCTTATTAGAGTTAGAAGATGTGTTATTAATTTTCATATTTTGCTTTGTGGGAGAAATTGGATTTAAAGTGTATAAATTGCCAACCAATACACCAGAACAGATAATCACCTTACTTCTCTTTATAACCTCATTGTTACTAAAAGAAACTGAAAATCCATCCAAATACAGTTTAGAAACTGAAATTAAATTCTTTTTAAAACTGGGTACATAAAGACAATTTCTTAAAACCAAATTTCTATTCCTATCAAAAGATAAGTAGACGTCTCCCACTGCAACAGCCGCCACCTTAGAAGCATTGCCCATGTAGACGGTTATCTCTCCATCAAATAGTCGTCAAGTTTCCTGGAACCCTGCAAAGAATTGCAGACATGATAAGTGGCTCCCGTATCTACACACTAGGTGCTGTTAGATAACACCGCTAAACATGTTTCAACTACTAGAGTATGAGATATACCTTTATTATTCTGGTTCCTACGAGGACAGTCCGCTTTCCAATGTCCAGACTGCTTGCAGATGAAGCACTTGCCCTTCGGCTTCTTCATTCCAGCTTTTTGTCTTGTACTCTGAGGTTTATTCACCTTCTTTGCTGAAAAGACCTGTTTCTTCTTCTTCTTGCCTTTCGACTTAGAAGTAGAACTATTTTCAGCATAGTGAATTTGAGAACTATGACGAAATATTCCTTCTTCTGCCTGTAGTTCTGTCAGAAGTTCCGCCAACGTATACTCTCTTTTGTTCATGTTATAGTTTAGGCGGAACTGCTCAAAACTTCTGGGTAGCGTTTGGAGAATTATATCGACCTGGGTTTCCCCATCAATTTCTCCTCCAAGGACTTGTATTTCATTCAAATAAGCCATCATTTTGAGGATATGGTCCCTTATGGGTGTCCCCTCAGACTTAGTGGCTATCATTAGCTTTCTCATTGCCTCTTGCCTAGCAGCCCGACTCTGGTGCTCAAAGAGTTCTTTGAGATTGTTTATTATATCATAAGCTGTTAGTAAATCTTGATGCTGATGTTGCAATACATTTGACATTGATGTCAAAATGTAACACCGCGCCATCTCATCAGATTTTACCCATTTCTTATGATACTCAATCTCCTCTGGGGTAGAGTCACCGTTAGGTGCATCAGGGCAAGTCTCAGTCAGTACAAACTTATAGCTCTCAGCAGTAAGAACAATGTCCAGGTTTCTTTTCCAATCAATATAGTTGGGACCAGTAAGTTTGTTCTCTTTTAGTATAATGGCCAGTGGGTTGAAAGTCATCCTAAGAATCACAAAATAAACTTTGGTCAAGACTCTAAATTTAGAATAATATTGATTTCTCAAACAATACTATTTTAAATTAACCAACACCTCAAATCACCGTGAATATTGCATGTCACGTTAGTGTGGACGTATACAAATTTAACATTTGTAAGAGGAGGGTGTGACCCATTAATTTTATTATCTTGTCATCCTAACTTTATGACAAATAAAATTAATAGTTGGTTTCACTTTAGTCACACAAAACAATAGCAGTGACTCCGTTAGGGAGGATACTATTGAATGCGTCTAAGTGTATATCATTACTTGATACTAAGTCCATTAAATAGGATTGTGCCCCTTCAGTAGGAGAAGATCATACGCTCCTAAATAATTTCCTATAACCATCCATAAATGGAGGTTTGATCTAGTGATCCGCAACAAACCCATCCGTTGTGGAGGGAGGCACTCAGAGCCAACACGCAAGCTTGTTACATCACTTACAAATCAGTAATGGAGACCATGAGATTTATTAAAGTCCCTCTCCCACTTAGTTATTTAAAAATGAGGATTTTAACCTATGCTAGCATACATCACATGCACATAAACATCACAGTAAATAAAAGCAATAAATTTGGAAATTAATTTTCCAACTATTATGGCCTTTTCCTTCACTGTCTTCAGTATGCTTCAACCCTAGCTGCTGCCATCTATAGCCACCGCCATCGGGTCGAGTCGTCACATCCATCTTGCTTCTTATTCCGCTGCGCCTCTGGTGCTCCAAAAGTACCACGCCTCGCAAGAATCCGATCCGCGATAAAAATAGAATTTTACATATATCGATCCTATATTCCACGAGGGAATGTACATGTAATCTAGATCGAAAATAAAATTCTAAAAATAATACAGCTCCTGCTGTATTTGATACATACAATCATGCACACACAGAATACTGCCCTTGACATGTCCAAGGGTCCAATCACACACAACATCAATAAGCTATAATAGTTGGAGCCTGCAACCAAAGAGTTAGCACATCCTACTATTATCCTGCCTAAATTATGCATGACATGTGCATAACCTATTTGAATTCTAAACACACAGAGGCAAACCCTAGCTCTGATACCAATTGTTGGTTAGTCCTAGGAAAACGTACCGGTTCCACTGTATAAAATTTTTTGTACAAGTGTCGAACCTTTCCTTAAATAACCTATTGTGTTCTTTAGAATTTAAATTAGGAATCGCAGACGAAACTTAACATCATTGATTCCAAATTTAACTTATATGTTCTTAATGGTTTAGATTTAAATCGCAAGTGGAACTTAACACTATTGATTCAAATCTACCTAAGTTATTAATTCCATAAATATTAATTTCCAAAATTGGCTTCTAGGACTGCATGGTGAGGCACATGACCTTCTTGGATATGGAAGCAACCACCACCGCCTAGGCAAAGCCTTTTAAGGAAAGCTAATATTTATTTCCTTAAATAACTCTAGGTTAACCAAAAAGAACAATCGAATCACAAATTCGAAAAAGAAGAAAAACATAAACTCGAAAAATAAATTCGAAAGACTAGATCTAATTGCCTCTTGTATTTAGAATTCTTACAAAGAAAATAACTAGTATGATGCGGAAGAAAATTACTAGTTATACATTCTCTTTGTAAGCTAATGACCTCGAGATCTTCTGCCGTATTCCTCGCCTCGCCTTGAACGTCGTGTGGGCGACGATCCTCCAAGATGAACACCACCCAAAAGATCTTCTCCTCTTCTTCTAAAATCCGGCCACCAACACCACCAAGGAGAAGAGAGCAAAAGGGAAAAGAGAGAAGAGAGGGAGGGCCGACCACTTGATGATCTCCAAGCAAGAGAATAAGAATTGTCTCATGAAGCCCCCTCGCCCCTTCTTTTATATTACTTGTCCAAGGCAAATAAGGAAAAACTTTTACAAAAAATAAAATCATCCAAGTGTTTTTCCTTTTTCCTTTTAATTTTTCCTTTTCTTTCCTCTTGATTGAATCAATCACCAAATTAATGGTTGTAATCAATCCTATTTGGTTTAGGATTGAGTTTGGCCGGCCCCTTGCTTGGGAACCAAGCAAGGTGGCCGACCACTATATTTAGGAAAAAAATAATTTTTTTTATAAAATTTTACAAGAAGAAAAATCTCTTATAAAATTTTACAAGCTCTCTTTCCTAGAGTTAAAAAGGAAAGTTTTAAAAAATTAAAACTATGTTTTAAAATTTAAAACTTCTCTTATAAAATTTCCTATTTTAATATCATGATAGAAAATTTTAATTTTAAAACTTATCTTCCTCCTTTTTTCTTAAACCATGAGGATGGTTAAAAAAAGAAAGTTTTAAAACTTTTAAAACTCTCTATTAAAACATGTGGCCAAATTCAAATAAGAAAAGTTTTTTAAAATTAAAATATCTCTTTTAAAACTTATAGTTTTCTACAAAGATAAGATTTTAAAAATTCAAAAACAACCCTCCTTGTTTGAATATTGTGGCCGGCCCCTTCATGTTTGGTCACCAAGCAAAGGGCCGACCCCTATAAAGAGGATGTGGCCGACCCTTGCTTGGTCACCAAGCATTGGACTGACCCACTTCTTGGACACCAAGAAGAGCCTTACATTTGGATGGACTTGAGGCCATAGTGAGGCTACGACAGGGACCTAGAGGAGAAATTGGTTTTGGCCTTCCGATGAGCTTGAGTATCCCGTGCTCGCCCCGAACACATAACTCAAGTACATCGATAATAACTCATTCCACTAGAGAGTTATTACCACACTACCGCACCAATCCCAAATTACATTATGGGCTCCTTCTTATCATGAGTGTGTTAGTCTCCCTGTGTTTAAGATTACGAATGTCCACTAATTAAGTAAGTTACTGACAACTCACTTAATTAATATCTAGCTCCAAGAGTAGTACCACTCAACTTCATTGTCATGTCGGACTAAGTCCACCTGCAGGGTTTAACATGACAATCCTTATGAGCTCCCCTTGGGGACATTCTCAACCTAGATAACTAGGACACAGATTCCTTCTATAATTAACAACACACACTATAAGTAATATCATTTCCCTACTTATCGGGCATATTGATTTATCGAGCTAAACCTCACCCTTTGATAAGTTAAAGAAATAAATATTAAATATATGTGCTTGTTATTATATTAGGATTAAGAGTACACACTTCCATAATAACTAAGGTCTAGTTCTTTTACTAAGTCAGTACAAAAAGAACTTACCTAAATGATCCTACTCAATATACTTAAAGTGTATCAGTGTAATTTATTAGTCAAGATAAACTAATACTTAATTACACTACGACTATTTTGATGATTTGTTCCTTTCCATCTTAGTCGTGAGCAACTGTTTATAATTTATAGAGAACCGACAACATGATCTTCTGAGTGTGACACCACACTCCATGTTATCTACTATATAAATTAATTGAACAATAGCATTTAACAAATAAATGCAGATATTGACCAATGTGATTCTTTTATTTTAAAAATAAATATTTACAAAAGCTAGGCTTTTAGTATACACTCCAACAGTTGTTGGGCGTGAGAGTATGCTCACTTATAACTCGCATTGGGGCTAGAGTCTGGGACACCGACTTGGAAGATCGTTGGGCGGGAGAGCATGCTCACTTATAACTCGTATTGGGGCGAGAGTCTGGGACACCGACCTGGAATGTCATTCGGCGTGAGAGCATGCTCACTTATAACTCGCACTGGGGCGAGAGTCTGGGACCCGACCTAGAAGGTCGTTGAGTGTGAGAGCATGCTCACTTATAACTCGCACTCGGGCGAGAGTCTGGGACGCGACCTGGAAGGTCGTTGGTATAACTCGCACTGGGGCGAGAGTCTGGGACCCGACCTGGAAGGTCGTTGGGCATGAGAGCATACTCACTTATAACTCGTACTGGGGCGAGAGTCTGAGACCTGACCTAGAAGGTCGTTGGGCGTGAGAGCATGCTCACTTATAACTCGTACTGGGGCGAGGGTCTGGGACCTGACCTGGAAGGTCGTTGAGCGTGAGAACATGCTCACATATAACTCGCACTGGGGCGAGAGTCAGGGACCCGACCTGGAAGGTCGTTGGGTGTGAGAGCATGCTCACTTATAACTCACACTAGGGCGAGAGTCTGGGACCCGACCTGGAAGGTCGTTGAGCGTGAGAGCATGCTCACTTATAACTCGCACTGGGGTCTGAGTCTGGGACCCGACCTGGAAGGTCGTTGAACGTGAGAGCATACTCACTTATAACTTGTACTAGGGGGAGAGTCTAGGACCCGACCTAGAAGGTCGTTGAGCATGAGAGCATGCTCGCTTATAACTCGCACTGGGGCGAGAGTCTGGGACCTGACCTGGAAGGTCGTTGAGCGTGAGAGCATGCTCACTTATAACTCGCATTGGGGCGAGAGTTTGGGACCCGACTTAGAAGGTCATTGGGCGTGAGAGCATTCTCACTTATAACTCGTACTGGGGTGAGAGTTTGGGACCCGACCTAGAAGGTCGTTGGGCGTGAGAGTATGCTCACTTATAACTTGCACTGGGGTGAGATTCTGGGACCCGACCTGGAAGGTCGTAGGGTGTGAGAGCATGTTCACTTATAACTCGCACTGGGGCGAAAGTCTGGAAGTGTGAGCAGGAAGCCGCCAAGAAACTCTTTGGGGCTGGTCCAGGAATTGGATTGATATTTGAGGGCTGGCCTAGGGTTTATCCCCAAAATTCCCGTTCTGGTGTTGCATTTTAGGTGTCCAGCCAATTATGTGCTACTTGGGATATTTCCTGCAAATATCTCATATAAACTTTAATCAGATAAGCTATTTGTTCATTTTAAATCTTATTGAGCGGCAAATTCAAATTCATGCTCCTCTTCATTTTCCTCTCTCTTTCCCGAGGTGGCCGCATAACACTGACGTATGGCTTTCCTTTGCTTTTCCCAAGGTAACCGCATGATCGTCTTTCCCTCTGATGTATGGCCTTCTTGCGCCAGAATGCTGCCGTACAAAAATCTCCTTCCATGATTTACTTGTCACGTCCATCATTAATACCTTTCATAGGGGGATGACACGTGTCCCACGAACCTTTCCCGCCACTGTGACTGATCAGCGCCTTTTGGCACACGACCGCGCACGACCCTAGATCCGACGACTCAAGTTATCATACCTCCCCCCCCTTCCTTTTCGATGCTTCCTAGGGGTTTTGCTTTATAAACCCTAAAGGTTGTCCATCGTCACCTTCTCACCATTTTGACTACTTTCGACTCTTCCACTTGATACGAGACATCGTCAAGCGAGGAGAAGTTGTCGTTGCCAAGATTACATCAGCAAATACCCTGGCAGATCCTTTCACTAAGGCCCTTCCGACGAAAGCTTTTGATCGGCATGTGGAGGGGATGAGAATCAGATGTATGGAAGCAGATATAGCAGCTTAGTCTTTTAGTATAAGTGGGAGATTGTTAGAGTGTATACTAAAAGCCTAGCTTTTGTAAACATTTATTTTTGAAATAAAAGAATAACATTGGTCAAATGTCTACATTTATTTGTTAAGTGTAGTTGTGCAATTAATTTATATTGTAGATAACATGGTGTGTGGTATCACACACAGAAAATCATGTTATCAGTTCTTTATAAATTATAAACAGTTGCTCATGACTAAGACGGAAAGGAACAAACCGTTGAAATAGTTGTAGTGTAAATTAGGTATTAGTTTATCTCGACTAATAAATTACACTAATACACTCTAAGTGTATTGAGTAGGACTATTTAAGGTAAGTTCTTTTTATACTGACTTAATAAAAGAACAAGACCTTAGTTATTATGGAAGTGTGTGTTCTTAATCCTAATATAATAACAAGCATATATATTTAGTATTTATTTCTTTGACTTATCAAAGGGTGAGATTTAGCTCGATAAATCAATAGGCCTGATAAGTTGGGAAATGATATTACTTATAGTGTGTGTTGTTGATTATAGAAGGAAACTGTGTCCTAGTCATCTAGGTTGAGAATGTCCCCAAGAGGAGCTCATAATGATTGTCATGTTAAACCCTGCAGGTGGACTTAGTCCAACATGACAATGAGGTTGAGTGGTACTACTCTTGGACTAAGACATTAATTAAAATGAGTTGTCAGTAACTCAATTAATTAGTGAACATTTGATATCTTAAACACAGGGAGACTAACACACTCATGATAAGAAGGAGCCCATAATGTAATTTGGGATTGGTGCAGTAGTGCAATAATAACTCTCTAGTGGAATGAGTTATTATTGATGAACTTGTGTTGTGTGTTCGGGGCGAACACGGGATACTCAAGCTCGTCGGGAGGCCAAAACCAATTTCTCCTCTAGGTCCCTGTCATAGCCTCATTAATGCTTCAAATCCACTCATGAAAAGCCCATCTTGGTGTCCAAGAGGGGGCTGACCCAAGGCTTGTTGACCAAGCCAAGGGCTGGCCACTATTCTTCCTAAGGGGGCCGACCACCATAAATCAAATTAGGAGGGGTGTTTTGAATTTTTAAAATCTTCTCTTTGTAGATAACTACAAGTTTAAAAGAAGGATTTTAAATTTATAAAACTTTCCTTATTTGAATTAGACCACATGGTTTAAAAGAAAGTTCAAAAGTTTTAAAACTTTCCTTTTTTAACCATCCTCATGGTTTTTAGAAAAAAGGAAGAGAAGTTTTAAATTTGAAACTTTCCATTTTTAATCATGTTAAAAAAGGAAATTTTAGATGAGAAGTTTTAAATTTTAAAACTTGGTTTTAATTTTTTAGAACTTTACTTTTTTAACATCCACATTAGGAAATTAAAATAGAGTTTGTAAAATTTTATAAGAGCTTTTTCTCTTTGCTTATAAAATTTTTACAAAGATTATTTTCCTTCTTTTAAAGGGCCGGCCACCCTTGCTTGGTGCCTAAGTAAGGGGCCGGCCAATCATCCTATTAATGATCCAATCAATGATTGAATGAATCAAGAGGAAGGAAAAGGAAAAATAAAAGGGGAAAAGGAAAAATAAGAGGAAGATTTTAATTTTTGTAAAAATCTTTTCCTTATTTGCCTTGGGCAAGTAATATAAAAGAAAGGGAGGGGAGGCTTCATGAGACATCAATTCTTATTCTCAAGTTGATGCTCCCTCTTGTGGCCGACCCTCTCCCTCTTCCTTTCCCCTTGCTCTCTTTTGTTCTCTTGTGGCGGTGGCCAAATTTTAGAGAAGGAGGAAGAAGGTTTTTGAGTGGTGTTCATCTTGGAGGATCGTCGCCCACACGACGTCCAAGGCAAGGCGAGGAATACGGCAGAAGATCTCGAGGTTATTTGCATACAAAGAAAAGGTATAACTAGTAATTTTCTTCCGCATCATGCTAGTATTTTCTTTGTATGATTTCTAAACACAAGAGACATTAGATTCTAGTTTTTCGAATTAATTCGAGTTTGTGTTTTTTTTATTTTTTGAATTTGTGATTCGATTGTTCTTTTTGGTTAAAGCTAAAGTTATATAAGGAAATTAAATATTAGCTTTCCTTAAAAGGCTTTGTCTAGGAAGTGGTGGTTGCTCCCATATCCAAGAAGGCCTAGTGCCTCGCCATGTTTAACCTGGAAGCCAATTTTAGAAATTAATATTTAATTGAATTTATAACATAGGTGGATTTGGATCAATAGTGTTAATTTCCACTTGCGATCCAAGTCTAAACCATTAAGAACAGATAAGTTAAATTTAGAATCAATAATGTTAAGTTCTGTTTGTGATTCCTAATTTAACTTCTAAAGAACACCATAGGTTGTTTAGGAAAAGTTCGACACTTGTACAAGATTTTTGTACAGTGGAACCAGTACGATCTTCCTAGGACCAACCAACATAGGCTACCTGAGTCGGTGTCCTGGCCGACCAAATGGCGCTCCAACCTTCCTTCACCTTTTGAACTGCCCGATCATAAGCACCAACCTATCTGCCATATAGCTTCAGAGAAACTAAATGGAGTCCACCTTCTCCTATCCGTAATATTGCGAGAAGGCTTTTTCTATCTTTTTGGACTTAGCCCGATCTCCGCGACTATAAGAGCTCCATTTGGTAAGACTTTGCTTTTCCTTCCGCTAGTCTTCACTAACTGAGATATTTCCTTCTTGCTTTGCAGATGCTGCTATGTTTTGGGCCTACTTGGTCGACTCGGCCAAGATGCCCAGCGATATTTTGAAGGTCGTAGGCAAAGAAGTTGCGAAAGGCCTCGCCGGTCCCTCAACAACTCTCTCCAGTGGAACAGCGGAGGAACCGACAGAGTCCTCCACCCCACTCTTTTCGGAAGCTGCCATCCCTGAGGTTGGCTCCGTAACTCTGGAACCAATCGAGGAAGAGCGGACTCTTTCTCCGCCTCCAGATAAACGCCTACGCCTCTAACGTAAGCAGAAAAGAGTCATGCCTTTGATTCAATCTTCCCCTTCACTTCCTCCTCTCAGGCAGGCTTCCTCCAAAGGGACCAAGGTTAGGGCTAAAATGGCTAAAACACCCGTCTAGGAGTCTCCTCTTGTAGCGGAAGTCCCCGCACCTACTCCCGTCCGGGCCTTAGCCCTCGAGCAGGTTGGCCCCTCTGCTGGAGACCAACCCGGGAGTTCTACAACCCTATCTATTCCTCCTACCGCCCCCTCCCCCTCAGCTGCTCACACCAGGGAATGGTCCCGAAGGAGTAAATACGATTTCACAGCTTCCTGGAACCTGCCCTCTGTAACTGGATTGGATTCGGCAATGGATTCAGCAGAGGTTGGTGGCACTTCTCCTGTCTGTTTCCAGATTCAATTGCATGGAGCCTTACCCATCTCTTGGCGATCGACCAATGAGCAGTTCTGGGGAGGCTCCCCGTTAGAAGGGCTAGACTTGGTTTCTCAACATATTCTATCAGTGAGTCTTCCTTTTCCTGGTCTGACTATCTGAAATTAATTCTGACCCTCCTCTTTTTGCCGAGCAGGCCTGCTCCACGGGCTTGAGCTTGACCCAGTTTGCCGCAGATTTACTACGAGAGAACGAGTAACTGAAGGCTCGTGTTCTAGAATTGGAGTTGCCCCTAACTCCTCACAACCCGCTTAACCCTTCGACTCCAGATGACCCTCTAGGTTCCTATCTTCACACGGTAGGGGAGTCCGCTCAGTCGGCTAAGAATCTGGCTCAGGTGTCATCCGAAAAGATAAAGCGACCTTGCAGACCAGCGAATCTAAACTGAACTCATAAGGGCAGCGTCGTCACCAACTTGCGACTGAGCTGGATGAGAAAGAATTAGAGCTGGCCACTCTTTCTACAGATCTAAAGGCGCTTCAGAAGTCTTATAAGGTCCTGCAGAAAGAGTTGGGAGTTGCCCAAACAGACCTGGCTGCGAGCACCGACCAAGAAAGGCTCTTAAGGCTCAATGGGAAATTGACCAAGCTACCATCAAGTCCCTCCAAGCAGATATTTTTAAGGCCCAGGAGGATGCCTCCGCCCTTAAACAGGAGAAGGCGCTGGCTCTGGCGGATGTGGACCATACAAAGGTCGAGCTGGTGGAATATCGGTTGGGCGAAACCGATCCCCTCAGAGCCTACAAACTCGCGTATGTTAAATCTCCACTCATCTTGAAGAAGATAGGTGACTTAATTAACTTGATGATATGTTATGGGGGTGTGGGTGTTGTACGTCAATTGTTTGAGCAAGGCCTTCTTCGCTCTGTCCCCTTAGATAATTTTCTGGACAGGATGCGCCTGGTGAAAGAACTTCCCGATGGAGCCTTCCCTACCTTCATTTCCGATGACGACTTCTTGGCTTATTCTGTACCTCCCCCAAACATTGTACCTCCCTCAAGCCCCCGACCTTGATGTAAAACTTTCCATATGCAAACA
This sequence comes from Zingiber officinale, assembly GCF_018446385.1. NCBI lineage: Eukaryota > Viridiplantae > Streptophyta > Magnoliopsida > Zingiberales > Zingiberaceae > Zingiber > Zingiber officinale. Next base: position 109,621,145 of record NC_055993.1, on the reverse strand, counting down.
TTTCATATCTGCTCTTGTCTGAAGCTACTTAATCTTAGGAATTTTATCTGCAACTACCTATATCTTAAGAATTCTTTATTTTACTATGCTCCCTACCGAGACCTACTTACTCCCCGACCCAGGATCTGTCCTGACCACGATGGTATTCTGACTATTGTCCTTGCCCTGGGCCTCTGATCGCTTAATGTCCCGAGCTGGCTCCCTACCTGGGTTTGCCCCTCGAACTTAACAAGTCAAGGCGAGAGAGAGAGAGAGAGAGAGGAAATATAAGAAGACCTCAAAGGATTCGTACTACAGTGACGTTCTTTTCCGAGGTAACCATGCCTCATGATGATCCTCGTACATTGCGCCATTTACTTTCTCCAACCCCTTTAGCTTCATTTTCTGTGATGATCTCATGGCTCCCTTTGCTTGGATGACCTAAACCGCTTTTATTATGAGCCGTTGGATGGAGGTTGACCATAATACCCTTCATGAGTATCGGCTATAAATAGGCCTCCCCCTATATCCCTTGGTACTTTTTCGCCTGCTTCTTCCTTCTGTTCTCGCTCTCTACTCCCTCTTGCCCATCACTGCCTCTTGCTCCTTGCCTCATCCTCTTTCCCTCTGCCTCATACTTAAATCCCTCCTATGGCTTTTCCTACCATCGTTTACCCCCCTGGAGTCTCTTCTTTTGCTGGTGTGGATCTGGACGACCTTCGTTTCAACTATGAAATCTCAGAAGACATGCACATCATTATTCCTAATTTGCTCTACCGGGCTTCCTCTCCTCTAGTGAGATATGTCACTTTTTACAAGGAGCAATTTATTGCTGGACTTCGTTTCCCCATTCACCATCTATTCTCTGACATAAGTTGATATTTCAGACTTTCTCTGGGCCAACTAACTCCCAATTCTATAAGGATCCTATGCGAATTCGTTGTCTTATGTGAAGTCTGCAACATACCCTGGTCTGCCCGCTTGTTCCACTACTTCTTTACTCCTCGCCAGCAAGGTGAGGGCTTGTTTTATTTTCAAGCCCGTACCCACACTACTTTCTTTTGTCCTATTCTCTCCTCTGACGCGAATTGGAAGGATGAATATTTCTTCCTTAAATTTCCTTTCGATGTGGAATGACCCACTCAGTGGCAACGAGTGCTTCCTGCAGCACCTCACGTGGGGGACTTCAGTACTGATCCCCTCTTCACAGAGGCTCTGGCTCAACTGAGATGTTGGAGACTGGACTTAATGAGACTTCTGACCAAGGACGTGCTATCCTTTTTCAAGTTGAGCCGCATCTCCTCTGCCGAGCTGCCTCGCTCCCTAGGTGAGTTTTACCCGACCTTGAATTACTCCATCATGGTTTTTGGAATTGTTACTGCAACTCTGGTTTCCTTGCGTAGTCAACACCCTGCTTCGCGTATCAGACGTCCAGCCCCTCCCCCTGAGCGACCAAGAAATACTGCGTAGAAGCAGAATCATATTAGAAAGAAAGCCCCTTCCACATTCTGCCCCTACCCGGTTAGGAGCGACTACTGCTGCAATTCCTCGGTCGGCCCCTCAAACAACTCCCCTGTCTGCCCCCCTGCACAGCTCCTGAACCTGCTTTCCAACCAGCTCCCCTGACCACCCTCCAGATCGGCGGACATACCTCCTGCCAGTCCCTCTTTCTGAGCAGCTTCTCGTGCAGCTCGGTAGGTGTGTTTTGTTGCTGATCCCATAAGGCAAAGTGTCTCTTCGCTTTTGGCTCGTTGATCCCGACCTGCACCTGAAGACTCAGATTCAGACGACCAGCCATTGATACGCCGATTCCGACGCATCGCTATTGATCCCGTCTCCAACGATCCGCCTGCTGCTCGACCCTCCTCCTCATCTCCAGTTTCAGAGGCCCCAGAAAGAACTCTTCGAGGGACACCTCCAATTATCCCTGAAGAAGTTTAGCATGAATCTCACCCGCCCCCATTGGTCCTGCTTCGCCACCTGCATCTCCTTCTGCATCTCCCTCCTATGCGCCCATCATCCAGAGGCCCCCCATGCGACTGCGGGACCTTCAACTCGCTCCCCTGTAACTAGAGGTGAAGCTGGACCATCTAGATCACAACGCCCAACGACTGGAGGTGAAACCGGACCTTCTAGCTCACGCCGTCCAACTTACTCATACTTCAGAGACACTTTACCTTCAGAACGACACCTGCAGTGTCAAGAGGATGCCCCCACTAGCCGCATCACTCTAAGAAGATTATTGTCCGACCGCTGGCAAGAAAATTTGGAGCAGATACATGCCATTCCGGTGCCACTCCAGTTGGGCCTGATCGCGGAAGGAGCTATATTAGTAAGTTTCCTTTATTATTTCATCTCCTTGTTTTCATCATTCTCTTATGCTCATCCCTCTATAGAGCCTCGCCGAGTCTTTGACAATGAGCCACACGATGTCCGTCTTGTATCAAGAAAATAAAGCTATGAAGGACAAAGTAGCTGAAGTGGAGCTTCAATTACATGACCCGGCGGCTGCTAACCATATACTGTGGGCTGAGATAGAAGCCTTGAAGAGAGCGAATGCCCTCCACAAGTAGTCCCTGAGGGAGGCCGATCAGGAAATCAAAGGCCTTCAGGTGAAAAAAAGCGGGGCGGAAGCTCTTCATAAGCAGACATTAGATCAGCTAACCCAAGAGCTGCAATCCAAGGAGGCACTGTTACAAGATCAGAGCAAAACTTTGAAATCGCAAGCAGCAGAATTGCACGCCATGCAAGCTGAATTAGCCCAAGCCTGCTCTACTTCCGAGATGCTTACCTACATTCTCGGGAGGGAGAAAATGAACATTATAGGCTAAGCCGAGAGGCTTACCTACATTCTCGGGAGTTTGACATTCAGGTGGGGGACCGCTTCGTGACATCTATAGCTTATGGTACAGCAGGGGCCCTGCGGTAACTGTATGTGTTGTTGAGGGAAGCATTCGACGATCGACCGTTGTTTTGATAATGGCAAAGGAATTCAAAGTTAAGTTATTTTGTGATCTAAGGTACTTAATTAAGTGTTTCAGGAAAGTCCTAGCTGCGGTTAGACAAGTGGAAAACCCTAGGGGTGGTAACCCTAGGTCATAGGGGGTGGTAACCCTATGCGGAAAGTCTTGGTGGGTCGAGAGCTTCAGGCAAAAGTCCTAGGGGGGTAACCATAGGTGGAAAGTCCTGGTGTCGCGAACCAGGTGAAAGACTGGACTAGCCGGGAAGCGGAAGTTCAGCAGAAAGTCTGGAAGCTTCGAACGCTGAGCAAAAGTCCAGTCGATCTGGAGGATTGCACTGGCAACAGGTAAATCTCCTGAGTGGAGTAAGTGAGAACGCATTCCCCGTAGAGGGAACAGTAGGCGTCGGGTCGACCTAGGGTTTCCGGTTGGAAATTCGAAGTCAGACCCGGACAATCCGATGACTGTCAATTATATCTATCATATTATTTCTGTGCTAACTTTGTTTTGCAGGGTTTATGTTTGGGACTAACACATTTTGCAGGAACAAAGAAGTACACTTAGCCTCCGATGAACAGTGTCCGAGGCGCCTCGGGTGCTAGCCGAAGCCAGCAGTCCATAGAAGCTGGAGGCGCCTTGGACCAGGCGTTGGAGGCGCCTTGGAGCAGCTTGGAGGCGCCTTCAATGGGATAAGGTGTGACCAGATCAGAGCTGATCCACGCGTGCGACTCGGCGGCCTGGAGGCGCCTCGGACAGGCTTGGAGGCGCCTCCATGATTGTTTATAAGGAGGGTTTGAGCAACACTAAATTAAAGTATTCACAAGCGATCCTTCTGTGTTCAACTGCTAACAAGTTCATCCCAAAGTACTGCAGCAACCTTCCGAAGACTCGGAGCTCCGTTGTTTTAGAATCTATCGTTCGGTATAATTTACATTCTCGCACTCATTGTAAATCTTAATCTGTACTATTGTTTCGAGGTTATAGTTGTTGCCCACCGGAAGCAATCAACGATCGCGGGCCTTGGAGTAGGAGTCGCCACAGGCTCCGAGCCAAGTAACTCCTCATGTCCTTGTGTATTGTTTTTGTTCCATTTTCTTTATTTCGCTACTTAAACTCGTACGATTTACGAATTCAAAAATAGTGAAAACCACGAGCGCTATTCACCCCCTCTAGCGCTTTCGATCCAACAATTGGTATCAGAGCGGGGTCGCGTTGATCTGGTGCAACCACCAATCACGTAATTTTTCATGGTATTTTCAGTTTTACGGAGTCAATTAGAATTAGCTTAATAGCTATATTCTAATTATTATTTTCGAATCGATTTTTGCTCGAGGCTGGTGCAACACCACTCGAGTTCGTTATCTCTTAACTTTATTTCCCGCACTGCTAATCCAAGACATAGTCTTGGGACATTTCTGTTATTTTTTGTTTTGCATATTTAACAAATGGCCCAACAAGAGGGTTTCAGCACCGTTCGTCCCCCGCTCTTCTCCGGAGAAGACTTCGAGTACTGGAAGGGACGAATGGAAACTTACCTGAAGATCCAGTTTGATACCTGGATGATTATCAAGACTGGAATACAACTGCCAACCGACGAAGATGGCAAGCCGACACCCTGCGAAAAATGGAAACCGACCCTAATCAAGAAGGTGGAAGCTGATGCCAGAGCGACCTGCACCCTCCAGTGCGGGCTGACCAAGGAGGAGCTCAACAGAGTTGGACCGTTCTCCAGCGCAAAAGAGCTTTGGGAGAAGCTGATCGAACTCCACGAGGGCACCTCCGACACCAAGGTTAGTAAAAAAGATCTTCTATTCAATAAACTATATAATCTAAATATGTAGGAAGGAGAGACGACAAGTCAACTCCACGCGCGCATACAAGACGTTCTCAACTCCCTCCATTCAATTGGGCAGAAAGTCGAGAATCGAGACATCATAAGGTACGCACTAAACTTGTTTCCAAGGAGTACATTGTGGGCATCAATGGTAGATGCCTACAAAGTCTCCAAGGATCTATCTTCTATAAAATTAGATGAGCTATTTTGTGAGTTTGAATTGCATGAACAGACTAATACACAGCCAACCAAGAAGGGGGTTGCTTTGGTTGCAGGTACCAGTCGAACACGCGAACCGAAATCACGACGAAAAATTGAACCGGAATCGGAAGTCGAACCCGACTCAGACGATGAAGACGATGAATTGACAACCGAACTAGTAAATCTTGTAAAGAAACTCTACAAGAAGAAGAAGGGCTTCAACAAGAGAGACCTAAAGAAAGCAGTACAATCCAATGAGGGTCAACCCAGCTCAAGAGTCAAGTTCGAGGTGATATGCTATGGATGCAACCAGAAAGGACACATCAAGGCTAACTGCCCAAATCAGAAGGATGCAAAGAAGCAGAGGAAAAGGAAGGTTCTGAAAGCGACTTGGGAAGAATCCTCAGAAGAAGACACCGACGATGAACTCGATCAGACGAGTCTACTTGCGCTGATGGCCCGAGACCAGATTGAACTGTCCGAGAGCGAGAGCGAGTCAAAAGCCGAGTCCAAGTGAAGCTACGGATCCGTATCCGTTTCTGAAGGGCCTGACCCCGCTGTAAGTGTTCCTTGACTTAACAATTTAGTTAATTACTTACTACTCAAATTAGCTAAGTCAAACCTAAAGGTCAAGTCACTTCTAAAGGAAGTAGCAGTCCTTAAAGAAGTGACTAACCCCAAGACCTTGCCTGACCCAGTTCAGACTGGAAGTTCAACTCGAGTTCAAAAACTTAAGGAAGAAAACTCCAGTCTGAAAACTCAGGTTAAGGATTTAAAAAATACATTAGAACGGTTCTCTTTTGGCTCCAAGAAGCTTGACCTAATTCTTGGGACACAAAGAGACGTTTACAACAAAACTGGGCTAGGTTATAAAACTAAAAGAAAATATAGATCCTACCTGTCCTTAGTAAATAGACAAAATAATAAATCAGTCCAAGCATGGGTACCCAAGTCCAACCTGATTAATCAAGTTGGACTTGGTCAATATTGGGTCCCTAAGGATCAAATACATTACCTCGATAGACCATATCGAGGCTATGATCCAAGGGGAGCTAGAAGAAAAACAATAAAAATAAAACTAAATTAAATAAACATAAAATAAAACTAAATTAAATAAACTTAAATTAAAATTCAAATTAAATCAAATTCAAATTAAAATCAAATTCAAACAAAATCTTAAAAATCCAAGGGAAGGCTCCAGAATAGCCAGCACCTCCAAACCTAATCCACCCGACAAGGGTAACCAAGAGTAGACTACCCGACAAGGTAATTAAGGTTAGACTAAACTGGGCTAGATTTAACTTGACTCACGGTACTGGTGAAGTATTGGATGATAGTACGTTAGGGAAGCTTAGTCATCGCATGTCTAGGAAGATATGGCTTCGACCTGGTGCATTTGGCTAAGTGGAACTGACCGAAGCTACCCTTTATGGATCCTAACCAGTTAGACCAAGGTTTAGTACTAAGTTCAATGGGTAGGACTATTTGGAAAACCTCGAAGGCATGATTACTTTAATGATGTCCTTGTGACTCACCATAGCCCAGAAGTTTATCCAAAGAATGTCTATTTGTTGAACCCAAAGCTAAACCTAAATCTAACACAAGGTTAAAACCAAACCTTATAATTAAACCATAAATCATCTCACAAAAATTATAGGATTCCCTGATTGAAAATTGAGATCGGGTGAGATGACTAAGGAACAAAAATTAAGTTCATTTGAAATGCAAAATATAATTCAAATTCGAAATTCGAATTAAAAATTAACTTAAATATTTTTCAGATTAATTAACTTAATTTAATTAACATAATTATTTCTCAATTTAATTAACTTAAATATTTTTCAAAATTTTAATTAACTTAAAATATTTTTCAAAAATTTAATTAACTAACATATTTTTTTTAATTAACTTAAAATTTACTTAAGTAAAATCAACCATCTCACAATCACTCATAGGCATAACTGATTGTTAATATAGAATGAGTAACATGAAGAATTAGAGAGCTTATTTCAATCAAACTATCTGTTGATCCATCGAAATGAATCCAATTCAAATACCTTATGTGTAGGAATTGGACCAATGGATGTTGGATAGTGGATGCTCCAGACATATGACTAGAGATAGATTGAAGTTCACTAAGCTCAAATACAAGAACCTAGGATCAGTTGCATTCGGCAACGACGGTAAACTTAAGGTAATCGGAAAAGGTAACATCGAACTTAGCTCCGATTTCATTATTCGAAATGTTTTGTTAATTGAAAATTTTAACTTTAATTTACTAAGTATAAGTCAATTATGTGATAGTGGCTACCTAGTTATTTTTAATAAATCTAGGTGTTTAGTTAAAAATATTGATAACCCCGAAGTCATACTTAAGGGATTTAGGAAGAATAACATCTACACAATTGATCTACCCAAATCATCAATAAAGTATCTCTTGACACAACAAGAGGAAACCACCCTGTGGCACAGAAGACTGGGTCACACTCATGTCAAACTCATTTAAAAAATGAGTCAAAATGGCTTAGTTAAAGGGCTACCCAAATTAAGAAACCTAGAAAATATAGTGTGCCAAGCTTGCCAACAAGGTAAGCAAACCAAATCAACCCACAAGTCAACCAACCTAGATAGAACTGATTCCTTACTTGAGCTCCTACATTTAGACCTATTTGATTCACATGGAGCCAAATCACTAAGTAAGAACCAACACTGCTTAGTTATAATTGATGATTACTCTAGCTTCACTTGGGTAAAATTTCTAAAGACAAAGGATGAAACCTTTGAAATTTTTAATAATTTCTGCAAGTTAATAGAAAATGAAAAGACACCAAAATTAAAAGAATAAGAAGTGATCATGGAGGTGAATTTGAAAATAAAAGGTTTACCCAATTTTGTAAGATTAATGGATACAAACATGAATTTTCATGCCCTAGAACCCCTCAATAGAACGGTCTAGTGGAACAGAAAAATAGAACCCTACAAGAGGCCGCTAGAACTATGTTAAGCGAGTATAACTTAAATCATCAATTTTGAACTGAAGCAATAAATAAGGCAAACTACATTCAAAATCAAATTCTAATTAACAAACTTCACAATAAAACCCCTTATGAAATATATTATAATAAAATTCCCAACTTAAACTATTTAAAAATATTTGGATGTAAAGTTCATATCTTAAACACTAAAGATTACTTAGAAAAATTTATACTCAAATCAAACCAAGGAATCTTTTTAGAATACTCCTCAACTAGTAGGGCCTTTAGGGTATATAACTAAAATACTTTAAAAGTTGAAGAAACAACTAATGTAATCTTTGATGAAGACAATAACCTACCCAATATAAATGAAAACGTTGACATCAATCCAAAAATTACAGAAGACGATGAAATTTAACCTAACATTAGTAAACCAGAGGAACTAACTCCCAACACAAATATAAGACCAACAAGAATAAGTACTACTCACCCACCTGACCAAATTTTGGGTGACCCAAACTTAGGAGTTAGAACTAGGTCTTCTTATAGAAACTTGAGCTAGATTGCCCTTATTTCTAAAATTAAGCCTAAGACTATAGAGGAAGCCCTACCTGACCCATACTGGATCATTGCTATGCAGGAAGAGTTAGCCCAATTTGATAGAAACCAAGTCTGAGAACTTGTACCTAAACCCGTAGATAAGTCCATAATTGACACCAAATGGGTATTTAGGAACAAATTGGATGATCAGGGTGAAATAGTTAGAAACAAGGCCAGACTAGTAACCAAAGGTTTCAGTCAGGTTGAAGGTTTAGATTATGACGAAACCTATGCACCAGTAGCTAGACTCGAATCCATTAGGATGCTGCTGGCTTATGCAGCACATAAAGGATTTAGATTATACCAAATGAATGTCAAGTCAGCCTTTTTGAATGGATTTATTAAAGAAGAGGTATATGTAGGTCAACTCCCAGGTTTTGAGGACTTAGATCATCCAAACCATGTATTTAGACTAAAAAAGGCCTTATATGGACTAAAACAAGCACCTAGGGTATGGTATGAACGGTTATCTAATTACCTAATATCCAAGGGCTTTAACCAAGGTCAAATAGATCAGACCCTATTTGTCCAAACCATAGAAAAAGACATTTTTATTGCCCAAATCTATGTTGACGACATAATTTTTGGCTCAACCAACACTAAACTTTTAAAAGAATTTGTTAATTTAATGGAAAACGAATTTGAGATGAGTTTGGTGGGGGAACTCAATTTTTTCTTAGGCTTACAAATTAAACAAACCAAAGATGGAATATATATTTATCAAACCAAATATGCTAAAGAACTAATTAAAAAATTCGGCATGAAAAACTCAAAAATTATAAACACTCCAATGGCAACAAATAGCAACGTTGATTCTGACCTAGAAGGAAAACCAGTAGACCCAAAGTACTATAGAAATATAATAGGTAACCTACTCTACCTAACTGCAAGTCGACCCGATATTTTATTTGCAGTAGGTATGTGTGCAAGATACCAATCCTATGCAAAAGAGTCACAACTAACATATGTTAAAAGGATACTTAGGTACATTAAGAGCACCCTAAATGTGGGACTTTGGTACCCTAGAACTTGCACCTTTGACCTTTTTGGCTATTCTGATTCAGACTATGCCGGGTGCAAATTAGATAAAAAAAAGCACAAGTGGTAGTTGCCAAATTCTAGGTCAGTGCCTAGTAAGTTGGTCAAGCAGAAAGCAACACTGTATTGTTCTATCCACTACTGAAGCTGAATACATAGCCCTAGGAGAATGTGCTTTCCAACTTTTATGGATGATGCATACACTAAAAGACTACCAGCTAGAATACAAAAATACAAAAATCTTAATTGATAATGTGAGTTCAATTAATTTAACCAAAAATCCAATTCACCACTCTAGGACCAAACACATAGAGGTAAAACACCATTTTGTAAGGGATCAAGTAGCTAAGGGTGAAATTGTACTCAGCTATGTTGAGTCCAAATCAAACCTTGTTGACATTTTCACAAAACCTTTACCTGAACTTGAGTTCAGTGCACTTAGAAGGCAAATAGGAATGTGTTGGGTAGAATAGTTTTTGATTTTCAAATCAGTTTCCTACTTCTATTTTTAAATATTTTATTTGTTTATTTTCAAAACTTGTGAGTATGATTTCATAAATACCTTTTAAATTGTTTTAAAATTCTATGAAAATTTTGTTTTCAAAAGTCCAATTTTACTAGATTTTCAAATTTGGACTTAGCCTTGACTCTACATTAGAAATCATGTTCCCCTAGAATTCAGCCAGAGCATCTCACAAACACCTAGGTGTACCTTGATTGTGTCTGAAAAACTTAGAATTATGTGAGATGCATAGGGTACAGCCTGGACTCAAGAATGCTTATGCCTGTGCATCAATATGAGTCTGAGCGTTAAACACCTAATTAAAAGTAATCAAGTCAAGTCATCCAGCCCTAGTCAAATCTAGCTGGACCTATTAACTTAACTTTACTAACCAAGTGAAAGTTGTTGCCCTCTAGATAATCAGCAAGTAGCTAAATAGTTAGACATGTGGCCGCGAACCTAAGTGCTTGACTTTTAAATTTTTGAGTTCACTCAGGCTTGAACATTAGGGCTTTGATACCTTACTTAAAAGAAATAAGCTAATTTACAATCAATCTAACTCAAATCATGCTTGGACATTAAGACTTTAAGCTCCTCTTTTGCCTTCAAAAGTTTTAAATTGACTATTTGTCTAAAAGAAAAATTCCTTCAAATTTAGCTAAGTTTTTGCAAAATTTAGCTTATTGCTTTCAAAACTTTCCTTTCAAAAATCATCTTGTTCTTTTTAGCCTTAGCCGTTCTTAAAAGTCTTTTTGAAATTAATAATTGTCAACAAAGCTTTTTTTGAATTTAGCTAAGTCTTTCAAATCTCTCCCTTAATAACTGTTGAAAATTTAGCTAAGTATTTTCTAATAGATTTTCAAAATTTAGCTCTAAAACATGTTTTTCAAAGAATTCAACTAGGCTTCAAAATTGGCTAAAGTTACATTTCAAAGGCAACTTTTTATTAGCCTTTTAAACTCAGTTGAAAGAAAAATTGATCTTTAGACTTTGATTTCACTTAGCTAAGACTTTTATAATGAATTATAAAAAGCTAAGTGTCCTAAGGAATTTTTTAAAAATGTTTGAAACTATAGTTTTTACTATATTACAAAGAAAAATCTTTCTAAATTAATTGATAAAGTTTTAGAAAACCAACTTCGAGCTCAAACTATCTTACTTAGCGAATTTGATTTACAAGAAATGTGACTTTTAAAACAAAGTAACTTAAAGAATCCTTACTTAGTCTTTTTCCTCTCACCTTTTTCCTAAAATCTTCATAAAAAGTTTAGATTTTTTCAAACATGTTTATTTTTTGATAAATGGCAAAGGGGGAGTGTAAGGCCCCCTAAGCCCAGTTGGGGAGGTTATTAAATAAGTAGCAGAATAAGGCTTCATGGGCATACACGGGAGGTTTAAATTACTGAATTTCCATAAAAAAAAGGGGGAAAGAGGCGAGGATAGAAGATGAATTGATACAATAGGGTTAGAAGGATCAAAATGATAAGATTAAGAGGAAATTAAATAGGGGTTAAATAACTCAACTTATCTACGTTAACATCAACTAGGGGAAACAAATATAGAATTAAATGGTTATACCTACCTAAATTGACACTCATTAGGGAAACAAATAAGGGTACATTAGCCACTTCCACTTAAGTTAATAACCTAAGCTATTGCCAACTTAATAACCCTAGGTATAAAGGGTCCTAATCTTCGCATCACCCGGTACCCTACAGTTCAATCACCGCCTCCTCACGCGCCATCAACCCTCGGCGGAGCTACTGCTTCGGCTGTGGAAGCTGAGGGCCACGCTGGATTTGGAAGCCGATCACCACCGTGAGGAGCAGATCGGACAGGGGAAAACGAGGACGCGCAGTGAAAGTCGCGGGGGTCTCGGGGAGGACGGGGAAGCGCAAGAGCAGGCAAGTATATCTTACGGTGATAGCATAAGATCTATGAGGTAATGAGGGGTGGAAACTCGATATGGAGAGGTTATCGACGTGTGATCGTTTCTGTTAAGGCTTTTTTTTTTCTGTTGGGTTTTGATTTGGTCAATTGGGTTGCATATATTTCGGATTTATGATCGATGAAGTCTGCGTTGATAATGTTCGATTCCTTTGGAGTGTTTCCTGTGCTTTTACTAGTGTCCGTCGAGCTGTGATTGTGTTGGGGATCAGTTTCTTTCGTGATATCGAGGTTGCGATTTTTGGTGTGATGGCTGTTCGCTTAAATTCCTGCTTGAGGTGCTGGTTTTGTATGTATGCCAGATGGGGCTTTGGTTACCGTTTGGTTGAATGGAATTCTACGTAGATCTTCTGCGATGTTTTCCTTGGATTTAACAGAGGATTTCGAGTTCTTTCAATCCAATTTGAGGTTTCAATTAACTCTTGTTTGAATTGTATGGTTTCTGGATTCTTTTCGTCGGAGCAAACTGTTATTGATGGTGCGGGGCTGCTGGGGGATTATTCTGTTCAGAACTTGTGGGTTTAGTTGGCTGTAGATGGACTTGAACTCCGATTTTTCCTTCCGAATTGTTGCTGCTGTGAGTTTTATGTAGGATGACCGTGTGATTAAATGCCGGCTTGTGATGTTTGAGATGAGTGAGCTGGGCTTTGATTTTCTTTTGGGAATCTCTGGATTTGCAGGTGGTTTTTCTTCGTTGCTAATAGATTTATGTCTCATTGGATGACTTGGTTTTGAATGTGGTTTTGTGATTCGTGGTTCTCATGAAAGGTTTCTTTGAAATTTTGGTGGAGTTCTACTTGATATGTTAATTCTATTGGTTGGCATGGCACACGGATTTCTGGGAATTTGGACTGACTTTCATTCTTTGTATGGTTTTGGGATTCAGTAGGTAAGTCGGGAAGCTCTGTTAGGGATTTATTGCTGCTGTATTTTCTTTGGATGGACAAGATTTTGGTAGAGAATTTATAGAACTAAATTGTGAACTTGCTAGTTACATCTAGTAGTGGGAATTGAGTTGGTTATTTCTGGGTCATTACAGCTAAATGAATTGAGTTCTATCTTGAAAGTTTAAAGTTGTATTACAAGTTTTAAATACTAAATCATGCACAGATTCTCCCTTGTTTACAGTATGCAGTTTGTGTTGTAAATTAGATGCTAATGATCAGTTATTTTGTTGTATATGAAATTTTGAACTTGCTTATTGATCTCTTTAGGTTATGATAAGACTGAATGTAGATAGATATGGAAATATGATATGGCTATTGGAACATGACAGATTGAATTAGAATTGTGATAAACTATGAGTATATAAGTTTTTATGTAGCTAGTTGGTTGAATATGTGCATATGTGGTAGCAGTACGGGGTGGGTGACCCGGGATGAGCTCCGGGGAGGGCCCATCCAAACTTGACTGATACTGGAAATTTATGTTAGCTTCGGCTATATGACTGGATGCATGTTCTCTACGAGGTACCTCTAGGTTCATGGGACTGTTGACTGGCTCTAATTGTGGTTACCGGATATGTGACATATTCATCTTATTTAGCTGTGTAGGAACTTTATTTACCATATATTCCTTCATTGATATGCAATAATTTAGGTATGTCTCTATTGTTTAGTCTCTTATCTCTACTACATTATGGATGCTATGTTTTATTACATGATATAATACTTGCTGGGTTGTATACTCATGATGCCTACATTTCAGGTGAGGATGTATCTCCGGGCATCGTGGAGGGTCTACAGGCGGAGTAGGCGAGGAGGCGAGATGGACGCATGACATTGTCCGGTTATTAGGAGTGTTGAGTTTATGTTCCCCACGGAAAGGGTTTTGCCTTGGTGATGTCAATAGAAACGAGTCTCTTTGCTATACTTTGTGAGGAATGATGACTTTTACTTTTGGTGGAATAATATTCTTTTGGGATTGGTGTCATGTTATAAGTGTATGCTAGGTTGTGCTTTGTGGGTGGTAAAAAAAAAAAAATGGTTTCAGGACGTTTCAGTTGGTATCAGAGCCCACACTCCTAAGGGACATCATGTGCTAGCCATCTCGTCAGGAACTCGACTACTTCAGCCAACAGTTTGTAAGATTTACAATATTATAATTCTGTATTTAATGCGATAACTTAGTCATACTATGATTGTTATACTGATATGTAATTATGGGATATGAATGAGATTAAATTGGAAATTGTACAGGATATGGCTGGTAGAAGGAACAACAATAACGGAGAGTTGGGCGGTCAGAACAACCAGTTTCTAGAAGGACTTACTGCACTTCTACATGAGCAGAGCCGCATTCATGGGGAACAGATTCAACAAATATTGCAGGCTAGGGAGCAGGGGAGCACCCCCAGACGTTCTACACCTAGTATGCAACCGGTTTACAAGCAGTTTCGGGAGCTTGGACCGACGGAGTTTAAAGGCACCACAGACCCAATCGCTGCAGAGGGATGGATTCGGTCTCTGGAAACGATATTTGATTTCATGCAGCTCACAGATGCGGACAAGGTCAGGTGCGCGATATTCATGCTTCGGGATGATGCTCGGGTATGGTGGGAGGGTGTGCGGCTGACTGTAGATCTGATTGTCTTGACTTGGGCCAATTTTAAGGAGGTATTCTATGGGAAGTATTTCATAGTTGACAACCGGACACGACTGGCATGGGAATTCTTGGAGCTTCGTCAGGGAGATATGACGGTGGCAGAGTATGTCAGGAGGTTCGAGAGAGGACGCTATTTTGTACCTATGATTACCAGCCAACCAGTCGAAGAATTGAAGCACTTCACCGAAGGGTTGAGGCCAGCTATCCGTCATGACGTCAGGCTGAGTCGGGTCACCACATTCAGAGAGGCTGTTGACCAAGCGCTGATGTCCGAAAGAGACAGAAATGACATGATCAAGGAAGCTCAGAACAAGAGATTGAGTTATCAGGGGCGGGATCAGCAAGAGCCGGGAAAGAAGAGGTCAGTTCCGAGTCAGAATCCAGGAAAACAGTCGTTTAAGCAGGCACAGTCGCGGCAGCAAATTCAGAAGACACAAGCAGCTGAAGGCACTGTTGCCAGGGCTGAAAACAAGGTTCACTGTTCTAAATGCGAGAAGATTCACGCTGGGCAGTGTTTGACGGGTACAGATGCTTGTTATATGTGTAAGAAGTCAGGACACTTCGCAAGAGAGTGTCCACTGCTCAAGGAGCCAACCAAGGGGAGAGTATTTGCGATGACTCAAGAGCAGGTGGATCTGGACACAGCTATTATCACAGGTATGATTTATATCGCCAATACTCCAGCCTGTGTATTAATAGATTCCGGAGCTACACATTCCTTTATATCTGAGGCTTATCTTACAAAACTGGGCATTAAACCTGAACGAATGGTTACGGAATATAGTGTTTCATTACCGTCAGGGGAGGAATTGCATAGCAATAGAATGGTAAAGAACTGTCAGATGATGATGCAAGATCATATGGTGGGCGCGAGGCTCATTGTGTTGGAAATAACAGACTTTGATGTGATCCTTGGCATGGACTGGCTGGTTCAGCACGATGCAGTCATCGATTGTAAACAGCGGATGGTTAAGTTGAAGCTACCAAATGAAAAACTCCTTATTTTTCAAGCAGCTTCACGGATAGCTGTACCCCACATGATCTCCATGTGCAAAGCTCGACGAATGCTAAGCAAGGGATGTGAGGGGCTCTTAGTTCACATCTCGGTTAAGTCAGGGACACAACGACCAAGTTTGGAGGAAGTGGAAATAGCCCGAGATTTCTCAGAGGTGTTTCCAGAGGATGTTACAGGTCTACCCCCGACTCGGGAGGTGGAATTCGGAATACAACTGGTACCGGGGACTACGCCGGTGTCAAAAGCACCCTACCGGCCGGCGCCTACCGAAATGAAAGAGTTGAAGGGGTAGTTGCAGGAATTGCTGGACAAGGGTTTTATACGACCAAGCGTGTCGCCATGGGGAGCCCCGGTGTTATTTGTACGCAAGAAAGATGGGACCATGCGACTGTGCATCGATTACCAGGAGCTGAATCGAGTGACAATAAAGAACAAGTACCCATTGCCCAGGATCGATGACCTGTTCGACCAGTTACAAGGAGCAACAGTGTTTTCAAAAATTGATTTGCGATGAGGATATCATCAGATGAAGGTGAAGGAGGAAGATGTGCACAAGACAGCATTCAGAACCCGATACGGGCATTACGAGTTCCTGGTTATGCCATTCGGACTCACAAATGCCCCAGCGGCATTTATGGACTTGATGAATCGAGTATTTCACTCCTACTTGGACCAGTTTGTTATTGTCTTCATTGACGATATATTAATTTACTCTCGAAATTTCCAAGAACATCGTCTGCATTTAACCACGGTGCTACAGACGTTGAAGGAACATCGGTTGTATGCCAAATTTAGCAAGTGTGACTTTTGGCTGAATCAGATTCCATTTCTAGGGCACATTGTCTCAGGGAATGGGATAGAAGTGGATCCGGCCAAAGTGGAGGCAATTCGGAATTGGGATACGCCAAAGAATGCTTCTGAGATACGGAGTTTCTTGGGGTTGGCAGGGTACTATCGAAGGTTCATCCAAAATTTACCTCGGGATTCTGGGAAAGTCTACATAGGGGAATGGGTACCAGGCTGACGTTTAGTACTGCCTTCCATCCCCAGACGGATGGTCAGTCTGAACGGGTGATTCAGATTTTGGAGGACCTTCTACGAGCATGTATGATGGATTTCAAGGGGAATTGGGAGTCAAAGCTTCCCCTGATAGAATTCACTTATAATAACAGTTATCAGGCAACCATAGGTATGGCTCCATATGAGGCGTTGTATGGAAGGAGGTGCAGAACGCCGTTATATTGGGATGAGGTCGGTGAGAGGGCAGTTCTGGGCCCAGACATAGTGACCCAAACAGTGGAGCTAGTGGAGAAGATTCGGAATAGGATGCAAGCAGCGCAAAGTCGTCAAAAGAATTATGCTGATCAGTGACGAAGAGATTTGGAATTTTCAGTTGGAGATCATGTATTTCTTAAAGTCTCACCAATGAAAGGGGTACTGAGGTTCAGAAAGAAAGGGAAGCTCAGTCCAAGGTATATTGGGCCATTTGAGATTCTGGACAGGATTGGAACACGAGCTTATAGGGTTGCCCTACCACCAAATCTGTCCGGGGTACACAATGTGTTCCATGTATCTATGCTCAGACGGTACATATCTAACCCCTCTCATGTGATCGGACATGAGTCCATGCAGTGGACCCCAGATCTGACCTACGAAGAACGCCCGAAACAGATTCTTGAGCGTCAAGTACGGAAATTGAGGAACAAATAGATCAAGATGGTGAAGATTTTATGGGGAAACTAGCAGATGGAGGAGGCCACGTGGGAAACGGAACGAGATATGCGCGACCGCTATCCGGATTTATTTGGTAAGTCAATTTCGGGGACGAAATTCTTATAAGGAGGGGAGAATTGTAAGGCCCCCTAAGCCCAGTTGGGGAGGTTATTAAATAAGTAGCAGAATAAGGCTTCATGGGCATACACGGGAGGTTTAAATTACTGAATTTCCATAAAAAAAAGGGGGAAAGAGGCGAGGATAGAAGATGAATTGATACAATAGGGTTAGAAGGATCAAAATGATAAGATTAAGAGGAAATTAAATAGGGGTTAAATAACTCAACTTATCTACGTTAACATCAACTAGGGGAAACAAATATAGAATTAAATGGTTATACCTACCTAAATTGACACTCATTAGGGAAACAAATAAGGGTACATTAGCCACTTCCACTTAAGTTAATAACCTAAGCTATTGCCAACTTAATAACCCTAGGTATAAAGGGTCCTAATCTTCGCATCACCCGGTACCCTACAGTTCAATCACCGCCTCCTCACGCGCCGTCAATCCTCGGCGGAGCTACTGCTTCGGCTGTGGAAGCTGAGGGCGACGCTGGATTTGGAAGCCGATCGCCACCGTGAGGAGCAGATCGGACAGGGGAAAACGAGGACGCGCAGTGAAAGTCGCGGGGGTCTCGGGGAGGACGGGGAAGCGCAAGAGCAGGCAAGTATATCTTACGGTGATAGCATAAGATCTGTGAGGTAATGAGGGGTGGAAACTCGATATGGAGAGGTTATCGGCGTGTGATCGTTTCTGTTAAGGCTTTTTTTTCTGTTGGGTTTTGATTTGGTCAATTGGGTTGCATATATTTCGGATTTATGATCGATGAAGTCTGCGTTGATAATGTTCGATTCCTTTGGAGTGTTTCCTGTGCTTTTACTAGTGTCTGTCGAGCTGTGATTGTGTTGGGGATCGATTTCTTTCGTGATATCAAGGTTGCGATTTTTGGTGTGATGGTTGTTCGCTTAAATGCCTGCTTGAGGTGCTGGTTTTGTATGTGTGCCGGATGGGGCTTTGGTTACCGTTTGGTTGAATGAATTCTACGTAGATCTCCGGCGATGTTTTCCTTGGATTTAACAGAGGATTTCGAGTTCTTTCAATCCAATTTGAGATTTCAATTAACTCTTGTTTGAATTGTATGGTTTCTGGATTCTTTTCGTCGGAGCAAACTGTTATTGATGGTGCGGGGCTGCTGGGGGATTATTCTGTTCAGAACTTGTGGGTTTAGTTGGCTGTAGATGGACTTGAACTCCGATTTTTCCTTCCGAATTGTTGCTGCTGTGAGTTTTATGTAGGATGACCGTGTGATTAAATGCCGGCTTGTGATGTTTGAGATGAGTGAGCTGGGCTTTGATTTTCTTTTGGGAATCTCTGGATTTGCAGGTGGTTTTTCTTCGTTGCTAATAGATTTATGTCTCATTGGATGACTTGGTTTTGAATGTGGTTTTGTGATTCGTGGTTCTCATGAAAGGTTTCTTTGAAATTTTGGTGGAGTTCTACTTGATATGTTAATTCTATTGGTTGGCATGGCACACGGATTTCTGGGAATTTGGACTGACTTTCATTCTTTGTATGGTTTTGGGATTCAATAGGTAAGTCGGGAAGCTCTGTTAGGGATTTATTGCTGCTGTATTTTCTTTGGATGGACAAGATTTTGGTAGAGAATTTATAGAACTAAATTGTGAACTTGCTAGTTACATCTAGTAGTGGGAATTGAGTTGGTTATTTCTGGGTCATTACAGCTAAATGAATTGAGTTCTATCTTGAAAGTTTAAAGTTGTATTACAAGTTTTAAATACTAAATCATGCACAGATTCTCCCTTGTTTACAGTATGCGGTTTGTGTTGTAAATTAGATGCTAATGATCAGTTATTTTGTTGTATATGAAATTTTGCACTTGCTTATTGATCTCTTTAGGTTATGATAAGACTGAATGTAGATAGATATGGAAATATGATATGGCTATTGGAACATGACAGATTGAATTAGAATTGTGATAAACTATGAGTATATAAGTTTTTATGTAGCTAGTTGGTTGAATATGTGCATATGTGGTAGCAGTACGGGGTGGGTGACCCGGGATGAGCTCCGGGGAGGGCCCATCCAAACTTGACTGATACTGGAAATTTATGTTAGCTTCGGCTATATGACTGGATGCATGTTCTCTACGAGGTACCTCTAGGTTCATGGGACTGTTGACTGGCTCTAATTGTGGTTACCGGATATGTGACATATTCATCTTATTTAGCTGTGTAGGAACTTTATTTACCATATATTCCTTCATTGATATGCAATAATTTAGGTATGTCTCTATTGTTTAGTCTCTTATCTCTACTACATTATGGATGCTATGTTTTATTACATGAGATAATACTTGCTGGGTTGTAGACTCATGATGCCTACATTTCAGGTGAGGATGTATCTCCGAGCATCGTGGAGGGTCTACAGGCGGAGTAGGCGAGGAGGCGAGATGGACGCATGACATTGTCCGGTTATTAGGAGTGTTGAGTTTATGTTCCCCACGGAAAGGGTTTTGCCTTGGTGATGTCAATAGTAACGAGTCTCTTTGCTATACTTTGTGAGGAATGATGACTTTTACTTTTGGTGGAATAATATTCTTTTGGGATTGGTGTCATGTTATAAGTGTATGCTAGGTTGTGCTTTGTGGGTGGTTAAAAAAAAAAAAAATGGTTTCAGGACGTTTCAGGGAGAGTAGGGAAATTCAAAAGAAAGTTTTAGAAAATTTTATAAAGAAAGCCTTTATTAGGGGGAGCCTGACAAAGTTTAAGTTTTAGCTTAACCATGCGTGCATTCAAAATTTATTAAGCTTGCTTACTTAAACTTTATGCATCTATTTTACTTAGCTTTGAATTTCAGTTGCCATAATAAAAAAGGGGGAGATTGTTGGTGCGGGAAGCATCCGACGATCGACCGTTGTTTTGATAATGGCAAAGGAATTCAAAGTTAAGTTGTTTTGTGATCTAAGGTACTTAATTGAGTGTTTCAGGAAAGTCCTAGCTGCGGTTAGACAAGTGAAAAATCCTAGGGGGTAGTAACCCTAGGTCATAGGGGGTGGTAACCCTAGGTTATAGGGGGTGGTAACCCTATGCGAAAAGTTTTGGTGGATCGAGAGCTTCAGGCAAAAGTCCTTGGGGGGGGGGGGGGTAACCCTAGGTGGAAAGTCCTGGTGTCGCGAACCAGGTGAAAGACTGGACTAACCAGGAAGCGGAAGTCTAGCAGAAAGTTCGGAAGCTTCGAATGCTAAGCAAAAGTCCAGTCGATCAGGAGGATCGCACTGGCAACAGGTAAATCTCCTGAGTCGAGTAGGTGAGGACGCGTTCTCCGTAGAGGGAACAGTAGGCGTCGGGTTGACCTAGGGTTTCCGGTTGGAAATCCGAAGTCAGACCCAGACAGTCCGATGACTGTCAATTATATCTATCATATTGTTTCTGTGCTAACTTTGTTTTGCAGGATTTGTTTTTGGGACTAACACATTTTGCAGGAACAAAGAAGCACACTTAGCCTCGGATGAACAGTGTCCGAGGCGCTTCCATGGGGCTTGGAGGCACCTCGAGTCCTAGCCAAAGCCAGCTGTCTAGAGAAGCTGGAGGCGCCTTGGAGGAAGCTGGAGGTGCCTTGGACCAAGCGTTGGAGGCACCTTGGAGCAGCTTGGAGGCGCCTTCAATGGGATAAGGTGCGACCAGATCAGAGCTGATCCACGCGTGCGACTCGGTAGCCTGGAGGCGCCTCGGACAGGCTTGGAGGCACCTCCATAATTGTTTATAAGGAGGGTTCGAGCAACACTAAATTAAAGCATTCACAAGCGATCCTTCTGCGTTCAACTACTAACAAGTTCATCCCAAAGTACTGCAGCAACCTTCCGATGACCCGGAGCTCCGCTGTTTTAGAATCTGTCGTTCGATATAATTTACATTCTCGCACTCATTATAAATCTTAATCTATATTATTGTTTCAAGCTTATAGTTGTTGCCCACCGGAAGCGATCAACGATCGCGGGCTTTGGAGTAGGAGTCGCCACAGGCTCCGAACCAAGTAACTCCTCGTGTCCTTGTGTATTGTTTTTGTTCCCTTTTCTTTATTCCGCTGCTTAAACTCGTACGATTTACAAATTCGAAAATATTGAAAGCCACGAGCGCTATTCACCCCCTCTAGCGCTTTCGATCCAACAGTATGAGCAAGGGTACCTTACCTCCGATCCCCTCGAAGACTTC
The DNA here is from genome assembly GCF_018446385.1 of Zingiber officinale. NCBI lineage: Eukaryota > Viridiplantae > Streptophyta > Magnoliopsida > Zingiberales > Zingiberaceae > Zingiber > Zingiber officinale. The sequence goes on along the minus strand of NC_055993.1, from coordinate 109,599,482 downwards.
TTAGATCACCACCATATTTTGAAAGAAATACCTGATGAAGTCTTTTCCGCTTTTAAGTAATTTATATTTGTAAACTATGTAAGCCAAACCACCTTATGCTTAACGTTTCATCTCATTTCTTGTTATCCGCCTTCTGGGTATGAGTCCTAAATGAGTTTGATGATTTACAAAGAGTAAGGACATAACGATCCTGACCAGGCTAACCTTCTGATTGACCGGTCGGACAAATATTCCTGACCTGACTTATCATATCTCAATCAGACCCACATTTATCAGGACTGGACTTTATAGAAAATAAAGTTATCTATGTACAATAAGGTCGAAGATAGTTAGCGCCCCAGGGCCGGTCTAGCTTCCTACCTTGATCGTCCTGCAGGTAGTAAGCACCTGACGTCAACTTTTTAATAACTTTATAAGGCCTATCCCATTGGGGTGCTAGCTTGGCTATGCCCCCCACAGATTTTGTTCACTTCCAGACTAGGTCACCCTCCCCGAAGAAACGAGGAACCAACTTTCTATCATAATTCTGCCTCATCCTTTGTCAGTAGGCAGCTAGCCTGGCTGCCGTCCGCTCGTGGGTTTCACAAATAAGGTCTATCTTTGCAAGTCATCGCTCGACATTCTCCTCATCGTATAACATTCTTCTAGTTGAAGGCACCCCGATCTCTATAGGTACTACTGCCTCATTGTCGTAGACTAGATGAAATGGAGTGAGGCTTGTTCTCTCCCAGGGTGTTGTACGGTAGGTCCAGAGAATACTTTACCATTCTCCCACCCAATCTCCTCCAATGTGATCCAATTTAACCTTCAATCCCCGCACAATCTCTCGGTTAATAACTTCTGTTTGACCATTACTTTACGGGTATGCCATGGATGTGAAGGCTTGTATATTGCCGAACCCTTGATACAAGGCCTGGATCTTCCGCCCTTGAAACTGTCTTCCATTGTTTGATACCAGTTTATGGGGTATGCCGAATCGGCATAGAATGTTTTTCTACAAAAACTGAATAACTACTCCCTCTGTAATTCTGGCCAGGGTTTCGGCTTCTACCCATTTGGAAAAGTAGTCCACTGCGACAAGCAGAAATCACTTTTGACCGGGTGCTATTGGTCAAGACCGTAATGGGATGTGCTAGGAAATAGGACCTCAAGCGTCGGGCCATGAGGACTAGTTCGTAGACTGACATTTCCAAAGTTGTGTATCTAGACTCAACTCCCTTTAGTAGATGACTGAAAAAGTACATTGGCCATTGTACATTGTCTTGTTCTTTTACCAGCACTGCCCCCACGACCTCAGGGGTGGCTGACAGGTAGACCCAGAGCGGCTCTCCTGTAATAGGCTTGAATAAGGAAAGCAAGGTCTCTAGATACTTTTTTAGCTCTTCAAAATCCCACGTGCATTCCTCGTCCCACTGGAATTTGGAAGCTTTCCTGAGCACTTTAAAGAAGGGTGCTGCTTTGTCTGCTGATTTAGAGATAAATCTGGACAGGGCTGTTATACTGCCTACCAATTTCTGAGCCTCCTTTATGATTTGGGGGGGCCTTCATGTCTCAGAGTGCTTGGATCTTCTCAGGATTGACTTCAATTCCCCGCTCAGTCACTAGGTATCCCAAGAATTTTCCTCCTTTGGCTCCGAACAAACACTTCAAGGGATTTAATTTTAACCCATACTATTGAAGGGTTCCACAGGTCTCCTCCACGTCAGCTATCAGGTTTGCGGCTGAAGGGGATTTGATGAGTATATCGTCTATATAGACTTCCACGTTACACCCGACCTGCTCCCGGAAGATCTTATCCATCATCCTTTGGTAGGTAGCTCCAACATTCCTAAGTCAAAAGGGCATGACCGTGTAACAGAAAGTACCATCCGCCGTGATAAAACTGTTAGGATGTATACTAAAAGCCTAGCTTTTGGTATAAACATTTATCTAGAAATAAGAATCACATTGGTCAAATGTCTACATTTATGATAAATGTAGTTGTTCAATTAATTTATATTATAGATAACATGGTGTGTGGTGTCACACACAGAGGATCATGTTATCAGTACCTTATAAATTATAAACAGTAGCTCACGACCAAGATGGAAAGAAACAAACCATTGGAAGGTCGTAGTGTAATTAGGTATTAGTTTATCTTAACTATATAATTACACTAGTACACTTAGAGTGTATTGAGTAGGACCATTAGAGGTCGTTTCTTTTATACTGACTTTATAAAGGAACAAAGACCTCAGTTATTATGGAAGTGTGTGCTCTTAATCCTAATATAATAACAAGCACATATATTTGATATTTATTTCTTTAATTTATCAATGAGTGAGATTTAGTTCGATAAATCAATAAGTCCGATAAGTTGGGAAATGATATCACTTATAGTGTGTGTTGTTGATTATAGAAGGAAACTGTGTCCTAGTAATCTAGGTTGAGAATGTCCCCAAGAGGAGCTCATAAGGATTATCATGTTAAACCCTGCAGGTGGACTTAGTCCGACATGATGATAAGGTTGAGTGGTACTACTCTTGGACTAAAATATTAATTAAATGAGTTGTCAGTAACTCACTTAATTAGTGGACATTCAACATCTTAAACACAGGGAGACTAACACACACATAATAAGAAGGAGCCCAAAATGTAATTTGAGATTGGTGCGGTAGTTCAATAATAGTTCTCTAGTGGAATGAATTATTATTGATAAAATTAAATTGTGTGTTCGGGGCGAACACGGGATGCTTAATTTTATCGGGAGACCAAAACCAATTCCTCCTCTCGATCCCTATCGTAGCCTCTTAATTATAGAGTACTATACCCACCTATACCCACCTTCTTACCCATCCTATAGGAGCCGGCCAAGCTAGCTTGGAGACCAAGCTAGGGCCGGCCATGGCTTGGTTCATGGGTGAATTCATGTGGCCGGCCTTAGCTTGAACTCAAGCTTAGGTGGTCGACCCTATTAAAATAAAAAGGAATTTTAATTTTAATTTTTTTTCTTATGTGGATAACATGATTTAAAAGAGAGTTTAAAAATTTAAATCTTTCCTTTTATAAGATTCTACAAAAGATTAAGAGAAGAGCTAAATCTCTTTCCTTATTTGTAGATTAAAAGGTTGATTTTAATTTTGGTAAAAACTTTCCTTTTAATCATGTTCATGATTTAAAAGAAAGTTTAAAAATTAAAAATTCTCTTTTATTAGTTTCTACAAAAGATTAAGAAAAGATTTAATATCTTTCCTTATTTGTAGATTGAAAGGAGATTTTAATTTTTAGAGATAACTTTCCTTTTTGGAAATTATCCACATGTTTAAGAGAAAGATTTTAATTTATAAAATTTTCTTTTTATTAACCAATCATGAAGGGATAAAAATTATTGGAGAAATTTTTATAAATTTCTGGAAACAAATTAGGAAGTTTTAATTCTTGTTTTAATTAAAACTCTCCTTGTTTTGGGGAAAGAGGTGGCCGGCCATTGTAATTAAAAAAGGAAAATTGTTTTAATTAAAATAATTTTTCTTTTTCATGGCAAAAGAATTAAGGAAATTTTTATTTAAATTTCCTTATTTGCCAAAACCAAGGATTATAAAAGAGGGGGTAGAGGTGCCTTCATGGAGAACGACTCTATTCTTTTTCTTCCTCTCTTTTCTTCCTAGGTGTGGCCGACCTCTAGAGGTTCCCCTTCTCTCTTTTCCTTGTCGTGGTCAAGACTTCATCACCTCTTGGAGACATAGAAGTGGCCGGATCTAGCTTGGAGAAAATGAGAGAAAGGAGGCTTGTTTCTTGCATCCCTTGGAGCTTGGTTGGTAGAAAAAGTTCTTCATCCTTTGGAAGTTTTTGCTTGGCCGAAACTTGAAGGAAGGAAGAAGAAGGTGCCTTGGTGGTTCTCATCTCAGAAGATCATTGCCCACACAATGTCCGAGGTTAGAAGAGGAATACGGTAGAAGATCAAGAGGTCATTAAAAGTTCACAAAAAAAGGTATAACTAGTAATTATTTTTCGCATCATACTAGTTTTATTTCTTTGTAAAAATACCAAATACAAGAGGCATACGATTCTAGTTTTCGAATTAGTTTTCGATGTTGTGTTCTTTTGTTTTCTTTTCGAACTTGTGCTTTGATTGTACTTTTTGGTTAACCTAGAGTTATTTAAGGAAATTAAATATTAACTTTCCTTAAGAGGTTTTGTCTAGGCGGTGGTGGTTGCTCCCATATCCAAGAAGGCCATGTGCCTCGCCATGCAGTCCTGGAAGCCAAATTTGGAAATTAATATTTAATCAACTTTGTGATCTAGGTGATTTGGATCGAACGTGTTAAGTTCCGCAGGAGATCCAAGTCTAAACCTAAAAGAACAAATAAATTAAACTTAGGATCAAATGTGTTAAGTTCTGCAGGCGATCCAAGTTTAATATAAAAGAACACATGGTAGCTAGGAAAAGGTTCAGACCTTTGTACAAAATTTTTGTACAGTGGAACCGATAGGTTTTCCGAGTAGCAACCAACAAAAACTAACCTTCTCTTGATCCTCTATGGCCAAGGGGATTTGGTGGTACCCCTGATAAGCATCCAACATGCAAATCCTCTCATAGTTGGCGGTTGAATCTACCAGCTGGTCAATTCTGGGAAGAGGATAACAATCTTTAGTGTTGGCGTGATTGAGATCCCGGAAGTCTATGCAAACTCTCCACTTATTATTGGGGTTCGCCACCAAAACCACATTAGAGAGCCAGGATGGGAATTGTACTTCCCTAACGTGGCCCGCTTTCCGGAGTTGGTCCACTTCAGCTCGGATAATTTTATTTTAATCAGCCAAGAAATTTCTCTTTTTTTGCTTGACAGGCCGGGCGTCAAGAAAGAGATGTAACTTATGTTCTGCTACTTCAGGCCTGACCCCTGGTAATTCTTCAGTGGACCAGATGAAGACATCTCTGTTGCGAGTCAAGCATTGGATCAATTCTTCTTTAAGCTCGGGAGGTAAATCACCAGCTATACAAGTAAGACTCTCGGGGCATTCAGGATATAATTGAACTTCCTCCCAGGGAATGGGTTCTTCCGCTATAGGTAGAGGTTCTTCTTGAATGGCATGATCGGCCCCATATTCGGTCCTTTGTGCCTTGCGAGCTTCTACTTTGACCATATCAATATAGCATCAATGAAAAACTCGATGCTCTCCTTTAACTTCTCCGACCTGCTCCCCCACGAGGAATTTGATTTTCTGGTGGAAGGTGGAAACAGCAGCTAGGAACTCATGTAAAGCTGGTCGGCCCATAATGACATTGTAAGAAGAGGACGAATCCACCATGATGAAGGCACTTCTCCTGGTTCTCACTAATGGTTCGCTTCCCAAAGATATGACTAACTTGATCTGACGCATGGGCTTTACCTCGTTACCAGTGAAACCATATAAAGAAGTAGCCACTAGTTGAAGCTCGCTGGCGTTAATCTGCATTTCTTCAAAAGTAGTCTTAAACAACACGTTGATAGAGCTTCTGGTGTCAACGAAGACCCTGGCCATGCGGCTATTTGCTATGACAGCCTTAATGATGAGGGCGTCATCATGAGGCAGTTCCAATTCTTCCAAATCATGTGGCCCAAAGCTAATGACAGAGCCAGTAGCCTACTCCTGGCTACATCCGACAGCGTGGATCTCCAGCCGGCGTTCGTGGGACTTGCGTGCCCTTCCCAAATCTTCATCAGTAGGCCCTCCAGAGATCATGCCTATGTCCCTGATGGCCGCATTACCCCTATTCTCCGCTTCGCGAGCTTATCCTTGCTCCCCGATACGTCCTTGTTGTTGCACGCCAGACCCCCCCCCCTAATTTGTCCGGGGTCTGCTTGCCTGTCCCGCTGCATCACGTCGCTCCTCTATCATTCTTTGGACCTGAGGAGCCAGCTCGGGTGGTGGCAAGCCCAGCTCGGCAGCACGACGAGAATCGTGAGCGAATTGAAAACAATTGTTGGTGGCATGCGTGTGTGACCGATGATAAGTACAATAGTGCGGTCCCCAATGCCCAGGTCGGGGGACATGGACTGCAGCTACACGCAGGATCGGCCGAACATCTTGACCGGGGAGTAGGTCAGGCTTCCCGAGCGCACGGAAGAGGTTGAGCAGGCGGTTGGGGTACTCTTCTCTCCGACTTATTGGCAGAGGAGGGTGGTTTGTCTGCCTTCCTTCGAGCCGGCTGCGCTTCTTCCACATTGATGTAGCTAGCGGCTTTCTCTAGCATCTCATCAAAATTCCTTACGGGATTTCTGATGAGGTCCCTAAAGAATTCTACCTCTGTCAGTTCATGAGAGAAGGCGCTCATGAGTATTTCTGATGTGACTGCGGGGACGTCCTGGGCCACTTGATTGAAGCGTTTGATATAACTCCTTAACGGTTCAGAGGGTCCTCGCTTGAGAGAGAAAAGGCAGTGGTCAGTCTTTTGATATTTCCTGCTGCTGGCGAAGTGGCGCAGGAATGCGGTCTTGAAATCTAAGAAGCAAGTGATGGACCCGTGCGACAGTCCATCGAACCACTTCTGGGTGGAGCCCGATAGAGTATTCAAGAATACCCGGCATTTAATGACATCGCTATACTGGTGTAACAGAGCCGTGTTTCTAAACTTGCGAAGATGATCTTCGGGATCTTTGCTACCATCATATTCTCCAATAGCAGGGGGTCTATATCCTTTGGGCAACTTTTCTTCCAATATCTTGGAGGAGAAGGGCACTTTCTCCTCTGGCTCCACCCGACGCTCTTCTCGAAGGACGGTAGCCTTTCCCCTTTTCGAATCCTTAGGCAGGGAACTTTCTATCATTGAAACTTGTGGTTGCTCCTTATGGCTATAACATCCAGGATCTAGCTGATAATAACCCTGGCCGGGCTCCCTATAGAAGGCCAGGGGAAATTCTATGGGCTACTTTCTCTTAGAACCTCGATCTAAGGCGTGGGCAGGCTCTTTAGAAACTTCAGGCAACTTTCGCGGTCGAGAGGCGGTAGTTTGCTTCTCGGAGGCTGGCCACTTCTTGGCTTCGTTGAATAGTTTGTATTCTCTAGCTGTCATGGTTACGTTGATTCGACCAGAGTCCTCCATCTTCACGTTCCGGAACAGGTAAATGTGTTCCCACAGACGGTGCCAAATTTGATCCCGTCCGGAAGCTGAGTCGGATGGAGGTCGGCTGTGCTGTCGTCGACGTTGACGGTGGTCGTTGAGATGCGTTGCTGGCGCTGTACTTCCTTGCGAGGGATATCACGAGAGGATAACGGAAGACGATGATTAGGACGATGAGGTGGGGGGTCTAGCGCACACTAAGACAAGCACCCAGGTCGTAGAGACCAAGAACCAGGGAAAAAGTCCCCGGGTCAGGCCCTCCGACGCTCAAGTCAGGTACTTTTTCCCCAGAAGTATAGTGAAACAAAAGGATGAAAATTAATGGACAAATGTTAAAAGTGTTAGAGTGTATACTAAAAGCCTAGCTTTTGTAAACATTTATTTGTTGAAATAAAAGAATCACATTGGTCAATATCTGCATTTATTTTTTGAATGTAATTGTTCAATTAATTTATATAGTAGACAACATGGAGTGTGGTGTCACACTTAGAAGATCATGTTGTCAGTTCTTTATAAATTATAAACAGTTGCTCGTGACTAAGATGGAAAGGAACAAACCATCAGAATAGTCGTAGTGTAATTAAGTATTAGTTTATCTTGACTAATAAATTACACTGATACACTTTAAGTGTATTGAATAGGATCATTTAGGTATGTTCTTTTTGTATTGACTTAGTAAAAGAACTAGACCTTAGTTATTATGGAACTGTGTGCTCTTAATCCTAATATAATAACAAGCACATATATTTAATATTTATTTCTTTGACTTATCAAAGGGTGAGGTTTAGCTCGATAAATTAATATGCCCGATAAGTTGGAAAATGATATTACTTATAGTGTGGGTTGTTGATTATAGAAGAAATCTGTGTCCTAGTTATCTAGGTTGAGAATGTCCCCAAGAGGAGCTCATAAGGATTGTCATGTTAAACCCTGTAGGTGGACCTAGTCCGACATGACAATAAAGTTGAGTGGTACTACTCTTGGAGCTAGATATTAATTAAGTGAATTGTCAGTAACTTACTTAATTAGTGGGCATTCGTAATCTTAAACACAGGGAGACTAACACACTCATGATAAGAAGGAGCCCATAATGTAAATTGGGATTGGTGCGGTAGTGCGGTAATAACTCTCTAGTGGAATGAGTTATTATCGATGAACTTGAATTGTGTGTTTGGGGCGAACAAGGGATACTAAGCTCATCGGAAGGCCAAAACCAATTTCTCCTCTAGGTCCCGTCGTAGCCTCATTATAGCCTCAAGTCCATCCAAATGTAAGGCTCTTCTTGGTGTCCAAGAAGGGGGTCGGACCATTGCTTGGTGACAAGGCAATGGCCGGCCACATCCTCTTGTAGGGGCCGACCCTATAGCTTGGTGACTAAGCTTGTAGGGGCCGGCCATAATAATTCAAAAAGGGAGGGTTGTTTTGAATTTTTAAAATCTTCTCTTTGTAGAAAACTATAAGTTTTAAAAGAGAGATTTTAATTTTTAAAACTTTCCTTATTTGAATTAGGCCACATGTTTAAATAGAGAGTTTAAAAGATTTTAAAACTTTCCTTTTTTAACCATCCTCATGGTTTAAGGAAAAAAAAGGAAAAGAAGTTTTAAAATTTAAATTTTCTATCACCATGTTAAAAAAGGAAATAAGAGAGTTTTTAAATTTAAAACATGGTTTTAATTTTTAGAAACTTTCCTTTTTTAACTCCTACTTTAGGAAAGAGAGCTTGTAAAATTTTATAAGATTTATTCTCTTATAATTTTTTTTAAAAAAAAATTATTATTCCTTTCACATGGTGGTCGGCCACCTTGCTTGGTGCCCAAGCAAGGGGCCGACCAAGTTTAATCCTAAACCAAATAGGATTGATCTCAACCATTGATTGATGATTGATTCAATCAAGAGAAAAGAAAAGGAAAAATAAAAAGGGAAAAGGAAAAACTCTTGGATGATTTTATTTTTTGTAAAAGGTTTGCCTTATTTGCCTTGGGCAAGTAATATAAAAGAAGGGGTGAGGGGGCTTCATGAGACACAACTCTTATTCTTTTGCTTGGGTGATCTCTTGGTGTGGCCGGCCCTCTCCCTTCTTCCTCTCCCTTTGCTCTCTTCTCCTTGGTGGTGGTGGTGGCCGGATTTTAGAAGAAGAAGGAGGAAACTTTTGGGTGGTGTTCATGTTGGAGGATCGTCGCCCACACGACGTCCAAGGCGAGGCGAGGAATACGACAGAAGATCTCGAGGTCATTAGCATACAAAGAGAAGGTATAATTAGCAATTATTTTCCGCATCATGCTAGTTTTTCTCTTTGTAAGAATTCTAAATACAAGAGGCAATTAGATCTAGTATTTCGAAATAGTTTTTTGAGTTTGTGTTTTCTTCTTTTTTGAACTTGTGATTCGATTGTTCTTTTTGGTTAACCTAGAGTTATTTAAGGAAATAAATATTAGCTTTCCTTAAAAGGCTTTGCCTAGGCGGTGGTGGTTGCTCCCATATCCAAGAAGGTCATGTGCCTCGCCATGCAGTCCTGGAAGCCAGTTTTGGAAATTAATATTTATGAAATTAATAATCTAGGTAGATTTGAATCAATAGTGTTAGGTTCCGCTTGCGATTCAAATCTAAACCATTAAGAACAGATAAGTTAAATTTGGAATCAATGATGTTAAGTTCCGTCTGTGATTCCTAATTTAACTTCTAAAGAACACAATAGGTTATTAAGGAAAGGTTCGATACTTGTACAAAAAATTTTGTATAGTGGAACCAGTACGTTTTCCTAGGTTTAACCAACAATTGGTATCAGAGCTAGGGTTTGTCTCTGTGTATTTTTAGAATTCAAATAGGTTATGCACATGTCATACATAATTTAGGCAGGAAAATAGTAGGATGTGCTAACTCTTTGGTTGCAGGCTCCAACTATTATGACTTATTGATATTGTGTGTGATTGGACCCTTGGACATGTCAAGGGAATTATTTGTGTGCATGATTGTATGTATAAAATACAGCATGAGCTGTATTATTTTTAGAATTTTATTTTTGTTCGATCTAGAATACATGTACATTCCCTCGTGGAATATAGGATCGACATATGTAAAATTCTATTTTTGTCGCGGATCGGATTCTTGCGAGGCGAGGTACTTTCAGAGCACCAGAGGCGCAGCGGAATAAGAAGCAAGAAGGATGCGACAACTCGACCCGATGGCGATGGCTAAAGATGGCAGCAGCTAGGGTAGGAGCATACTGAAGACAGTGATGGAAAAGGTCATAGTAGTTGGAAAATTAATTTCTAAATTTATTGCTTTTATTTACTGTGATGTTTATATGCATGTGATGTATGCTAGTATAGGTTAAAATCCTCATTTTTAAATAACTAAGTGGGAGAGGAATTTTAATAAATGTCATGGTCTCCATTACTAGTTTGTAAGTGATGCAACAAACTTGCGTGTTGGCTCTGAGTGCCTCCCTCCACAACGGATGGGTTTGTTGCGGATCACTAGATCAATCTTCCTTTTATGGATGGTTAAAGGAAATTATTTAGGAGCCTGTGATCTTCTCCAACTGAAGGGGCACAATCCTATTTAATGGACTTAGTATCAAGTAATGGTATACACTTAGACGCATTCAATAGTATCCTCCCCAACGAAGTCACTGCTATTGTATTGTGTGACCAAAGTGAAACCAACTATTAATTTTATTTGTCATAAAGTTAGGATGACAAGATAATAAAATTAATGGGTCACACCCTCCTCTTACAAATGTTGAACTTGTATACGTCCACACTAACGTGGCATGCAATATTCACGGTGATTTGAGGTGTTGGTTAATTTATAATAGTATTGTTTGAGGAATCAATATTATTCTAAATTTAGAGTCTTGACCAAAGTTTATTTTTGTGATTCTTAGGATGACTTTCAACCCACTAGCCATTATACTGAAAGAGAACAAACTTACTGGTCCTTAATATATTGATTGGAAAAGAAACCTGGACATTGTTCTTACTGCTGAAAGCTATAAGTTTGTATTGACTGAGGCTTGCCCTGATGCACCTGACGGTGACTCTACCCCAGAGGAGATTGAGTATCATAAGAAATGGGTAAAAGCTGATGAGATGGCGCAGTGTTACATTTTGGCATCTATGACAAATGTATTGCAACATCAACATCAAGATTTACCAACAGCTTATGATATAATGAACAATCTCAAAGAACTCTTTGGGCACCAGAGTCGGACTGCTAGGCAAGAGGCAATGAGGAAGCTAATGACAACCACCATGTTTGAGGGGACACCCGTAAGAGATCATATCCTCAAAATGATGGCTTATCTGAATGAAATACAAGTCCTTGGAGGAGAAATCGATGGGGAAACCCAGGTCGATATAATTCTCCAAACGCTACCCAGGAGTTTTGAGCAGTTCCGCCTGAACTATAACATGAACAAAAGAGAGTATACGTTGGCGGAACTTCTGACAGAACTACAGGCAACAGAAGGAATATTTTGTTATAGTTCTCAGATTCACTATGCTAAAAATGGTTCTACTTCCAAGTCGAAAGGCAAGAAGAAGAAGAAGAAATAGGTCTTTTCAGCAAAGAATGTGAATAAACCTCAGAGTACAGGACAGAAAGCTGGAATGAAGAAGCCGAAGGGCAAGTGCTTCATTTGCAAGCAGTCTAGACATTAGAAAGCGGACTGTCCTCGTAGGAACCAGAACAATAAAGGTATATCTCATACTCTAGCAGTTGAAACATGTTTAGCGGTGTTATCTACCAGCACCTGGTGTGTAGATACGGGAGCCACTGATCATGTCTGCAATTCTTTGCAGGGGTTCCAGGAAACCCGACGACTATTTGATGGAGAGATAACTGTCTACATGGGCAATGCTACTAAGGTGGCGGCTGTTGCAGTGGGAGACGTCTACTTATCTTTTGATAGGAATAGAAATTTGATTTTAAGAAATTGTCTTTATGTACCCAGTTTTAGAAAGAATTTAATTTCAGTTTCTAAACTGTATTTGGATGGATATTCAGTCTCTTTTAGTAACAATGTCGTTATAAAGAGAAATAAGGTGATTATCTGTTCTGGTGCATTAGTTGGCAATTTATACACTTTAAATCTAATTTCTCCCACAAAGCAAAATATAGAAATTAATAACACATCTTCTAACTCTAATAAGAGAAAGAACCTTCGGAAATGAACCAAACGTATCTTTGGCATCTAAGGCTTGGACATATTAACCTAAGTAGGATTCAAAGGCTTGTAGCCTATGGACTCTTGGGTTCATTAGAGTTGGAAAACTTTCCAACATGCGAATCCTGCTTGGAAGGAAAAATGACCAAGAGACCTTTTAAGGCCAAGGGGTATAGAGCCAAAGATGCGTTAGAACTGGTTCATTCTGATTTGTGTGGTCCTATGTCTATCCAGGCAAGAGGTGGTTATAAATATTTCGTCTCCTTTATAGACGATTATTCAAGATACGGATACATTTACCTGATGCAGCGCAAGTCTGAATACTTTGACAAGTTCAAAGAATATAGGGCTGATGTGGAGAAACGTCTTGGTAAAAGTATCAAGACACTATGGTCTGACCGTGGTGGCGAATACCTCTTTGGAGAGTTTAGGAATTACTTATCAGAAGTCGGGATTCAATCCCAATTGACTGCACCTAGTACACCCCAGCAGAATGGTGTGGCAGAACGAAGGAATAGGACTCTTATGGAAATGGTTAGATCGATGATGAGTTATTCAGAATTACCAAATTCGTTTTGGGGATATGCTTTAGAAACAACAGTGTACATTCTGAATATGGTACCTTCAAAAACAGTTCCTTCTACTCCCATGGAATTATGGAATGGACGTAAGCCTAGTCTGAATCATATCCGGATATGGGGTAGTCCAGCACATGTGCTGAAGGGAGATACTGACAAGTTGGAATCATGTACAGAAGTTTGTCTGTTTGTGGGATATCCAAAGGGAACGAAAGGTGGTTTGTTTTATAATCCTAAAAATCAGAAGATCATTGTTAGCACCAATGCTCGATTTTTAGAAGAAGATTATGTAATGAACCATAAGCCCATGAGTGAAATAGTTATAGAAGAAATTAGAGAGGACACGTCTACTTTAGTACCAACAGTATAAGATGAAGTACCACAAGAAACTGTAACACGTGTCACACATGATACATAGCCAGAGATAGTGCCTCGTCGTAGTGGGAGGGTTGTGAGGCAACCTGAGAGATTCATGTTTTTGGGTGAGTCTTCAGACTTGATCCCAGGTAAACATGAACTAGATCCCTGAACATATGATGAAGCACTCCAAGATTTAGATGGAGTATCTTGGCAAAAGGCAATGAATTCCGAAATAGAATCTATGTATTCTAATAAGGTCTGGGAGCTTGTAGAACCACCTAAAGATGTAAAAGCCATTGGATGCAAGTGGATCTACAAAAGGAAAAGAGGGATAGATGGGAAGGTAGAAACCTTCAAAGCAAGGCTTGTTGCGAAAGGGTATACTCAGAAAGAGGGAATCGATTATGAGGAGACTTTTTCACCAGTAGTCATGCTTAAGTCTATCCGGATACTCTTATCCATTGCTGCTCATATGGACTATGAGATTTGGCAAATGGATGTCAAGACAACTTTCCTTAACGGAAGTCTTAAAGAAAACATCCATATGAAGCAACCAGAAGGATTCATCAAAAAGGGCAAAGAGCATCTAGTGTGTAAGCTTAATCGGTCCATTTATGGACTAAAATAAGCTTCAAGATCAAGGAACATCTGGTTTAACGAAGTAATCCAGTCATACAGATTTATTCAGTGTCCGGATGAGTCTTGTGTATACAAGAAGTGTAACGGAAACGTGGTGGTATTTCTTGTACTATACGTAGATGATATTTTGTTAATTGGCAACAATGTCAAGGTATTATCAGACGTAAGGGTATGGTTGTCCAAACAATTTGATATGAAGGACTTAGGAGAATGTGCACACATTCTTGGGATCAAAGTTATAAGGGATCGCAAGAAAATAATGTTGTGCCTATCCCAAGCTTTTTATATAGATACGATCCTTGCTCGTTTTAGCATGCAAAACTCCAAGAAAGATTTCTTACCTTTTAGGCATGGAGTAGCTTTATCTAAAGAGATGTCTCTAAAGACATCAAAGGAGATAGAGGACATGAAGGCAGTTCCTTATGCCTCAGCTGTAGGAAGCCTTATGTATATAATGCTGTGTACGAGACCTGATATTTGTTTTGCCGTGGGAATGGTTAGCAGATATCAGAGTAACCTTGGACAAGGACATTGGACTGCAGTATAGCATATACTAAAGTACCTAAGAAGGACTAGAGATTATATGCCAGTCTACCAAGCAGACGATTTGCTCCCTGTGGGGTACACGGATTCGGATTTCCAATCAGATAGGGATAATAGTAAGTCTACGTCAGGCTATGTGTTTACTCTAGGAGGTGGAGCCATTGCATGGAGGAGTGTTAAGCAGAAATGCGTCTCAGACTCAACCATGGAAGCAGAGTATGTGGCAGCCTCTGAGGCAGCCAAAGAAGCTGTATGGCTCAGAAACTTTCTAATGGACTTAGATGTGATTCCTGGTTTGCCCAAGATCATCACAATTTATTGTGATAATAGCGGTGCAGTTGCAAACTCGAAGGAACCACGAGCTCATAAGGCAAGTAAATATATAGAGCGCAAGTACCACCTGATACGAGACATCATCAAGTGAGGAGAAGTTGTCGTCACCAAAATTACATCAGAAGATAACCTAGCAGATCCTTTCACAAAGGCCCTTCCGGCGAAAGCTTTTGATCGGCATGTAGAGGGGATGAGAATCAGATGTAAGGCAACAGATATGACAGCTTAGTCTTTTAGTATAAGTGGGAGATTGTTAGAGTGTATACTAAAAGCCTAGCTTTTGTAAACATTTATTTGTTGAAATAAAAGAATCACATTGGTCAATATCTGCATTTATTTGTTAAATGTAATTGTTCAATTAATTTATATAGTAGACAATATGGAGTGTGGTGTCACACTCAGAAGATCATGTTGTCAGTTCTCTATAAATTATAAACAGTTGCTCGTGACTAAGATGGAAAGGAACAAACCATCAGAATAGTCGTAGTGTAATTAAGTATTAGTTTATCTTGACTAATAAATTACACTGATACACTTTAAGTGTATTGAGTAGGATCATTTAGGTATGTTCTTTTTGTATTGACTTAGTAAAATAACTAGACCTTAGTTATTATGGAAGTGTGTGCTCTTAATCCTAATATAATAACAAGCACATATATTTAATATTTATTTCTTTGACTTATCAAAGGGTGAGGTTTAGCTCGATAAATCTGTTGGTTGCTACTCGGAAAACCTAGAGGTTCCACTGTACAAAAATTTTGTACAAAGGTCTGAACCTTTTCCTAGCTACCATGTGTTCTTTTAAATTAAATTTTGGATCGCCTGCGGAACTTAACACGTTTGATCCAAAACTTAATCTATTTGTTCTTTTAGGTTTTGACTTGGATCTCCTGCGGAACTTAACACGTTTGATCAAAATCACCTAAGTTATTAATTCCATTAAATATTAATTTTCAAAATTGGTTCCCAGTACTGACGTGGCGAGGCACATGACCTTCTTGGATATGGGAGCAACTACCACCGACTAGACAAAACCTTTTAAGGAAAGCTAATATTTAATTTCCTAAAATAACTTTAGGTCAACCGAAAAGAACAATCAAATCACAAGGAAAAGAAAAACAAAAGAACATTATATCAAAAATAAATTCGAAACACTAGAATCGTATGCCTCTTGTATTTAGTATTATTTCCAAAAATAACTAGTATGATGCGGAAAGAAAAATTACTAGTTATACCTTTTAGAAAGACCTCTTGGTCTTCTACCGTATTCCTCTTCTAACCTCGGACGTTGTGTGGGCAACGATCTTCCAAGATGAGAACCACCTAGGCACCTTCTTCCTTCTTCCTTCAAGTTTCGGCCAAGCACAAGAACTTCCAAAGGATGAAGAATTTTCCACCAACCAAGCTCCAAGGGATGCATGCTTTCTCTCCTTCTTCTCCTTCCTTGATCCGGCCACATCCTCCAAGCTCCAAGAGATGATAGATTTCGGCCACAACAAGAGGAGAGAAGAGAAAGGGAAGGGCCGACCGCCACACCAAGGAAAAGAGGGAGAAAAATAGAATAGAGTCCTTAGCCTTGAAGCCTCCTCTACCCCCTCTTTTATAATCCTTGGTCTTGGCAAATAAGGAAAATTTAATAAAAACTTCCTTAATTCTTTTGCCATTGAAAAGGAAAATTTATTTAATTAAAACAATTTTCTCTTTTCAAATTACAATGGCCGGCCATAACAAATAAAATCTCCAAGCAAATAAAATTTTAAACACCAATTAAAACTTCCTTATTTGCTTCCGGAAATTTATAAAAATTTCTCCAATAATTTTTATCCCTTCATGACTGGTTTATAAAAAGAAAATTTAATAAATTAAAATCTTTCTTTTAAACATGTGGATAAAAAGAAAGTTATCTCTATAAATTAAAATCTCTTTTAATATACAAATAAGGAAAGATATCAAATCTTTTCTTAATCTTTTGTAGAAACTTATAAAAGAGAATATTTAATTTTAAACTCTCTTTTAAATCATGAACATGATTAAAAAGGAAAGTTTTCTTAAAATTTAAAATCCTCCTTTAATCAACAAATAAGGAAAGATTTCAAATTTTAAACTCTCTTTTAAACATGTAGATGATTTACAAATAAGGAAAGTTTTTACCAAAAAATTAAAACCATCCTTTCAAACTACAAATAAGGAAAGAGATTAATCTCTTTTCTTAATCCTTTGTAGAAAGCTATAAAAGGAAATTTTTAATTTTTAAACTCTCTTTTAAAATCATGATATCCACATAAGAAATAATTTTAATAAAAATCCTTTTTAATATTCTAGTGGCCGGCCACCTAAGCTTGGGACCCAAGCTTCGCGCACCAACACATGGCTCATCCACTTGGTTTTGGCCGGCCCTAGCTTAGGTTCCAAGCTAGCTTGGCCGGCCCCATTGGATGGGTAAGAAGGTGGGTATGCGGTGGGTATAAATCTCTATATACTAGAGGCTACGATAGGGACCGAGAGGAGGAATTGGTTTTGGTCTCCCGATAAAATTAAGCATCCCGTGCTCGCCCCGAACACACAACTTAATTTTATCAATAATAATTCATTCCACTAGAGAACTATTATTGAACTACCGCACCAATCCCAAATTACATTTTGGGCTCCTTCTTATCATGAGTGTGTTAGTCTCCCTGTGTTTAAGATAACAAATGTCCACTAATTAAGTAAGTTACTGACAACTCACTTAATTAATATCTAGCTCCAAGAGTAGTACCACTCAACTTCATCATCATGTCGGACTAAGTCCACCTGCAGGGTTTAACATGACAATCCTTATGAGCTCCTCTTGGGGACATTCTCAACCTAGATTACTAGGACACAGTTTCCTTCTATAATCAACAACACACACTATAAGTGATATCATTTCCCAACTTATCGGGCTTATTGATTCATCGAACTAAATCTCACCCATTGATAAATTAAAGAAATAAATATCAAATATATGTGCTTGTTATTATATTAAGATTAAGAGCACACACTTCCATAATAACTGAGGTCTTTGTTCCTTTATAAAGTCAGTATAAAAGAGACGACCTCTAATGGTCCTACTCAATACACTCTTAGTGTACTAGTGTAATTATATAGTTAAGATAAACTAACATCTAATTACACTACGACCTTCCAATGGTTTGTTCCTTTCCATCGTGGTCGTGAGCTATTGTTTATAATTTATAAGGTACTGATAACATGATCTTCTGTGCGTGACACCACACACCATGTTATCTACAATATAAATTAATTGAACAACTACATTTATCACAAATGTAGACATTTGACCAATGTGATTCTTATTTCTAGATAAATATTTTATACCAAAAGCTAGACTTTTAGTATACATTCTAACAAAATCAATATGCCCGATAAGTTGGGAAATGATATTACTTATAGTGTGTGTTGTTGATTATAGAAGAAATCTGTGTCCTAGTTATCTAGGTTGAGAATGTCCCCAAGAGGAGCTCATAAGGATTGCCATGTTAAACCCTGCAGGTGGACCTAGTCCGACATGACAATAAAGTTGAGTGGTACTACTCTTGGAGCTAGATATTAATTAAGTGAATTGTCAGTAACTTACTTAATTAGTGGACATTCGTAATCTTAAACACAGGGAGACTAACACACTCATGATAAGAAGGAGCCCATAATGTAATTTGGGATTGGTGTGGTAGTGCGGTAATAACTCTCTAGTGGAATGAGTTATTATCGATGAACTTGAGTTGTGTGTTCGGGGCAAACACGGGATATTCAAGCTCATCGGAAGGCCAAAACCAATTTCTCCTCTAGGTCCCTGTCGTAGCCTCATTATAGCCTCAAGTCCATCCAAATGTAAGGCTCTTCTTGGTGTCCAAGGAGGGGGCCGGACCATTGCTTGGTGACCAAGCAATGGCCGGCCACATCCTCTTGTAGTGCTGACCCTATAGCTTGGTGACCAAGCTTGTAGGGACCGGCCATAATAATTCAAAATGGGAGGGTTGTTTTGAATTTTTAAAATCTTCTCTTTGTAGAAAACTATAAGTTTTAAAAGAGAGATTTTAATTTTTAAAACTTTCCTTATTTGAATTAGGCCACATGTTTAAATAGAGAGTTTAAAAGATTTTAAAACTTTCCTTTTTTAACCATCCTCATGGTTTAAGGAAAAAAAGGAAAAGAAGTTTTAAAATTTAAATTTTCTATCACCATATTAAAAAAGGAAATAAGAGAGTTTTTAAATTTAAAACATGGTTTTAATTTTTAGAAACTTTCCTTTTTTAACTCCTACTTTAGGAAAGAGAACTTGTAAAATTTTATAAGAGTTGTTCTCTTGTAAATTTTTTTTAAAAAAAAATTATTATTCCTTTCACATGGTGGCCGACCACCTTGCTTGGTGCCCAAGCAAGGGGCCGACCAAGTTTAATCCTAAACCAAATAGGATTGATCTCAACCATTGATTGATGATTGATTCAATCAAGAGAAAAGAAAAGGAAAAATAAAAAGGGAAAAGGAAAAACTCTTGGATGATTTTATTTTTTGTAAAAGGTTTTTCCTTATTTGCCTTGGGCAAGTAATATAAAAGAAGGGGTGAGGGGGCTTCATGAGACACAACTCTTATTCTTTTGCTTGGGTGATTTCTTGGTGTGGCCGACCCTCTCCCTTCTTCCTCTCCCTTTGCTCTCTTCTCCTTGGTGGTGGTGGTGGCGGCCGGATTTTAGAAGAAGGAGGAAACTTTTGGGTGGTGTTCATCTTGGAGGATCGTCGCCCACACGACGTCTAAGGCGAGGCGAGGAATACGGCAGAAGATCTCGAGGTCATTAGCATACAAAGAGAAGGTATAATTAGCAATTGTTTTCCGTATCATGCTAGTTTTTCTCTTTGTAAGAATTCTAAATACAAGAGGCAATTAGATCTAGTTTTTCGAAATAGTTTTTCGAGTTTGTGTTTTCTTCTTTTTCGAACTTGTGATTCGATTGTTCCTTTTGGTTAACCTAGAGTTATTTAAGGAAATAAATATTAGCTTTCCTTAAAAGGCTTTGCCTAGGCGGTGGTGGTTGCTCCCATATCCAAGAAGGCCATGTGCCTCGCCATGCAGTCCTGGAAGCCAATTTTTGAAATTAATATTTATGGAATTAATAATCTAAGTAGATTTGAATCAATAGTGTTAAGTTCCGCTTGCGATTCAAATCTAAACCATTAAGAACAGATAAGTTAAATTTGGAATCAATGATGTTAAGTTCCGTCTGCGATTCCTAATTTAACTTCTAAAGAACACAATAGGTTATTTAAGGAAAGGTTCGACACTTGTACAAAAATTTTTGTACAGTGGAACCAGTATGTTTTCCTAGGTTTAACCAACAAAAAGATGAGTGAGCGTACCTGCGTAAGGGAAAAAACCTCCTTTTTTATATGGCAGTGGGTACTTCTAGAGTCTAACGAGTTCAGGGAATGTCGGGTGTTAGGCTTTATCTGGCGATGAATGACACACGACATCTTCCTCTAGGCCTGAGGAGGGATCGGTGAGCAATGAGCCTTAGACCGTTAGCATATTCCTTGACATGCGATGATTATTCTCTGACAGGTTGTTATGATTCCCTGACTTGATTGTCGTGTAGTGCGTGCCCACCCAGGTTCGTTAACCCTAGACTAGGTCCCCGTACCTGCAAACCTTGACCTATGGTGTAACGACCCAATTTTCCTCATTAGGAGTTCTAAAAGTTCTTAAAAACATTTAGAAATACTTTAAAAAAATTCTAGAGATTTTTAGAAATTTTTAGAGTATTTTTATGTAATTTTTGGAGGTCGTTTAGTATTTTTACTAAACGAAGGAAATTTTGACAAAAAGATATCCAAGCCGAGGTTCGAACCAGTGACCCTTGACCCGGTCAAAACCCAGCTAACCAAGTGGGCAAGCGGTCATTACTAACCATATAAGGGACGAATTATATTTATGCGGTAGTTAGGAACATTTAAAATAAAAGAGGAAGATAAAGGCTCGGCTGAGGATTTGAACCCGCGACCAGGGGTTCAGCGGAAACGCAGCCAACCAACGGTTCCACGAGTATTTCGTGAAAAGGTAAGGTGCGAAATATTCTTAAGCAATAGTTGATAACAGAAATTACCTTAGGTTATAAAAAGAGGGATAAGTTGATGTTATCCCGTAACCTAATTCCTTATCCTCTTCTCTCCTCGCGTCTCTCTTCTGCGCGCGACGACCGTGCTCGGGCGGAAGGCAAGGAAGGTTAGGGCTTCACTCCGGCGGCCGATTGAGGGAGTTTTCCGAGAGTTCTCCACCTCCTCATGATCCTTTCGTCGAGGAGAGCTTGTGGGCACGAAGAGGAGCCGGATTGTTGAGTTCTCCGCAAACCCTAGAAGCATTAGAAGCCTTCTTCTCGGTTGTAAGTCCAAGAACGCTAGGTAAGTTGCTTCTCACCTGCAGTAGGAGTAGTTCCCTTCGATTGGTTTTCGATTGGTTTGGTTTCTTGCCACGATTGTGGATTTCCTGGGTAGCCTTGCAGTGTTAGTTCAATGTGTTTGTTTTGATAGGATGTGGAATTTCGATTTCGTGTTTGGGTTTTCTTTTCCCCTTGACAGTTTGGATGCCGGCATTTGTTGTTAAGTATTTGATGTAGAGCTTTCCGAAGGTTTCAAACAGGAAATTGTGGTACATAATCAGAGGGAATTCGTTTTGAATTTCTTGTTGCTTTTGAGATGCTGGTTGGATTAGAGTGAGTAAGTCCAAATCGATGTTGCTCTGTTACCGAGAGAAAAAAAGAAAAAATGTGGAATTTGTTTGGATCTTAAACAGGGCTGATATGTCCCTATGACTAGTTAAGTTGTTTTTTTTTTAGGAATTGATTCAACAGATTGTAAAATATCTGCTATGGTGATTACAAGTAATTGTTATGTTCGGGATTATCGAATTGGTGTTATTTAGTTATGTGGTAGTAGATGTTTTCATTATTTCCTTGGAGGAGTAGATCTAGTTATGCATGCTTTAGTATACCATGTGTTATGAACAATTAGTCTCAGTCTTTAGGTTCTTAAAGTATGAAACAGTTTTAGTTTTTAGGTTGCTTGTGACCTTAACTAGCTTTTGTTTTTGTGTTGAATTACTAAGTGTGAACAACCCTTTTGAGCTACTATACACTTTAGCTCACTGTTTAATTGCCGAGGCAATCTTAGAGCTTGTAGAGCAAAATTTTGTTAGCTTAGCGTGCAGAATTTTAAGTGCAGATTTCTTTCATTAAGTGCAGATTTCATTAAGTGCATATTTTATTAAATACACAAGTGCAGATTTTATTAAGTTTACAAGAGCCGATTTTTATTAAGCTTAAATGTAGAGTTGTTGTTAGCTTGAATATGCAGAATTTTTAGTATGCAGATTTTGTTAAGCTAGTATGCAGATTTCTGTTAAGCTATTATGCAGATTTTTATTAAGCTAGTATGCAGATTTCTGTTAAGCATTAGTGCAGATTTTTGATGAGTATTGTATGTGTAGATTTCTTTTGTATTATATGCATGATTATGTGTTACATAGTTAGTTTCATTCATAGATGTATACGAAAGATACCCTAACAGTATTTTGGGTTTAAGAAAAGTATAAGAAAGATAAAGAAAAGTATAAGAAAGATAAAGAAAAGAAAGAAAAGGCCAAGGCCTTAAGTAGATCCCAAAGTCAAGACTTTAGGGATTTTTGGCACACAAGGTGCCTATTAAAATGTCAAGGCGTTTAAAGAAGAAGTAATTAAGATTATAAGTATTTTACTTTTAAGAAGAGGCTAGTACCCGACTTCCGAGGTTGTCGTTAAACAAATCCAGGTGTCCAATTCCGAGGTCTTGGCCCTGGTAGACCGAGGTCTACTCTTTTAGGATTGGTGGCTCGCTACCCCAACCTATTAAGGGACGCGCATAAGATGGTACTACGCCTGGGCCCAAGAAGAAGTTGATTATTATTTTGAAGTATTATAAGTATAAGTTTTTGAACAAGTAAAACGAGTTTTACATAAACGTAAAGTATTAAAGATTAAGTTTAGAACAAATGAAATAAGTTTCATATAGTTCTAAAAATCAGTTAGTTTAGTTCTTTATTCTACCATGTTTATCTAGTAGATGAGTAGTTTTTCATGTTTACCTATTAGATGAGCAGCATGATTAGCTATTAGAATTAAATGAGTAGATTCCTTAGCTTTTCTTTGCTATTAGTTTGATATGAGCAGATATATTTATGCTTTACTTTCTTTTAGAGCATGTAGTTTCTAGTTCTTTCTGTAAACATGCATATTCGTGTTTTTGTGAGTTTGATAGCGCTTACTAAGCATTTTGCTTATAATTTGCATTTCCTCTTACTGCAGATATAGGAAAGGAAGGCGACAAGGAGGTATTCGAAGGATGTGTGATGCCAGGACTATGGAAGCCTTGGGACTTAGTTAAGGATTTATCTAGATTAATTCTTTATTTAGGATGATAAGAAAATTAGGAAGTAAGAAGTTGTATTTCATTATTAAGTTTCCGCATTTTAGTAATTGGGATGATTGTTAGGATGTATACTAAAAGCCTAGCTTTTGGTATAAACATTTATCTAGAAATAAGAATCACATTGGTCAAATATCTACATTTATGATAAATATAGTTGTTCAATTAATTTATATTGTAGATAACATGGTGTGTGGTGTCACACACAGAGGATCATGTTATCAGTACCTTATAAATTATAAACAGTAGCTCACGACCAAGATGGAAAGGAACAAACCATTGGAAGGTCGTAGTGTAATTAGGTATTAGTTTATCTTAACTATATAATTACACTAGTACACTTAGAGTGTATTGAATAGGACCATTAGAGGTCGTTTCTTTTATACTGACTTTATAAAGAAACAAAGACCTCAGTTATTATGGAAGTGTGTGCTCTTAATCCTAATATAATAACAAACACATATATTTAATATTTATTTCTTTAATTTATCAATGGGTGAGATTTAGTTCGATAAATCAATAAACCCGATAAGTTGGGAAATGATATCACTTATAGTGTGTGTTGTTGATTATAGAAGGAAACTGTGTCCTAGTGATCTAGGTTGAGAATGTCCCCAAGAGGAGCTCATAAGGATTGTCATGTTAAACCCTGCAGGTGGACTTAGTCCGACATGACGATGAAGTTGAGTGGTACTACTCTTGGAGCTAGATATTAATTAAGTGAGGTGTCAGTAACTTACTTAATTAGTGGGCATTTTTTATCTTAAACACAGGGAGACTAACATACTCATAATAAGAAGGAGCCCAAAATGTAATTTGGGATTGGTGCGGTAGTTCAATAATAATTCTCTAGTAGAATGAATTATTATTGATGAAATTAAGTTGGGTGTTCGGGGCGAACACGGGATGCTTAATTTCATTGGAAGACCAAAACCAATTCCTCCTCTCGATCCCTATCGTAGCCTCTTATTTATAAAACCCTGTATCCACTCAAGCCCATCTTCAAGTCCATGTTATTGGTGTTGCTATCCAAGGATGCTTCATGAGAACAACAAGTTCCCAATTGAGTCAACATGAGAAGTTTTTCTTGCCAATTGGTCAACGTGAGAAGCTTGTCAACATGTTGAGATCAATGTGAACAGAACATTGGTGTTGCTTATCAACGTGAACAACTTATTAACGTTTTGCTTGCCATGTGAAGAAGTTTTGAGAAAATTATCAAACGTTGATATGTTCACGTGAGGCCGATCACATGGAGTTAAAAGGTGAGGAGTTTTAATTTTATTTTTTCCTTTTATAATCAATCATGAAGGGATACAAAAGTGGAAATATTATTTTTAATATTTTCTGAAAGTAAATAAGGAGGTTTTAATTTTTGGCAAAAACTTTCCTTATTTGTGAGCCAATGGTGTGGCCGGCCATGATAAGAGTTAATAGGAAGTTTTATTTAATTCTTCCTAATTAGTTTATATCAAGGAAAGTTAAGGAAATTAATTGTAACTAAATTTCCTTAATTACCAAAGCCAAGGATTATAAAAGAGGGGGTTAAGGTGCATTCATGAGATAGAACCTCTATTATTTTCTCCCTCTTTTCTTCCTTGGTGTGGCCGGCCTCCTTCTTTTCTCTTCTCTCCATCTTGTGGCCGAACCTCTTTTCCTCCTTGGAGATCAAGTGGTGGCCGGATTTTAGCTTGGAGAAGAAGGAGAGAAAGCTTACATCCCTTGGAGCTTGGTTGGTGGAAAAAGATCTTCATCTTTTGGAAGCACAGTGCTTGGCCGAAACTTGAAGAAAGGAGAAGAAGGTGCTTTGGTGGTTTCTCATCTCGGAAGATCGTTGCCCACACAACGTCCGAGGTTAGAAGAGGAATACGGTAGAAGACCTAGAGGTTTTTGTTTGCAAAAGAAAAGGTATACTAGTATTTAATTTCCGCATCATACTAGTTTTATCTTCATGTAAAAAATACCAAATACAAGAGGCATGCGATTCTAGTATTTCGAATTTGTTTTCGATGTTGTGTTCTTTGTTTTTTCTTTTCCTTGTGATTTGATTGTTCCTTTCGGTTAACCTAAAGTTATTTTAGGAAATTAAATATTAGCTTTCCTTAAAAGGTTTTGTCTAGTCGGTGGTGGTTGCTCCCATATCCAAGAAGGCCATGTGCCTCGCCACGTCAGTACTGGGAACCAATTATGAAAATTAATATTTAATGGAATTAATAACTTAGGTGATTTGGATCGAACGTGTTAAGTTCCGCAGGAGATCCATGTCAAAACCTAAAAGAACAAATAAATTAAACTTTGGATCAAACGTGTTAAGTTCCGCAGGCGATCCAAGTTTAATTTAAAAAAACACATGGTAGCTAGGAAAAGGTTCAGACCTTTGTACAAATTTTTTGTACAGTGGAACCATTAGGTTTTCCGAGTAGCAACCAACAATTGGTATCAGAGCTAGGGTTTTGCCTCTGTGTATTTGGTATTAGTTTAATTATGCACATGTCATACATAATTTAGGCAGGATAATAGTAGGATGTGCTAACTTTATGGATGCAGGATCCAACTATTATGGCTTATAGTTTTTTATGTGTGTGATTGGACCCTTGGACATGTCAAGGGCAAATTATATGTGTGTGCATGATTGTATTATAAAATACAGCAGGAGCTGTATTTAGTTTTATTAGGATTTTATTTTTTGATCTAGTTACATGTACATTCCTTTTATGGAATATAGGATCGATGGATGTAAATTTTATTTTATGTTCGATCTAGTTTACATGTACATTCCTTAGAGGAATATAGGATCGAAAAATGTAAAATTCTATTTATGTCGCGGATCGAATCTTGCAAGGCGTGGAACCTTTTGAGGACCGATGCGACAACTAGACCCGGTGGCGGTGGCCAAAGATGGCAGCAGCTAGGGTTGGCGACACACGGAGGACATCAATAGATTAAAAGCCATAATAGTTGAAAATTATTTTTTCTATTTATTGCTTTTTATGCTGTGTTGTGTGTGCTTGTTAGTATGCATGCTAAGTAGGCTAGCATAGTCAAAATTCCTCACTTTAAATAACTAAGTGGGAGAGGGATTTATTTTTAAAATAAATTCCACGGTCTCCATTACTAGTTTATAAGTGATGCAACAAGCTTGCGCGTTGGCTCTGAGTGCCTTCCTCCATATCGGATGAGCTTGTTTGCAGATCACTAGCTTAAACTTCCATTTTGGATGACTATAGGAAGTTAATTAAGAGCATGTGATCTTCCCCATCGGAAGGGGCACAATCTTATTAATGGACTTAGTGTCAAGTAATGGTATACACTTAGACACGTCTAATAGTATCCTCCCCATCGGAGTTGTTAGGACCGGTGATCGCGGCCAGAGAGGGGGGGTGTGAATAGCCGACACCAAATCGTCGCGTTTCTACAAACTAGGTTAGCGCAGCGGAAAATAACACGTAGAAACGAAGGAAAAGAAGACAAACCTCAAACAAACCGATGTAACGAGGTTCGGAGATTAGGGCTCCTACTCCTCGGCGTGTCCGTAAGGTGGACGAGTCCAGTCAATCCGTCGGTGGATGAGTCCCCGGAAAACCGGCTAAAAATAACTCCTTATGGGTGGAGAAACCTCGCCACAATACTCTTGCAACAGCAAGATGAATGTACAAGAAATACAAGAAAGCAGAAGACAATACAAGTGTAAAAACAATCTTGCCTTCTCGTCGACTGGAAGAAGCAACAGCTCCAAGTGCCTACAACAACAGATGATCCAGCCGGAAGCTCACGCGAAGCTTTGGAGAAGCTCAACAAAGCTCAAGCACAGCAGCACTTAGGGACAGGAAGAAGGAAAAAGAAGAGTTAGCACCAAAGCCTTGATCTCCTTTTATAACCTGCGAACCTGCACAGCGAAGACAGAAGTCAGCGGAGAAGACGGAGCGACACGTTGTGACTCAACGGTCGAACGTGGACCGATCAGGCTCCACCCTGATCGGTCCAGGACCCTTCTGATCGGTCTTGGGGACCGATCAGGCTAAGCCTGGACCGATCAGGCTATGTCTTGATCGGTCCAGGAGGAGTCTGATCGGCCCCTGGACCGATCAGCCTTTCTCCTTCTTCTTCTTCTGTTTGCTTTCTGATCGGTCTCCAGACCGATCCTGTTTGGTTACTGATCGGTCACCAGACCGATCAGCCGAGCTACCGAGCTACCGAGCTACCGAGCCCTCTCTGACCTAGTCTGGAGAATGAGCTGTCGAGCCCTCTCCGACTTCGTCCGGTCCAGAGAATGAGCTACCGAGCTACCGAGCTACCGAGCTACGAGCTACCGAGCCACCGAGCTACCGATCTACCGAGCTACCGAGCTACCGAGCCCTCTCCGACTCCATCCGGTCCAGAGAACGAGCTACCGAGCCCTCTCTGACCTAGTCCGGGCTACCGAGCTACCGAGCTACCGAGCTACCGAGCTGCCGAGCTACCGAGCTACCGAGCTACCGAGCTACCGAGCCCTCTCTGACTTCCCATGCCAAGCTTCCATACTTGGACTTCTCCCGTGCCAAGCTGCCTGCTTGGACTTTTCAGTGCCAAGTCTTACTTGGACTTTTCTCGTGCCAAGCTCCCTGTTTGGACTTTTCACCAGATGTCTGGTCAACCTTGACCTATATGGATTTCCCTTGCCTGGCTTCACTCACCAGGACTTTCCAACTGCCTGGCTTCAC
The DNA here is from genome assembly GCF_018446385.1 of Zingiber officinale. Classification (NCBI taxonomy): domain Eukaryota; kingdom Viridiplantae; phylum Streptophyta; class Magnoliopsida; order Zingiberales; family Zingiberaceae; genus Zingiber; species Zingiber officinale. The sequence continues at coordinate 109,571,591 of NC_055993.1, read as the reverse complement.
TCACCAGGACTTTCCATCTGCCTGGCTTCACTCACCAGGACTTCCAAACTGCCTAGCTTCACTCACTAGGTCTTTCCCCTGCCTGGCTTCACTCACCAGGACTTTCACTTTCACCTAGCTTCACTTACTAGGATCTTCACCTGACTTTACTCACCAGGATTTCCAAACTGCCTAGCTTCACTCACTAGGTCTTTCCCCTGCCTGGCTTCACTCACCAGGACTTTCACTTTCACCTAGCTTCACTCACTAGGATTTTCACCTGGCTTTACTCACCAGGATTTCCAAACTGCCTAGCTTCACTCACTAGGTCTTTCCCCTGCCTGGCTTCACTCACCAGGACTTTCACTTTCACCTAGCTTCACTCATTAGGATTTTCACCTGGCTTTACTCACAATGATTTCCCGACTGCCTGGCTTCACTCACCAGGACTTTCCGAACTGCCTAACATCCCAGTTAGGACTTCCCAGTCAAGTATCCGGTCAACCTTGACCTACTTGACTCTTCTTCATCCAACCTGATCAGACCCTGATCAGTATCTCTCCGCATGGACAACTGCACCTACATTGTCCATGTCTATATGTCTTTCTGTATTGTCAAACATCGAAACCATGACCAAGGTTTACGCTTGGTCAACTTAGGTCAACCTTGACCTACTGGAAATTGCACCAACAATCTCCCCTTTTTTGATGTTTGACAATACCTTTAAGTTAGGCTAATCCAATAGCCTCAACTTTCTTCATGCCACTAGGTAATGAAACATAAGTTACAACCTTGCATTCTCCTTCTAAGAAGACAACCTCCTTCTTAGATAATGAAGGCCTAACTTAAACCCTTCATTCTCCCCCTATTGGCACACATCAACAAACTCTCCCCCTGAAGAGTAAGTTACCGTTGTTCACAACTTCACTCGTTGTGATCAACAAACTCTCCCACTAACTCCAATGTTCTTCCTTGAACATTCTCTAGACATTCTCCATTCTCCCCCTTTTTGACACACATCCAAAAGAGTGAATCAAGGTCAAGAGTTTCTTCCTAATGAAAGTCTCATACCTTTCATTGAAACCCTTAATTTCCCCCTTGATACTAATGTCAATAGTCAATAGTCAATTTAGTGATAATCCCATATCACTAATCCTCAAAAGTCTTAAGAAGTAAAAACTCCCCCTAAAAGTCAACTCCTCCTTGACAATTAGTTAAGACACCCCCTAAAGGTCAACTCCCCCTTGACCATTGCACCAACAATGTCTTGGAGAGTTTCAAACCTTTAGAAACCCGAAACTCAACTCCCACAGCTGAAATTTCAGACCACAGTCGAAATTCAGCAAATTCAGCACGCCTGATCGGTCACCGGACCGATCAGGACCCCTCTGGATCGGTCCTCAGACCGATCCAGCCTTCCCTGGATCGGTCCAGTGACCGATCCAAGTTCAAATTAGGCGGTTTCTGATTTCTTCTCTCCCGAAATTCAGAAACTCACAACAAATTCTAGAAAATTCGAAAAATTGTGAAATTTTGAGGATACATTCCTCATACCATATACTGTCAAGGAAAAATAGTTTTCTATGAAAATAACTTCCATTTTTCAATCTTGATACAAAGTTCAAAAGACTTTGAAATAGTTCAACGTTAAGTAAACTTTGTATCACAATGTTCAATGATGAATGCTATCACTAGAATGACTTCATCAAGGTTTTTCAAATCAATTTTGAAATGATTTTTAACCCTTTAATTTAGGACCACAATCTTAGGGCTAAATGTACATGACTTGTACATAAGCTTTCCCTACGATCCTCCTTCTTGAATTAGTCTCATCTAGGTACAAGAACTATGCACCTTGATCCTAACTCATGATCCTAATATCTCACACACATCTAAGGTGTATCAAACACATCCAAGTCAATTTTGATGTGAGATATGGGTTTAGGTTATCTTAGGCTAGATTCTCATGCATTTTCTAAACATCAATTTGATCTCAATATCAAATTGTGTTTCTATCCTTAAATCAATTTAAATTGATCATTAATGCAAGAGATGATGACATGGCATGAAATAATATCATAAATAGAAGCATGTGCCAATGTCATGATGTCATGGCATAAAGTTTGAAACTTAAATAAACATGACATAAAACTAACCTAAGCATTATCATGACATTTCAAAAGATAAACTTAAATATGATGTCATGACATGTGAGGGCAAACAATTATGGCAAGATTTAGCATGAATAAGACATACCTAGATTACCTATCTAAGTATCCTTAGCCTTAGCTAATACTTAATCTTTAACCCTTGATTGCCCTAATATGCCAAAATCCTAATTTTGACATTTCTTGAACTCTAGATTCATTCATGCCACTTAAAGATCAAATTTATCCTCAAATCTTGGCATGTTTCATTTTTCCTCAAGAGTTCTCTAGATTTTCCCAAATTGTGCCAATTGAAATTAACATCATCATTTTCCATGATGGCACATTTTACTCTTCCAAGGAGTAAATATTAATGATTGTTCCATTTCATTTTCAAAGGTTCCCAAAAACCTTGAAAATGCTCCTTGAGTGTCAATTTCCTCAAAGTTGGGTTAACTACCCTTCTAATCGGAGTTGACACTCTCTAACCCATCTATGGGGTAGAGAAGATGCTCCTAGGTACCCAATACCTATTTGAGCTCATTGGGTTCACTAAATATTCACTAGGGATAACTTCCCTAGCAACCCTCCTAATGACCCTCTTAGGCTTTAAAGCCTTGGTCATTTGGGACTCATCAAGATCAACTCTAGGGGTGACTCCCCTTGTGACCTTGGTGGTGGTCTTCCTAGCCCTAGATTTTGTTCCATAATCGAATGGAACATTATGATAAGTGGGCTTGACCACTTGGGACTTAGGTTTGTGACCCAAACCTCTCTTGTCCTTTGACTTGGGTTTTTGACCCTTAGACCCTAGAGTTGACTTTTCTAAGTTCTTAAGAGCCTTTTCCAAAGTATCAAGTCTTGACCTCAAGACTTGATTCTCCTTCTCTAATACCTCAAGTTTTAATTTATCATTATTCCTTGAGGTATTTCTAGGCATATGTCTAGATGATTTGGGATTTCTACCTAGGTTCTCCTTAACCTTAGATGAGTTAATCCTAGTGTTATCATTTCTAGCATTGTCCTTACCTAGACTAACATGCTTGGCACCTAAGCACATATATTGATTCCTAAGATTATCATGCTTATCATTCTTGACAATTGCAATAAAACTACTAGCATGAGTCTTATTATTATTGCAAGAATGTGCCTTAAATGTTACCTTAGGGTTTGCCTTAGCTCCCCCTATCGACGTGCTCGGTCTCTTGTCCTTGTGAGATTGCCTCCCCCTCGGACATTGACTCCGATAATGTCCCCTTCGCTTGCATTGGAAGCACACCACGTGTTCCTTGCCCTTGCGTGTCGGGACTCCGGCTTCCTTGACCTTTGGCGCCGGTGGAGTCTTTCTAATCCTCTTTGGACATTTGCTCTTGTAGTGCCCAAATTCCCTACACTCAAAGAACATTATATGCAATTTATTTGAGCTTAAATTGCTTGAGTTACCTAGGGTTGAGGATGGATGAATGCTCTCTTCTTCATCCCTTCCGGAGGTAGAAGCTTCTTCCTCTTGCTCCATTCTTGAAGAAGGACTCTCCTCCTCTTCTTCCTTAGATGTTGAGTAGCCCTCAACTTCTAATTCCTCTCCTCCATGATGTGAGCTACTTGGCTCACTTGACTCCTCTTCATGGCTTGAAGTGGAGTTCCCCTCATGGAACTTTGCCAAGTTGTTCCACAACTCCTTGGCATTGTTGTATCCTCCTATCTTACACAAGATATCACTAGGTAATGAAAATTCAAGGATCTTCGTTACCTCGTCGTTGATTGTGGATTGGTGGATTTGTTCTTTCGTCCACTTCTTTTTCTTGAGAAGTTCTCCCTTTCTATCCACCGGAGGAATAAAACCTACTTGTACACAATTCCAATTTGCTAGGTTAGTCATAAGAAAATACTTCATTCTTACCTTCCAATACGTGAAGTCGCAGCACTCGTAGAAGGGTGGAATCGTGATGTCTTCTCCGAGTCGATCCATTCTCTAGCTTGTGCTCCCCCGGGTGTTAATCCGATGAAGAGCAACCTTGCTCTGATACCACTTGTTAGGACCGGTGATCGCGGCTAGAGAGGGGGGGGTGTGAATAGCCGACACCAAATCGTCGCGTTTCTACAAACTAGGTTAGCGCAGCGGAAAATAACACGTAGAAACGAAGGAAAAGAAGACAAACCTCAAACAAACCGATGTAACGAGGTTCGGAGATTAGGGCTCCTACTCCTCGGCATGTCCGTAAGGTGGACGAGTCCAGTCAATCCGTCGGTGGATGAGTCCCCGGAAAACCGGCTAAAAATAACTCCTTATGGGTGGAGAAACCTCGCCACAATACTCTTGCAACAGCAAGATGAATGTACAAGAAATACAAGAAAGCAGAAGACAATACAAGTGTAAAAACAATCTTGCCTTCTCGTCGACTGGAAGAAGCAACAGCTCCAAGCGCCTACAACAGCAGATGATCCAGCCGGAAGCTCACGCGAAGCTTTGGAGAAGCTCAACAAAGCTCAAGCACAAGAACTTAGGGGGGAAGAAGGAAAAAGAAGAGTTAGCACCAAAGCCTTGATCTCCTTTTATAACCTGCGAACTCGCACAAACGAAGCACGGAGAAGAGGCAAGTGACCCGTTGTGACTCAACGGTTGAACGTGGACCGATCGGGCTCCACCGATCGGTCCAGATCTTCCGATCGGTCTTGGGACCGATCGAGCCTTAGGCCGATCGGTCCCTATCGATGGTGCAGAAGGAGTCGATCGCCCTGGACCGATCGCCTTTCTCCTTCTTCTTCTTCGTTGATCATGTCTCCGATCAGATAATCCACAGAAGCATTCTGTTTGGTTACTGATCGGTCACCAGACCGATCAGCCGAGCTACTGAGCTACCGAGCGACCGAGCTACCGAGCTACCGAGCTACCGAGCCCTCTCTGACCTAGTCCGGAGAACGAGCTGCCGAGCCCTCTCCGACTTCGTCCGGTCCAGAGAATGAGCTACCGAGCTACCGAGCTACGAGCTACCGAGCTACCGAGCTACCGAGCTACCGAGCTACCGGGCTACCGAGCTACCGAGCCCTCTCCGACTCCATCCGGTCCAGAGAACGAGCTACCGAGCCCTCTCTGACCTAGTCCGGGCTACCGAGCTACCGAGCTACCGAGCTACCGAGCCCTCTCTGACTTCCCATGCCAAGCTTCCATACTTGGACTTCTCCCGTGCCAAGCTGCCTGCTTGGACTTTTCCGTGCCAAGTCTTACTTGGACTTTTCTCGTGCCAAGCTCCCTGCTTGGACTTTTCACCAGATGTCTGGTCAACCTTGACCTATCTGGATTTCCCTTGCCTGGCTTCACTCACCAGGACTTTCCAACTGCCTGGCTTTACTCACCAAGACTTTCCATCTGCCTGGCTTCACTCACCAGGACTTCCAAACTGCCTAGCTTCACTCACTAGGTCTTTCCCCTGCCTGGCTTCACTCACCAGGACTTTCACTTTCACCTAGCTTCACTTACTAGGATCTTCACCTGGCTTTACTCACCAGGATTTCCAAACTGCCTAGCTTCACTCACTAGGTCTTTCCCCTGCCTGGCTTCACTCACCAGGACTTTCACTTTCACCTAGCTTCACTCACTAGGATTTTCACCTGGCTTTACTCACCAGGATTTCCAAACTGCCTAGCTTCACTCACTAGGTCTTTCCCCTGCCTGGCTTCACTCACTAGGACTTTCACTTTCACCTAGCTTCACTCACTAGGATTTTCACCTGGCTTTACTCACCAGGATTTCCCGACTACCTGGCTTCATTCACCAGGACTTTCCGAACTGCCTGACTTCACTCACCAGGACTTTCCGAACTGCCTAACATCCCAGTTAGGACTTCCCAGTCAAGTATCCGGTCAACCTTGACCTACTTGACTCTTCTTCATCCAACCTGATCAGACCCTGATCAGTATCTCTCCGCATGGACAACTGCACCTGCATTGTCCATGTCTATATGTCTTTCTGTATTATCAAACATCGAAACCATGACCAAGGTTTACGCTTGGTCAACTTAGGTCAACCTTGACCTACTGGAAATTGCACCAACAGGAGTCACTGCTATTGTTTGTGTGACCGAAGAAAACCAACTATTAATTTGTCAAATAAATAAGTTTGACAAGATAATAAAATTAAAAACCCCTCTAACAAATGTTTGATTTTGTATACGTCCACACTATCGTGGCATACAAAATTCACGGTGTTTGAGGTAATTTTATTTTGTCATAAAGATTTATTGACAAGATAATTAATGGGTAAAACCCTCCTCTTACAAATGTTTAAATTTTGTATACGTCCACACTATCGTGGCATGCAAAATTCACGGTGTTTGAAGTGTTGGTGAATTTATTATTGAGGAATCAATGTTATTTTAAATTCAAAAAGTTTTGACCAAATATTTGATCAAAGACAGATCAACTATTAATTTTATTCGTCATAAAGTAAAGTTGACGAGATAATAAAATTAATGGATAAAATCTTCTCTTTGATTTTGTATACGTCCACACTATCGTGACATACAAAATTCATGGGGATTTTAAAGAATTGATCTTGACCAAATATTTTTGTGATTCTTAGGATTTAAAATGTTTGTCAATTCCCTAGTTGTTATACTATAGAAAAGACTTAGTAGTCCCAATTGTAATGATTGGAAATAGGACTTGGACATTAAGGTAGACTGTCTTCTTAGAACTAAGAACAATTTAGGTGTATTTAATTCATTAGTTGAAACATGTCTAGTGGTGTTATCTACCAGAACCTGGAGTGTAGATACAGATGCCATTAATCATGTCTGCAATTCATTGCAGGGTTCCAAGAAATCCGACAACTAAATGAAAATAAAAACACCGTCCACATGGGCATTACTGTAAAAGTAGCAGCTGTTGTAGTGGGAGAGATTTATTCTCTAATAGGAATAAAATATGGAATTGTCTTTATATACTAAGTTTAGAAAGAACCTGATTTCAGTTTCTAAACTATTATAGAATAGATATTGTGTCTATTTTGATAACAAAGTTGTTATCAAGAAAACTAGGGAAGTTATCTATTCTGGTATGTTGGTTGACAATTTATAATCCAATAACTCCCGCGATGCAACAAATGGAAATTAGTAACACATCTTCTAACTTTAAGAGAAAGCAACCTTCGAAAATGAACCAATTATATCTTTGGAATCTAAAGCTAGGTTATATTAACTTAAGTAGGATTCATTGGTAGCTGATGAACTTTTGGGTTCATTAGTAGTGGAAATCTTTCCAACCTGCGAGTCTTACTTGGAAGGAAAAATAACCAAGAAGCTTTTAAGTCTAAGGGGTATGGAGCCAAAGATATGTTGGAATTGGTTCATTCTGATTTGTGTGATCCTATGACTATCCAGGCAAGAGGTAGTATCGAATATTTCATCTATTTTATAGATAACTATTCAAGATACAAATACATTTACTTAATGTGCCGCAAGACTAAGTACTTTGATTAGTTCAAAGAGTACAAGGCTGATGCGGAGAAACGTCAAAGTAAAAGTATCAAGACACTACGGTGAGATCGTAGTGGCAAGTACCTCTTGGGAGAATTTAGGAGTCACTTATCAAAAGTAGGGATTCAATCCAAACTAACTGCACCTGGTTCACCCCTACAGAATGGTGTAGAAAAAGGAAGGTATAGGACTCTTATGGAAATAAGTAGATTGATGATGAGTTATTTGGAAAATTATCAAATTCATTTTAAGGATATACTCTAGAAACAGAAGTGAACATAGTACCTTCCAAAGTCAGAACTCTCTACTCACATAGAATTGCTAAATAGGCATAAGCCTATTTTGAAGCATATTCGGATTCGGGTAGTCCAGCACATATGCTGAAGAGAGACAATGATAAGTTGGACAGGAATTCACTTGTTTGTAAGTTATCCTAGAGAAATGAAAGTAGGTTTATAGTCTTAAAAATCAGAAGGTCATTGTTAGCATCAATGATCGATTTTTAGAAAAGGACTATGTAATAAACCACAAGCCCATAAGTAAATTTGTTCTTAAAGAAATTATAAAGGACATGTCTAATCTAGTACCAACTGTACAAGATGAAATATCACAAGAAACTGCAACACGTATCACAATTGATACACAATTATAGACAATACATCATCGTAGTGGGAGAGCTGTCAAATAACCAAAAGGATTCATGTTTTGGGAAAGTTTTTGGACTTGATCCCAAATGAACATGAGTCTGATCCCGGAAATATGATGAAGCACTCCAAAATAAGGATGCAACATCTTGGCAAAGAGCAATGAATACAGAATTAGAATATAAGTATTCTAATCAAATCTGGAAGCTTGTAGAACCACCAGATGGTGTAAAAGCCATTGGGTGAAAATATGTCTACAATAGGAAAAGATGGATAGATAAGAAGGTGGAAACTTTCAAAGCAAGGCTTGATGAAAAAGGAAACTTTTTCACTGGTAGTCATGCTTAAGTCTATCCGGATTCTTTTATCTATTTAGGAAGTGGATGTCAAGACAGCATTCCTTAATGGAAGTCTTGAAGAAAGCATCCATACAAAACAACCAGAAGGGTTCATTGCAAAGGGCAAAGAGCATTTTGTGTGCAAGCTCAATCAGTCTATGGACTGAGGCAAAGCTTCAAGGTCTTGGAACATCCGGTTTATCAAAGGAATCCTGACCTATGGATTTATTTAGTAACCGGATAAGTCTTGTGTATACAAAAGGTGTGATGGAAATGTGGTGATATTTCTTGTACTATACGTAGATAACATTTTTTGGTAGTTGGAAACAATATCAAAATGTTGTCAGAAGTAAGGGTATGGTTGTCCAAACAATTCGATATGAAGGACTTGGGAGAATGAATATATTCTTGGGATCAAAGTAATAAGGGATCACAAGAAAAAAAATATTTTAATTATCCCAAGCTTCATATATCGAAAAAAAAAATCCTTACTCATTTTAAGCATGCAAAACTCCAAGAAAGGTTTCTTACCTTTTTAGCATGGAGTAACTTTATCTAAATGTCTCCGTAGACATCAAAGGAGATAAAGGACATGAAGGCAGTTCCTTATGCTTCGGCTGTGGGAAGCCTAATGTATGCAATGCTGTGTACGAGACTGGATATCTATTTTGTCGTGATCATAGTTATTAGATATCAAAGCAACTCTGGACAAGGACATTGATCTGCAGTAAAGCATATATTGAAGTACCTTAGAGGCACTAGAGATTACATGCTAGCTTGCAAGGCAGTTAATTTGGTCCCTGTGGGTTGTACGGATTTTGACTTCCAATCGGATAGGGACAATAGTAAGTCAACCTCGAGGTTTTGTATTTACTTTAGGAGGTCAAGTCATAACTATAGAAGAGTGATAAGCATAGGTGTTTTTCTGGACTCCACCATAGAAGCTTAGTATATGACAAGCCTCTGAGGTAGCCATAAAAGCAGAATGACTCAATAACCTCAAGATAGACTTAGATGTGATTTCTAGTTTGTCCGAAGATTATTACAATTTATTGTAATAATGTTGGTGCAGTAGCAAACTCGAAGAAACCATAAGTTTATAAGGCAAGTAAACACAATAGAGCGCAAGTACCACCCAATACGAGAAATCATATAAACGAGGAAAAGTTGTTGCTGCCTAGATTGCATCAGATGATGACCTATAGATCTTTTCACTAAGGCCCTTAAAGCATGACTTTGAAATGTTGAAAATCAGATGTATGGCAGCAGATATGTCAGCTTAGTCTTTTAGTATAAGTGGGAGATTGTTAGGATGTATACTAAAAGCCTAGCTTTTGGTATAAACATTTATCTAGAAATAAGAATCACATTGGTCAAATGTCTACATTTATGATAAATATAGTTGTTCAATTAATTTATATTGTAGATAATATGGTGTGTGGTGTCACACACAGAGGATCATGTTATCAGTACCTTATAAATTATAAACAGTAGCTCACGACCAAGATGGAAAGGAACAAACCATTGGAAGGTCGTAGTGTAATTAGGTATTAGTTTATCTTAACTATATAATTACACTAGTACACTTAGAGTGTATTGAATAGGACCATTAGAGGTCGTTTCTTTTATACTGACTTTATAAAGAAACAAAGACCTCAGTTATTATGGAAGTGTGTGCTCTTAATCCTAATATAATAACAAGCACATATATTTGATATTTATTTCTTTAATTTATCAATGGGTGCGATTTAGTTCGATAAATCAATAAACCCGATAAGTTGGGAAATGATATCACTTATAGTGTGTGTTGTTGATTATAGAAGGAAATTGTGTCCTAGTGATCTAGGTTGAGAATGTCCCCAAGAGGAGCTCATAAGGATTGTCATGTTAAACCCTACAGGTGGACTTAGTTCGACATGACGATGAAGTTGAGTGGTACTACTCTTGGAGCTATATATTAATTAAGTGAGGTGTCAGTAACTTACTTAATTAGTGGATATTTGTTATCTTAAACACAGAGAGACTAACACACTCATAATAAGAAGGAGCCCAAAATGTAATTTGGGATTGGTGCGGTAGTTCAATAATAATTCTCTAGTGGAATGAATTATTATTGATGAAATTAAGTTGGGTGTTCGGGGCGAACACGGGATGCTTAATTTCATCGGAAGACCAAAACCAATTCCTCCTCTCGGTCCCTATCGTAGCCTCTTATTTATAAAACCTTGTATCCACTCAAGCCCATCTTCAAGTCCATGTTATTGGTGTTGCTATCCAAGGATGCTTCATGAGAACAACAAGTTCCCAATTGAGTCAACATGAGAAGTTTTTCTTGCCAATTGGTCAACGTGAGAAGCTTGTCAACATGTTGAGATCAATGTGAACAGAACATTGGTGTTGCTTATCAACGTGAACAACTTATTAACGTTTTGCTTGCCATGTGAAGAAGTTTTGAGAAAATTATCAAACGTTGATATGTTCACGTGAGGCCGATCACATGGAATTAAAAGGAGAGGAGTTTTAATTTTATTTTTTCCTTTTATAATCAATCATGAAGGGATACAAAAGTGGAAATATTATTTTTAATATTTTCTGAAAGTAAATAAGGAGGTTTTAATTTTTGGCAAAAACTTTCCTTATTTGTGAGCCAATGGTGTGGCCGGCCATGATAAGAGTTAATAGGAAGTTTTATTTAATTCTTCCTAATTAGTTTATATCAAGGAAAGTTAAGGAAATTAATTGTAACTAAATTTCCTTAATTACCAAAGCCAAGGATTATAAAAGAGGGGGTTAAGGTGCATTCATGAGATAGAACCTCTATTATTTTCTCCCTCTTTTCTTCCTTGGTGTGGCCGACCTCCTTCTTTTCTCTTCTCTCCATCCTGTGGCCGAACCTCTCTTCCTCCTTGGAGATCAAGTGGTGGCCGGATTTTAGCTTGGAGAAGAAGGAGAGAAAGCTTACATCCCTTGGAGCTTGGTTGGTGGAAAAAGATCTTCATCTTTTGGAAGCATAGTGCTTGGCCGAAACTTGAAGAAAGGGGAAGAATGTGCTTTGGTGGTTTCTCATCTCGGAAGATCGTTGCCCACACAACGTCCGAGGTTAGAAGAGGAATACGGTAGAAGACCTAGAGGTTTTTGTTTGCAAAAGAAAAGGTATACTAGTATTTAATTTCCGCATCATACTAGTTTTATCTTCATGTAAAAAATACCAAATACAAGAGGCATGCGATTCTAGTATTTCGAATTTGTTTTCGATGTTGTGTTCTTTGTTTTTTCTTTTCCTTGTGATTTGATTGTTCCTTTCGGTTAACCTAAAGTTATTTTAGGAAATTAAATATTAGCTTTCCTTAAAAGGTCGGTGGTGGTTGCTCCCATATCCAAGAAGGCCATGTGCCTCGCCACGTTAGTACTGGGAACCAATTATGAAAATTAATATTTAATGGAATTAATAACTTAGGTGATTTGGATCGAACGTGTTAAGTTCCGCAGGAGATCCATGTCAAAACCTAAAAGAACAAATAAATTAAACTTTGGATCAAATGTGTTAAGTTCCGCAGGCGATCCAGGTTTAATTTAAAAGAACACATGGTAGCTAGGAAAAGGTTCAGACCTTTGTACAAAATTTTTGTACAGTGGAACCATTAGGTTTTTCGAGTAGCAACCAACAATGATATATGTTATTTTGATGTTATTAGGACATAGTAGATGATTTGGGATCTTGAGTAATATAGTTCTCTTTTGTTTTGGATTATTTACTGCGTGAGTTGTTGATATATTTTCCAGCCGCCTGTGGCTGATGTATACTTTGTATGTATATCAGTTTAAGGTCACCGGTACAGGGGAGACTCTGTCGAAATTTTTCGGTAGGATTTCCATTTGGATTTAATCATACCGGTTAAGTAGAGTTAGTAGTTAAGTAACGGTCACTCTTAGAGAGTAGTAGTAGTAGTAAGAAGGGTGGTCGTTACATATGAGCACATACCTGCATTCCCTAGCCTGTGTTTATTGCCCCGTAGATCCAGATCTGTATGTCCAGATCTACATTTGCCATTCGGTAAATCCTGGTAACTCCAGACCTGCGCTTACCGCCCTGCCAAACGAGACCCTCGCTGGTCGTTCCTTACGTCTCTTCCTGTATACACGACCCTGCTTCATCTTTTATTTTGAAAGTTCTAAATCGTACGTCCTAGTCCACATATCTTGTTCTGCATTTCTTATCCCATAAGTCTAGACTTGTAAGCCTTAGTCGGCCTATCCTGACCTATATGTCCTGGTCCGTATATCCTGACCTGTACGTCCTAGTCCGTATATCTTATTCTGCATTTCTTCTCCCATAAGTCTAGACCTATAAGCCTTAGTCCGCCTATCCTAACCTGTGTGTCCTGGTTCGTATATCCTGACCTATACGTTCTGGTCCGTATATCTTGTTCTGCATGACTTATCTTGTAAGTCCTGACCTGTAAGCCTTAGTCCGCCTATCCTGACCTGTATGTCCTGGTCTGTATATCCTGACCTGTACGTCCTGGTCCGTATATCCTGTTCTGCATATCCTACCTTCCGAGTTCCTTTTTGCCATGTAGGCCTAACCCCTGAATGCCACTTATGCCCGACCCGGACTACTCTGTAATCTGGACCTTTGACCACGACGTAGGCTGGACTTTTGACCACGACGTAGGCTGGACCTTTGACCATCACGTAGGCTTGACTTCTGACTGCCACGTGGGCTTGACTTCTGACCGCCTCGTGAGCTTGACTTCTAACTGCCACATGGCTTGACTTCCGACCACGTCAGCTATTCGACCCCTCTATCATGCACCGTATCAACCAACACATGGTATTAGAGCCGGACTACTCAGAAGGACTAGCCGTCAACTAAACGATTAGATTGGGAGGAATGGTCGGATCAAGCATTTAACCATCAAAATACGAAGGTGAGTTCATACTTTGGAAGTAAAAAATAGAGGTATTCTTTAGAACCGACTTTTATATAATGTTATCCATCAAATATGATTTTGAGATGTCTAAGGACATGGATGGAGAAGAACTAGAGGTGCACCGGTGGACAAAGAAGTAATGGGATGACTTCACCGCAAATGGTAAGGTTGAGTATCATTTACTAAATGTGTTACCCATGTAGGAGTTAAATAGAATTGGTAAATACAATTTGGCAAAAGAACTATGGGGAAAACTCCTAGAGCTTCACGAAAGAATCTCAGAAGTAAAATTTGCAAAGAGAGATATACTGAGAAGCCAACTTAGCAACCTCCAATTGGAAAATAGGGAAAATGTGGCTTAACTACATGCCAAAATGAAGGAGATCCTCACTGGCTTGAACAATCTCGAGGAAACAGTGTCTAATAGAGACATGTTAAGATATGCACCAAATGCATTCCCACGGACACAAGAGTAGATGTCAATGGTTGACTCCCACTATATTTCAAAAAATCTCGAGGTAAATAATTTAAAGGATTTATTATATACCATGAAATTATATGAATCTAGATGTGTAAATATACGAGAAATAGAAAAGATGAATCACAACATACCTCTAAAAGCAAAGCAGAGCGAGTCAAATTTGAAGTCTTCAATAGATGAAGATGAACAAGCATACTTGGTAAGAAAAAAAGAGTTTTTAAAACCAACAATTTTGATGGGAGACAAGCATCACAATTGTTAAAGAAGCAAAAAATGAAAGGTAAGGTCATTCAATTGTGATGAGGAGGATCACATCAAGGAAACCTGTCCTAAGCTCAAGAAAAAAAATTCAAAGAGAAGGACAAAGACAAGGCAAAACCCAAAGAAACAAATTTGAAAGCAACATAGAGCGACAATTCATCTTTAGAGGATTCAGAAATTGAGCACATAACTGGTATTGCATTGATGACAACTCACCAAGAAGAAGAGTCAGATAATTGATCATCAAGTGAAGAAAGCAAAAGTGAAAAGGGAGTCTCAACCTACAAGTTTGACACAGTAAGTGAGATATGACATTTTCTCTTAGATCAGTTATATAATGCTATTAAAATGCTTTCTAGTTCATTATGTAAACTAAGAACTAACCATATAAAATTGAAGATAAAAATTGACTTAGAAAATAAATTGAAAAATTCTTGTTCGAAGGAAGAATTAGAGAAAATATTGAATAAAAATGTAAAACTAAGGGAATAGAAGCTCAAAAATTAGCATTAGAATTTTTTTTCATTGGTTCAAATAATTTGAATATGGTGTTAAAGAATCAAAAAAATAAAATTTAGCTGATAAGAATTAGGGTATGAAGGACCAAAATATAATTTTAGATATCTTAGGGGTTAAATTATAAACACACCAAAAAAATTATTCTACAAAAATATTTGATATATTTAGTAGGTATGAATTTATTTTGGGTGTCTAAATCTATTTTGACCACTTTAAAAGATTTTAGAATAGTCAACTATAAAAAGAAATATTTTTGAACAAATGGTTGATTTGATATACAAGTATGAAATTAACTTAATATTCTTTTTGAAATTTTATGAAAATTATTTTTATCCAAAATAAAGCATGTTTTCTACCGGTTGATAACATTTCGACACTTAGAAATTTTGTTAAAATTATTTTTATAAAAATAATTATATTGAAATTAGGAAATTAATGAAAAAGATTTTTTCAATAAAATTAATTTTCATTGATGAGAAATATTGTGTTTTACACTTGATAAATATTTTAGTTTTATCTTTAAGTTTGAAATATTTTTACTGAATTTTCAAGCAAGGGTAGAAATTTTGAATTTTTCTTTAACCCAATTTTTTGTTGTTGTAGGGGGGGAAATAAAAATTAGGCATAAATACAAGGGGAGTTTGAATTATTTAACTTTACATTATGCTTATTTTATTTATCCTAATTTAAACTTAGTTTGACAAATATCAAAAACAGGGAGAATGCTAGAACCCTAATAGTGTTTTGATATGTTATTAAATAAGTTTAAGTTATGTTCTGATTGTGTTGTAATATATGTATCTAAGTGTATAAAAATTTAGGAGAATACACATGTGTCTGATGGCTAAAGAGCATTAGAGATGGAAAGCATTGGCACAAGATGCAAGCGAGCGAGAATGATTGAATAAGAAAAGAGTCGATGGACTAGGTGCATTCGAGGTACAAGGAGCTATGGAAGAGTATTCTTGCAGAGCAAAAACGATGCATAAGAGTGAGCTGGAAAGACTCAATGCATCTAAGGGATGTGAATCTAGAAGGAAAACTGTGCAAGGCGACCGAAACAAAGTTCGAACAATTACATGTCTGAGCGACTAGAGTATTCATCCAGGAGGCCAGAGAAGGCAAGATTAATAAATGGTTAAGTACAAAGGTTGATCATTCTCCAAACGACTAGAAGCATTCCAGGAGATCAGAAGCTGACTGCTGAGTCATCCAAAACCATTGTTGAAACAGATCAGAATGACTACGTCAGCAACCTCTAGGCGATCAGAAGGGACTAAGTCATCCAAAGCCATTATCGAGCCATTGTCGAATCGGATAAAACCTAAAGCCATGTCAACAAAGATCCAATCTACTAGAAGGTTTCGGTGCAACCGGAAGGCTTCCATGCAACCGAAAGGTACCACATCAACACAATGATCAATTCGAGATAGAGTCCATAAAAGGAGCTCAAGCTCGAAGAACAAAATCAACACACATTCGAATATTTTTGTTTCAGTTCTAATATTTCCTTTAAGCTCAATTATTGTAACAAATTTTTCCACCTCCCGTAAGTTTCCGAAGAGAAGATAGTGGAGCTTTTGTGCATAGTTCTTAGACTAGCCATTGGACAATCTTGTTGCTGGAGATAGAGGAGAAATTGTTGAATTGAAATTGAAATTCAACTTCAACTTATCTGTTGAGTGACTTGAACGGATAATCTCATGCTATTAAGCAAGGAAGGATGCATGGTTGAGCTGCATTGTATGACTGAGTCTGAGTCTCCGAGTTAGAGTTAGCTAAGTTGTCGAGTCACCCGAGTGTCGAGTTCGTCAAGTACTGAGTTACCGAGTTTGAGTTGGCCAAGTGCTCCCAAGTCATCGAATCCGAGTTGGCCAAGTCTGAGTTAGTCTAGCTTGAGTCGGTCAAGTTCATTGAGTATCGAGACGCTAAGTTAGCTGAATGCTAAGACGCTGAGTCAACCGAGTGTCGAGACTCTAAGTAAGCCGAGTGCCCCAGATGATAAGTCAACCAAGTGTCGAGATGCTGAGTACTCCGAGTACAGATTCAGCCTAGTGCTGAGTTGACTTAGTGCTCCAAGTGCCGAGTCGGCTGAGTGCTCCAAGTCAACTGAGTTTGAGTTGTAGAGTGCTGATCTGTCTTGGCTAAGTTACGTTGGACAAGTCAAGAAAGGAAGATGTTGAGGTCTATGTTTGACACAATTTCCTTAAAACAAATTAGTCCCCTTTTGCAGCGCTTAGAGGTCATGACATACGTCTATTTCCCAAGATATAATGGCAAACCACGATCACCATCAAACACTAATTGGTCTTGGCAAATTGAGAAAGTATCCAATTGCTATCACGAGTAAATTATCAAGTGAAATGTACTATATGGAGTAAGAAACAATGGAACAAAGTGGATGGAGATTTCTTTCTCTATTACTTTCGTTTGCTCTCAAGGTCTTGGAGGGTCTCCTTATATAGGAGATCCATGCCTCAGTTGCATTAAATGACCAAATAAAGGTCTTTTATTGCCATTAGGTGCTGAGTTGAAAACATCAACCAATTGCTTCAAAGTTGTCGATCCTCAATTGATCAATGATTAATTCATCCATTACACATCAGTAGCAAGCAAAAGAATTATCCACATGGAAAAATATTGATTGTGGATTTTGTCCTGATTGGTCTGGTATTTGATTCATGCAAGTTATACTCATACACGAGTCAACTTGATTTAGTGCAATCGGGGCTACAAATTTTCACTCCCCTACATGCCCATGCATGAGACATATTGGTACAATCTTCCTTGGATCAAGGTTGGCCAGGTTGACTAAGTTCAAATTTGCTCAAGCTTAAGTTTCAATGTTTGGACAATATGTGTGAATAGAAAGTCAAGTAGGTCAAGGTTAACTGGAGACTTGACTGGCAAAGTCCAAACTGGAGGTTTGGCAAATGAAAATTCTAGTGGGACTAGGAAAACCTAGTTGGGAACTAGGTTAATTCCAAGGTGGATTAGCTGAGACCTAAACACTTGACATAAGTGAAGTCCTAGTAGGGCTAGACAAACCTAGTTACGAACTAGATTAAGTCCAAGGTGGGTTAGCTGATAGCTAAATACTTGGCACGAGAGAAGTCCTAGTTGGGAACTAGGAAAGAGAAAGTCCAGTTGGTTAAGAGATGATTGGACACTTGGTAAAGAAGTCCTAGTAGGTCAAGTTTGACTATATGCTAGACAACAGGAAGTCCTAACAAGTCATGGAAGGTTCGAGTTGGGTAAAGGAACCCTAAAATCAAGTTTAGGGGATTATGGTTGGACAATCGATTGGTCTAAAGTCATTCAATCATGTGATCGATTAGGAGATGTTCTTTGCAAAATAGAAGGACTTTGAAATGATTAGGCAATCGATCTAGCCTGAAGTTAATCGATTGGGTAATCCATTGAGAAGCTTCTTCTTTGCGAATAGAAGTACTCTTGATCGATTAGCTGATTGATTTAAAAGTTTCTTAATCGATTACGACTATAGCATAATCAATTGGGAGAATTCAAGAGTGAATAGTAGGCTTCTGAATCGATTGGTCAATTGATTAGAAGCTGTTGAATTGATTGGTATGATTCACGAATCGATTCAAGATTTGAAAAAGAGTTGTTCTATAGGTGTTTGAATGGTTGACTGACGTGATAATCGATTAGAAAAAAGATGAATCAATTGACGGTGTCGAGTGAACCCTAGAAAAGGGTTTTCGTGAAGGTTTAAAGACACAACTCAAAATCACTATTCACGCCAGTTGTTGAGGGTTTGGATTAGAAGTGTTGTTGCACTTTCCAAGAATTAAAAGGCTATTCCAAGCAAGAAAAGAGCAAGTAAAACAAGGTTCATTATTGTAATTATCTTTTATTTCTTGTGTAACTAATACTACATTTTGTGTATTCGAGCTTGTACGAGGCTTCTCCGCCTCTAGAAAGGAAGTTTCATAGTGTATATGTGAGTGAGAAGAGTGGACCTTTGGATTAGTCACTGTTGGTATAGAAAATACCAGATGATTGAACCTAAGTTTTGATTATGGCAAAGGATTCAAAGTTAAGTTATCTTGTAATTTAACAAATATGACTAAGTGTGCAGGAAAGTCCTAGTTAAGGCTAGGCAGGTGGAAAGTCTTAGCTATGGTTAGGCAATAAAGTTCTGGTCCTGGGGACTGGACAAAATCTTGGTGAGTCAAGGATTTTGGGTGAAATCTTAGAGTCGAAAATGCTAGGTGAAAATATTGAGGGTCGCAGACACCAGGTGGAAGACTGGACTGGTCGTGGCTCGGGCATTAGCATAAAATCCTGAAGTCTCAAATGCTAAGCAAAAATCCAGACAGTGTTGAGGACCGACCTGGCAAAAGGTAATTTCTCCTGAGAGAAGTAAGTGAGGACACGTTCTCCGAAGAGGGAATAGTAGGCGTCAGTCCAACCTAGAGTTCCAACAAAACTCAAAGTCAGTGTTGGTGCGGGAAGCACCAAGTGATTGAACCTGTGTTTTGATAATGACAAATGGTTTAAAGTTAAGTTATCTTATTATCTAATAAGTGTGATTGAGTTTGCAGGAAAGTCCTAAGTGTTCTTAGGCAAAAGTCTTAGTGGATACTAGGCAGGTGAAAAACCCTAGGGGGAGGTAACCCTAGGTCCTAGGGGGTGGAAACCCTTATGAAAAACCCTAGGGTGAGGTAACCCTAGGTCCTAGGGGGTGGTAATCTTAGGTGGAAAGTTTTGGCTTGTCGAGCATTTTGGACGAAATCCTAGCGTCGGGGACTCTAGCTGAAAATCCTGGTGGTCGCGAACCAGGTGAAAGTCTGGACGAGTCGTGGAGCAAGCGTCCAGCATGAAGACATGAAGTCTCGGGCGTTGAGCAAAAGTCTAGTCGGTTTGGAGGACTAGTCTGGCAAAAGCTCTTGAGAGGAGTAGGTGAGGATGTGTTCTCCAAAGAGAGAACAGTAGGCATCGGTTCGATCTAGGGTTTCTAGTGAAATCTGAAAGTCAGAACCGGATAGTCCGTTGATTGTCAAAATAGATTTTACTTCACATGTTATCTGCCTATTTTCTAATGTCTGTTTTGCAGGTAATTAACATGTTGCAGGTTGAAGTGTTAGCCTTGATCGGTCGACTAAACCTTTGGATCAGTCAACCGAACCACTGAGTGAATAGATCAGATTCTTGCTCGCGGTGAAGTGTTGACCAGGGGATCAGTAGATTGAACAGGGAGGTTCAGTCGACTGAACGTGGGTTAACTTCAGACCAAGTTGATCGGATTAGAAAAGTCAGAGATCATCGACGGGATCGGTCGACCAAACAAAGACTCTTATCCGAGCAGAAGCATGTGGACTAGCAACTGGGCAGGTTCAGAGGGTTTGGTCAACCGAACACTTGGATCGATTGATCGATCAGCATCGAGTCAAAGACTGATCCCGAGATCGGTTGATTTAGATCAGGTCTGACTCAGTTATAAAAGGAGGGTTAACTAGCAACATCAGAAACACATATTAAGAATGATTATTTGAGAACAAGTTGAGCCCTTGTGTACACCCCCGACGACGACCAAGCTAGAAGATTGATCTCACCAAGCCGTCGGTAACAAGTTGTATTTCAATATTTGTAAAGCTTCTTACTTGTACTTATTCTACGTAAAGAGTTTTTGGATCTATAGTGATTGCCCAACGGAAGCGATCAATGATCGCTGGCCTTAGAGTAGGAGTCGCCACAGGCTCCGAACTAAGTAACCAAAAGTGTTAACCATTGTTCTCTTGTTTCTTTCTATCTTCCATTGCATTATTCTGTGTTTTCCAAAATGAGTGAAAAAACTACGAGTGCTATTCACCCCCCCCCCCTCTAACACGTCATCGATCCTACAATCAGGACCAGACAGTCCGAAGGCTGTCAAACATTGTCATTCTTTAAATATTATTGCCCGGACTAACCTTGTTTTGCAGAAAAAGAAATTGACAAAAATGGTGGTCCTAGCGCCTGGAGTTGCTTCGGGCACCCGGGAAGTCTTCATCAAAGAGGCGCCATAGAAGGGTGTCTGGCCAGGCACCCTGGCGATCCAGATGCTCTAGGCGCCCAGACGGCCAAAAATCGATCTGCAAGGTGAGCTGGCGCACGATGATTGGCATGCCTATGTCACAGTCTAGATGCCCGGGGTGGTCCGGGTGCCCAGAGATGGATAACTTTTGCCGGATCAAGTTTCAACTAGAGCATGCCACGTCAGCCTTGTGGGGGCATTTGGGGAAGGTTTCAAGCACCCAGAGTGGGCTATAAAAGGAGAATTCGACCAGCACCTCTAAAAGAACATTTTAAGCATCTTTCGCTTCTGTACGCTGCTCCGATAAAGCCTCTATGACGCCCGAAAGCTGCTTCAACACTACTACGCTAAAGATTTGATTCTCCAAGTCGTTGGTATTATTTACATTTTAAATTACATGTACTTAAGTTAAAATTGTACTTGTAATCTTCCGTTTGATTAGTAATTCCCCATCGAAAGCACTCTCACGTGTGAGACTTGGAGTAGGAGACGCCACATGCTCCGAACTAAATAAATCTAGGTGTGTTTACCATTGCTTATGTTTTTTTACTTTCCATTTTTGCTACGAGTTATTTTGTTTGAATATTTTTTGAAAATCGTGAAAATCGCTAGCGCTATTCACCTCCCCTCTAGCGCAACGATCCTACAATTGGTATCAGAGTGGGGGCAATTCGAATCGATGAAACCACCATTCAAGTAATTTTTTATAGTAATATTTTTAATTTTTTTGAAGTCGATCAGAATTGGTACAATTGCCCCTTATGATCATTTTTTTGCAATTGAGTTTTTTTCTAGAAGTTGGTACAACACCACTCGAGTTCTTTCATATTTTTATAAGTTCTTTATTCCGTACTGCTAATCCAAGATCAAGTCTTGGGACAAGTTTACTTGTATTTTTGGTGTGCTAGATTTGTTTTTTTTCAAATGGCATATCAAGAAGGCTATAACATCGCACACCCACCACTCTTCTCCGATGAAGATTTCAATTACTAGAACAACTGAATAGAGTATCATCTCAAAACACAAGTCAAGATGTGGATCATCATCCAAACTGTCTTCACACTTCCACTTGATGGCACTGGAAACTGGCATCCTGTGAAAATTGGGACCAAAGCGTAATGAAGAAGATCAAAGCTGATGCAAAGGCAACCCAGATCCTCCAATGTGGCTTAACCAAAGAAGAGTTGAACTGGATCGACCCCTTCAACAGCGCTAAAGAATTATGAGAAAAGCTAATCGAGTTGCACGAGGGCACCTCGTGAATTCCCCCTTGAGATTCGGTGGGTTGATGCTCAGTTTGGTTATCTCTTGTGCTTTGTTCGATGGTTAGTTCTCCTGAAGTTGTTGGGCTCTGATACCAATTGTAGGTCCCTTAGCGACCGACTAGAGGAGGTGAATAGCTTTCCCAATAAAAAAAATAAACCTTTCTCGAACTTTACAGCTTTATTAAACTAAACACTTGCATAAAAGAAATAAGAAACTGTTTAAAAAGAAGAGGCATAAAAGAGTTACTTGGTTTGCAATCAGGGGATTGCTAATCCAAGAAAGTTGAAGCTCACTAAACAATCTCCTTCAGGTGGAGAAGCATCTTACAGTAGTTGAAGCACTTAATTACATAACAAAACTAAAGAGGAATCATTTACAAGTATTGATCTGAGCTACTAGGACCAGAGTTATATTTATAGCCCTGGTCGGGGTGCCTAGAAGGGTTCCAATCTCCTAGAGGGTGATAAACTTTTATCTCCATGGCAACGAAACGTGTCACGTTGCGTTTGGATGAAGTTCCTGGTCCGAGCATCCGGAAGGGTTCCTAGTGCCCAGATCGAGAAAGTTAACTTCCTATTGACTTTCGTTCCCAGTCTTCCACTCTAGTTCTATTCGCATTGGTATGGGTCTTTCACTCCGGTTCCACTTGTTTGGGTAATTTCGGCCATCCGAAATAAGGCTCACTTGAACCCATTTTCCGGCCTTCGAGCAGTTTTCCACTCCAGCTTCTCGTCCATCGAAAATATTACGTGCCTTCTTCTCATCCATCAGCGTACTCTTCCATAGCACCTCGTCCCTCGGACGCATGGAGCTCGTTGGCTCTCTCCTGTGTCGTTCTTTTCACTAACTGCATCTTTCGCTTGACTTCCTGTGCTCTTAAGTTCCTACACACTTAGACACAGAGATTAAATACCAACAGGACTTAACCTGACTTGGTTGATCATATCAAAACTACCTTGGGGTACTAACATAAACGAGCTGAGCCGAGCTTTAGATTGTTCAAGCTTGTTTAATAAGGTAACCGAGCCGAGCCGAGTTTAAAATGAACCAAACTTTTGAAATGATTGTTTAAGCTTGGCTTGGTTTATTTTTTATAAGCATGAGATTGTTTGAAGCTTACTTAAGCTTGGTTCATTTAGATATTATCGAGCTCTCAATTCAAGCTTGGCTTGAGCTTAGTTCGAACTTGGCTTGAGCTTCGTTCATTTAGATGTTATCGAGCTCTTAATTCAAGTTTGTTTGATTGTTTGAAACTTTTAGTTATTTGATTGTTTATTGAGTTTGATAATTTAAACTTATTTATTTTATTTTATTTTATTATTTATTTAACATATTGAATAGAGTTTTATAAATGAATATGATTTGTGAACATTGTTCACGAACGTTAACGAGCTGAACACATATGCGTTCAAGCTTATTTGTTTAGTTTAACAAGTTGTTCAAGCTTATTTATTTAATTAATCTTATGTATATTGAATGAACATAAACAAGCTCTTACCAAGCCGAACACCAAAATTGTTCACGAATGCTTAGTTCATTTACAGCCCTACTCTACCATGCATTTGTTCATAACATCAATACTTGTGAATCAATATAAACTGTGTTGAAACTTCTAATGTAGGACTAAAGTCTCATTTACAATAGAACTTTTTTCCTCTCCACTATTTTTCCATTCACATATATCCTGTAAGTACCCCAGATTAGTTTTGATGTGATCAACCGAATTAAGTTCGTCCATGTGTATTTAATGCCTTATGTCTAAGTATGTAAGGACTTAAGAATATAAAAAGTCGAGTGAAAGTTGCAGCGAGTGAGAAGGATAGCATGAAACACGAGTCGACGGACTCGATGCATCCGAGGGATGAGGAGTTACGGAAGAGTACATCAGTGGAACGAAAAGGATGCGTGTGAAGTATCCGAGGGACGAGAAGCCGGGGTGGAAGCCTGCTCGAGGAGAAGGCTGGAGTTGGATTCGAGTGAGCTCAACTTTGGATGGACGGAGTATCTCCCAAGCGACCAGATGAGAAAACGATCAACTTCTGAGTTTGCCATTTACAGGCGCATGGGCCAAGTCCAGGCGATTGGTCAACTTTTGAGCTCAACTAGTTAAGTAAATTATATTAAAATTAAAAAATAATTATTCATATAACAATTTCTTTTTCTTCTTAACAGGAATGGACAAATTTCTTAAACGAAAGTGAATGGTAAATGAAGAAACAAGTCAAAGAGAAAAAAGCAATATAGAGTTACAACATGCACTCTTAAAAAAATCTCAAGTTAAAATCAATTTGGATGATCTTCAATCAGATCCTGGGTTACGGGTAAAGATTTCAAACTATGATCCTATTGATCCGGAAAAAGTGAGAAGAGCTTACTTGCAGAAAGGATCTTGTTAGCCTCGCAATCATAATTTTCTACAAAGAAAGATTGGTAAAGTATCAAGAAGATTTTGTCCATCTTTGTGATTTTGTGCATCTTTGTTTAATGAATTTGGAAATTGGTTAGAATATAGCATAAGTAAAGATGTTGCATTCTGTTTGTGTTGCTACTTATTTCAACTTGATTTTGGAAAATAAGTAGGTGGAGATTCATTTACTTCAGTTAGATTTACTAAGTGGAAAAAAGTAGATTTTTGTTAAACTTGTTGGAAGTTCAAATAGCTCACATAATCAAGCTTAGCAAAAATGTGTAGATTTGATGAAAGAAAGTCAACACATTGAAGTTGCTCTTACCAAGCAAACAGAGCAAGCTCACAATTTTTATAGAGTAAGGCTATCTGCTTCAATTAATTGCATACGATTTTTGTTATGCAAGGGGTTAGCTTTTCGGGGGCATAATGAATCTAAAAGTTCATTTAATCAAGGTAATTTTCTTGAATATTTGAAATTCATTGTAGATTATAACGAAGAGATAAAGAATGTAGTTTTACAAAATGCTTCAGAAAATAATCAATTAACTCATGAAATTCAAAAAAAATATTGTAAATGTTGTTAATCTTGAGACTACATATGTCATATTGAATGAACTTAGAGATGAAGTGTTTTCCTTATTAGTTGATGAATCATGCGATATATCAGATAAAGAACCAATGACTATTGCTTTACGTTATGTAAATTTGAGAGACATTGTTGTTGAACATTTTCTTGGTATTGTTCATGTTAGTGATACTTCCTCCCTGTCACTCAAAAAAATATAGAATCACTACTTTCATATTATGGATTGAGTATAGCTAGAATTAGAGGACAAGGATATGATGGTGCAAGTAATATACAAGGAGAGATTAATGGACTTAAAAGTTTGATTTTGAAAGTTAATTCTTTTGCCTATTATATTCATTGTTTTGCACATCAACTCCATCTTACTATTGTTGCAGTAGCAAAAAAATCATCTCCAAGTTTCTTCTCTCTTTAATTTAGTTGCTATTGTAGTTAAAGTAGTTGGAGATTAATGTAAAAGACAAGATATGTTTCGAGAGAAACGAATGTTTGAAGTTAAAAAAGCACTTGGAGATGGAGAAATTTTCAGTGGTTGTGGCTTAAATCAAGAATTCGGGTTTAAAAAAGTTGGTGATACTCGTTGGGGTTAGCATTATGACACATTGATGAGTTTAATTGTGCATTTTCCACTGTTCTTGATGTTTTAGAATATGTAGTGGAAGATAGTTCTCATTCAGAACAAAAGGCTGAAGCTGTTGGTCTTTTGGATTCTTTAGAAATATTTGATTTTATTTTACTTTGCATTTACTGAAGAACATTTTGGGTGTTACAAATGAGCTATCTTAGATTTTGGAGAGAAAGAATCAAGATATTATCAATGCCATGGTACAAGTTAAAATCTCAAAAGAAAGGTTGCAATTGATGATAGATAATGGTTGGGATGATTTATTGAATGAAGTAATGATGTTTTGTAATTACCATGATATTGTAATTCCAGACATGAATGAAGTTCGTGTTCTCAAGGGCAGATCAAGACGTAAAGTTCCAGTTGTTACCAATTTACATTACTACAAGGTTAGTTTATTTTATGAAGTCTTGGATATGCAACTTCAACAGCTTAATGATCGATTTATAGAAGTAAATACTGAGTTGTTTCTTTGTATGGAATGTATTAGTCCAAAAAAAACTTTTTTCTACTTTTGACAAGGAAAAGTTACTTCAATTTGTCAAGTTTTATCCAGTAGATTTTTCATGGCATTAGGTAATCATCTTAATAATTATTTAATGGATATGCGCTCCAGTAAAGAGTTTACAAATTTGAAAGGAATAGGAAGTCTTGCGAGAAAATTAGGTGAAATAAGAAAAGATATTGTATATCCATTGGTGTATAAGCTTATTAAACTTGCACTTGCGTTGCCGGTGGCTACAACAAAGGACATTTTCTACTATGAAGATTGTGAAAAATCGATTTCTAAATTGAATGGGAGATTCATGGATAAATGATTGTTTAATTACTTTTATTAAAAAAAAAAAATTTGATACAATTGACAATGAATTAATATTACGTCATTTTTAAAATATGTGTACTCATATAGAATTCTTATAAAATATTTTGTTATGTAATTTTTGTATAATATATTATACTTTAAATATTTTTCCCCATTTATTATAAGGGGCTAGCTCCATTTTTGGTATTCACCTCTCCCATCCAGTAATATGAAATGTTTCCGCATCACCAACAGTAATACAATATAATATTTAGCATTTCCCATATATTATGTATTGAATACTATAAAATGTAAATATTTTATAATATTTTTTTTAAATCATTATATTATCGATATATTATATATTATATTTTTTCTAAAAGCATGATTGCTTTATTAATTTAATGAGTCAACTTTAAAAAAAATTAACTAAATCACATGTTGATTCAAATTATTATATCATTTTAAACTAAGTATCATCGTAGGAATCTCCTCTAAAAGGTCATATTTATAACCGAAATCCTATTGTAATCTCACTAAAATAGTAATTTTTTTCACAAATCCTGTTTTGAATTATATCTCATCATGCAAGTTAGAATTCTTTTCGTTCTTTTCTAATCGACATACATTATGGTAATTCTTCATAAAGAATCCATGCGTATTTATTTTTTTCTTTTGCGTTTATGTGTTTATTATCCTTTGTCTAAAAGAATGTTCATTGTTTTCTTATTTTTATAATAATTAATGCCTTTTAATTTCTCCCTTAATATAAGGCAAAAGCCGATTCACTCCCTTAGCATCTTTGTTATTTTATCCTTAAATCAGTACAGAAGAAATAAATTACAAATGACTACTATATATATATATATTTATTTATTTATTTATTATAGTTATTCTATTTTTTTTTATTGTTGTTATTTGAGTTTTAAAAAATCATTTGTAGTTTTGGCTAAATCTCTAGGATGAATTTAACCTAATCAATTTTTAAGGAAAACCCCTCTATTTTATCATTTAATTTTTAAAGTCATTTCATACATAATTCATTTTTTATTCTTTGAATCCTAGTTGAAGTTCAAAAAAAGAGTTTTCTATTATGTTCCTTGGAACCTAATAATTTAAAATCATCAAATAAATCTAAATTATTCAAATTTTAAAAAGAACCTTCTATTATATTCTTTAAGTTGCATGCCAGTAATACACTGCTGATTTATTAACACGTGTCTCCGTGAAAGGACATCTTCTTCAAAGTCTACCCACTCGAAATATGCCACTCAGATAAGCTCTTGCGGGCTAAACAATTTATGAGCAAGGATGTCTTTTTTTTATTATTGAAATTAGGCCGTTAAAAAATCATAATTACTATAAATATTATTAACAGTTATAAAATCGTAATTATTATAACACGAATTTATATGTTTGTTCGATAAAATTAACAGTATATTTAAAAGTAACTGTCATTTTAAAATGAGATTAACGGGTGAGGTATATTTTGATTAAAAAAAATTAAAAAGGGGCGATGATTTAAAAAAAAAAAAAGACAAACACTGTTCTTATAAGCCGTGTCTCTCTAATGGAAATAAATGAAATGGAGGGTGGCTTTTGAAAATTCCGGCAGGCAAAGATTGAACCAGAGCGCACGTGGTGATGTAAGGGGGCATGCATGATTGGTTCCAAAGATAAGAAGAAGACACGGTGAAAGATATGAAGAGGCAGCCATGGAGATTCTGCAGCAAGTAGAAGCATGTTTTGGAGAGGGAGACAAGAGAAACATGTTAGCATAAGTGGAAGCACGGTGACATGATCGCTCACCTCTATCTCTTTCTTCCTCTCTCTCTCTCCCCAAATTTCAACTTGCAGCAGTGGATAGGATAGTTATCTCTACGGACTCACACAGTTAGGATTAATTTGTGAATTGTGATTCAGTGTATATTGGCTGAAGTTGTTAGTGATTTATCTCCTTACTTTAATTTTCAGATGGCAGTCCTGGAAAAATCTCGAGGGGAAGATTATATATCACCTTTATTGCAGCAGTGGATCGGATAGCTACTACACTCTGTCACTTTAAACTGATGCTGTCCACTTCCACCATCACTGAGCCCAAACTTTTTCCAACTTTCAACTCACCCTTCCTCTCTCTTCCTCTCAGTAACTTCAGTATTTTACCTAACCGACTAAGAAAGTTTCAATGTTATCTACCTATTTAATTTTCATGATTTTAAAAATAGGTAATGTATTTCCGTTATACTCTTTCTCTTGGTTTTTTTAATGAAATAATCATATGAATTTACTTACGGCATGTGCACCTCTAAATTTTTATATAAGCTTTTATAAGTTTTTTTAATCAATTTATACTGTCAAATTATACGAATATATTAAAGAGGCTTCCAAATATTATTTTTGATTCGGAGTGATTCTAATATATTTTTAAATTTATAAAGAGTCTCAAAAAATTTTATCATAAGTTCATTAGAAGAATAATACTCGCTAATTAAATACCATAAATGAATTCTTAAGACTCTCCTATTTTAAAAAAATATTAAATTTTTAAATTTTGAATAATATAAATTCATCCGTCAGTTATTTTTTTTCAAAAAAAGTTGATTAATAGACCTAAAAAATTCCTAATAACTTCAAATTAAAATCAATATCAATGTACATATCCTCATACTTGAATTTGATAATATAAATGAAGAGTAGTTATTTTTAAATTTGTAAAGATTATGAAATTTATTATGTTAATTCAAAAAAATATTGATAGATTTTAAAAAATTTAAATTATTTTAATTCAAAATTAACACACAAAAGTCTTGGCTTTATATTACTTTAATTCAAAATTAACAAACAAAAGTCTTGTCTTTATATTTGAATTAGATAGTATAAATTAATAATAGTAAATTTTTAAAGAGTAGAATAAAATAAAAAAAAAACACATACGAATGTAAATTCACGTAATTATTTTGTAATAACATAAATGTGTTATGTATTTTTAGAATTATAAAAATTAGATATGAAATGAAATGGATAATGCTAAATCTTCAGTGATATGCTACAGCAAGTTT
Organism: Zingiber officinale; assembly: GCF_018446385.1. Classification (NCBI taxonomy): domain Eukaryota; kingdom Viridiplantae; phylum Streptophyta; class Magnoliopsida; order Zingiberales; family Zingiberaceae; genus Zingiber; species Zingiber officinale. Next base: position 109,542,026 of record NC_055993.1, on the reverse strand, counting down.
GCCGAATTCACTGCACTTGAGCTCCAATAATTCTAGCTCAAGCTTCCTCTCTACTTATAGAGCGCCTCTACTCTGCCTTCCATGCTTGCTTGTTCACAGGAGATGTGCGAATAGTGGTGCTTCAGTGCATCTGTTCCTGCTGATAAACCTCGCCGCAGGGCTTTTGCGAGCCCCGTTAGATTCGTTCCCTCATTTGCTCAGACTTTGGATGGAGTGGAGCTCCAAGGTGCCGCCGCCGCCTTGGGATATGGCGGAACTGGGGCAGGGGGCGGAGGTCAGCATGGGGGCTCTGGCCGGGCCGGGCTTCGTTCTCGGGAGCCAGAGCGGCGGGTTGATGGATTGTTCAGTCGATCTGAGACTGGGTGGGCTAGGTGAGTTCAGGCCGGCGGAGAGGTGGCTCCCCAACCCCACAGAGTCCTCGGCGGCAGCGGCTCCGTCGCGGAGAGCCCGGGCGAGCGGCAATGCCAGCGCCTCGTGCTTAGTAGACGAGTGCAAGTCCGACCTCAGTAACTCCCGGGAGTATCACCGGCGGCACAAGGTCTGCGAGGTCCACTCCAAGACTCCGGTGGTGATGGTTGGCGGGCAGGAGCAGCGCTTCTGCCAACAGTGCAGCAGGTAATGGAAATCGCATCGATCGAGTACAATTTCTTCTTCCTTAACATCCGAATGCTCTTCGCTGGTTTCTTCTGCTTCAATTGGAAGGCAAAAATGTGAGTGTTCGTTAATTCTCGCAACAGGTTTCACCAACTGGTGGAGTTTGACGAGGCGAAACGAAGCTGCCGGAAACGCCTGGACGGGCACAATCGACGCCGGAGGAAGCCTCCTCAAGAATCCATCAACACCAGTCGCTTATTCCGGAGCACTCAGGGCATGCTAGGAAGCAGCAGGTTCCTAATGTATCCTCCTCATCCGACGGCTCCAATTCCGGCACAGGGGCACGAGGACCCACCGCTTGCAACTTCCTTTCTGCACGGCGACGCCGGTCCTTTCTCTCAGTCCACATTCCGGCCCATGCTCAAGGCGACACCTTCAGCAGAGAGCGGCAGCAGCAGCAGCAGAATTCTTGCCCAAGCCTTCGACTCCGACTGTGCTCTCTCTCTTCTGTCAGCGGCAGCTCAAGAGGATTCGGGCATCGGCCAGATGCTGCCTGCTGGAAGGATTCCCATGCACCAGCCCCTGGTTTCAGACCTTGCCTACGCCGCCGCTCAGGCCTCATGCTACGCTCCAGTGGGCGACGTGTTTGTTTGCGGGGCTGGGGACTGCCAGTGTGTGTATAATGCGATGGGTGGAGGAGGGCCTGCAGAGGAGGCCTCCCAAGCTCCTCCCTTCTCCTGGCAGTGAATCGATCGATCTGATCTCTGTTCGACATATATTCTAAGTATGATGATGATGATTATTTTTTTAAAAAAAACTGAAAAACACTGCGAAATTCGTGATCGATTTGGAGGCTTTTTTTCAGTAACTCACAATTAATCTCTCGGTTGCATCGCCGAGCAGGGGAATCTAGGCGGAGCGGACGCGGAGATAAGACAGACAGGCAGAAAGAAAATAAATGGCCGACATGCTGTCGCCAAGGAGGCAACTTGCTTGACGCATTATTCATATCGGCACTGACGCCTACGCACAAGCCCCCAACGTCCACGCCAATGGAACAGCTCATGCTCCAAAACCTACCTCCCTCCTAAAAGACATAAAAGAGAATTATTAGAATTGACCGGATCAAATTATCAAATCAAATCAAATTAATTTTAGGATTATTCTAATAATTCTGTTATAATTATTAGAATAATTCTCAGAATAATTTTTAGAATTATTCTATTATTTATTAATTGGTTAATTGACCGAGCACTTGTTTAAACCCTATATATTGTATTATCTTGAGGGCAAGTATCAACAAAAACAATAAGATTAATTATTACTCTCCTATTTTATCTTCTTTCTATTCTTCTTTTAACATGGTATCAGAGCCATGATCCTTCGTTCCTTCGCTTCCTCTTAATTCTCCCTCACAAATCCTCTTCCCTTTCTTTTTCTGCCGCCGTCCAAGACAAAAAAGGAGTTTCTTTTTTTTTTTTTTTTTGAAACCCCAAAACAAGACGACAAAAAAGGGCTTCTCCTTTTGTGCTACCGCCGCTGTCCACCGAACGCCGATCAAACCTCGACGTCGACAACAAGTGGTTGCTCCAGCCAAGGCTTCTATTTCCTCCAAGAGGACTTTCTTTCCGGCGATCCAGTCTCTCTACAAGATAAGTTATTTTACTTTAGATGTCAAATACTCAACACTATCAAGGAGGCCAAAAACAAAATTCAGTCCGATGTCAAATTTGTCGCATCATTGGCCATATTGGATATCTATGCCCTAAAAGATTTGATTACTCTCGGGTAAAATGTCAAATTTGTCACATCATTGGTCATCCTGGAAATCTATGCCCTCAAAGATTTGCCTCAAATTTCATTGGTGGTTCTACAATCTCAAGACAACCGTCTATTTCACAAGCATATCCTAAAGCTCTCTCATCTATGCCTACTTGCGGTAAAACTCCAGAGTTTTCATCTACTGATTGGTATATTGACACTGGAGCTACTCATCATGTCACATCGGATTATAATATCCTTACAGACGTAATATCATATTATGGCTCAGATACGGTTCAAGTAGGCGATGGCTCAGGTTTGCAAATTGCTAATCTTGGAAACACATATATTCATTTATCTAATCGAACTTTTCACATGCGCAATATCTTTCATGTTCCATCTATCACTAAAAATTTACTTTCTACCCGTCAATTTTGTCTTGATAACAATGTCATTTTTGAGTTTCATCATAATCATTATCTTATAAAAGATAAAGGAACAAATGCTATTGTGTTTCATGGAAGAATCAAAAATGGCCTCTACTATCTTCAAAGTTCTTCAATCAAAGCTTTTGTTGGTGAACGCACAAATAAACCAGCTTGGCACGCTCGACTTGGTCATCCTTCTCTTCATATTGTCCAGTCAATCATCAATAGGTATGGTTTACCTACTTCCATTACCTCCTCTCCATCTCATTCATGTAGGGCCTGCATGGAATCTAAAAGTCATAAGCTACCTTTCTATTCATCCGATTATGTTTCTAATTTTCCACTTGAATTAATTCATTCTGATGTTTGGGGCCCTGCACCTATTTTATCTAACCAAGGTTTTCAATATTATGTTACCTTTATTGATCATTTTAGTAAATATACTTGGCTCTTTCCTATGAAAAGAAAATCTGATTTATTGGATATATTCTGTAAATTTCAAAATCAAGTTGAACGATATTTTAATCGTAAAATACTTTCTTTTCATTCTGATTGGGGAGGTGAATATCAAGCTCTCCATCGTCATCTTGTCTCTTGTGGAATTGTTCATCGAGTCTCTTGTCCTCACACTCCAGAACAAAATGGCTCTGCTGAGAGAAAACATAGACACATAGTCGAAACTGCCTTAGCTCTTCTTCATCATGCATCAGTTCCACGTAAATTTTGGGATGAAGCTGTTACCACTGCTGTATATCTCATAAATCGACTCCCTACTCCATTGCTCAAGCATAAATGTCCTTTTGAAACACTTTATAATCAAACTCCTAATTACACTTTCCTCCGAATTTTTGGTTGCGCATGTTATCCATGGTTACGCCCTACTCTAAACACAAACTTGACTCTCGTTCACTACAATGTGTTTTCTTGGTTACAATTTGCACCATGGTTATCGTTGCTTACATATACCAATCAGTATTTATATTTCACGACATGTTACTTTTGATGAGACTATTTCCTTTTTCAAGTATCTTTGATCTCTCCTCCAGATCTAGGTGGCACCTTCTTAATACCACCTAATATTGTCAGAAATGATGGCATCCTAGGTCCTGCTCCGCTCTCTAATAACTCCCCTATACCATCAGAATCACCTCAGGATGCTGCTCCAATCTTGGAAGCCTCGCCGATCGAAGATAATATGCTCTCTAGTTCTGAATCCTCGGATAATGCAAGTCCGTCATCTACATCACCTTGTCAGCCTACTTCCTCATCACCATCAACATGTGATTCAGATGATAATGCTCCTCGTCGCATGCTTCCCATTAGTGACATTTATGAACGTTGCCCACCAAATGCGACTCGATATCCTCTTCCACGGGCTCTAGTGGTTTCTTCAAAATCTATTGAACCAACTTGTTTTACGCAGCAAACAAGGATCCAAATTGGCGTAGTGCAATGGCTATGCAATTTGATGCACTTCTTCGCAATGGAACATGGAGTCTGGTTCCACGCACTTCCTCAATGAATGTTGTGGGCTCTAAATGGGTATTCCGTCTTAAGTATCGAGCTGATGGCTCTCTTGAACGATACAAAGCTCGACTTGTAGCCAAAGGTTTTAGTCAGCAACCAGGTATTGACTTCAATGACACTTTTAGTCCAGTCATCAAGATTACATCTGTCAGACTATTATTATCGATAGCTGTTAGTTCCAATTGGCCTGTACGCCAATTGGACATCTCAAATGCGTTTCTCCATGGTCATCTTGAGGAAACTGTATTTATGGAGCAACCACCTGGGTTCATTCATCCACAATTTCCATATCATGTTTGCCAACTTAAGAAATCTTTATATGGTCTTCGACAAGCTCCTCGTGCATGGTTTCATCGACTATCCAATTGGTTACAATCTCAAGGATTTTTTGGATCAAAGACCGACTCGTCTCTATTTCACAAATATAATGATGGGTCTATGATATTTTTTCTTATTTATGTGGATGACATCCTGATAACCGGTAATGATCACAAGGGCATCATAACTTTATTAAGTATTCTCAATCAAGAATTTCCTACTCGAGATTTGGGCATTGCTCGTTTTTTTCTTGGTATTGAGCTTATTCCACATGAGGATGACTATCTTCTCTCTCAGAGCAAATACATTACTGGACTTCTTCAAAGAGCCAAAATGGATGGAGCACGTCCGGTCTCTACACCAATTGCTATAAACAACTCTCCATCTTCATCCTCTCCTGCTCTGTCTGATCCACAAATTTATCGAAGCATTGTTGGAGCCTTACAATATGTCACTATCACATGCCCTGATATTACTTTTGCAGTAAATCGTGCTTGTCAATTCATGCATGCTCCAACTGAACAAAATTGGGATAATGTAAAAAGAATACTTCGCTATCTCAAAGGTACTATTCTACATGGTCTTCTTTTATATCGTCAATCGTCTCGAGATTTACATGCCTATAGTGATGCGGATTGGGCAAGTTCTCCTGAAGATAGACGCTCTACTAGTGGATATGCAATATTTCTTGGACGAAATCTTATCTCATGGAATTCGAAGAAGCAACCTACGGTATCTCGTTCAAGTACTGAGGCAGAATATAAAGCTATAGCAAATACAACGTCTGAAATTATTTGGCTTCAATCACTTCTCTCTGAACTTCATCTTGCATCAAATATTGCACCAAAAATTTGGTGCGACAATATTGGAGCAACATATCTCACAGCAAATCCAATCTTTCATGCTCGTACAAAACATGTGGAGATTGATTTTCATTTTGTTCGTGAACGTGTGGCAACTCAACAATTATCCGTCTCTTATATCTCTGCTGAGGATCAAATTGCTGATATCTTTACTAAGCCATTATCCAGACAACGTTTCAACAAGTTAGCAAGCAAACTCAACGTCAAAGATCTCCCGTTAAGTTTGTCGGGGGGTAAAAGAGATAAAAGAGAATTATTAGAATTGACCGGATCAAATTATCAAATCAAATCAAATTAGTTTTAGGATTATTCTAATAATTCTGTTATAATTATTAGAATAATTCTCAGAATAATTTTTAGAATTATTCTGTTATTTATTAATTGGTTAATTGACCGAGCACTTGTTTAAACCCTATATATTGTATTATCTTGAGGGCAAGTATCAACAAAAACAATAAGATTAATTATTACTCTCCTATTTTATCTTCTTTCTATTCTTCTTTTAACACCTCCCTCTATTATTCTTCTATCAATCAGCTCGGAGCAATGGCAGTAGGGCACCATCGTTTTTTTGTTATTTATTTACTACTTGCAGAGAAAACTGGTTTTCAGTGCATTATTGCCGCATTTTACATCAATTCTATCCTCCAAGATAGCCCCACGCTTCTTAAAAGAGGATAAACCATGAGAAACTTTGTCCAATTACTATAACGTATATAAAAAGCGAAACAATCAAGGAGACATTTTACCCTGTATGAATCATCTGTACGCCTATATTTTACATCAACGAAGGGCCCGGTGGTGGTGGACCATGGTCGCGCATTGTCAAGCTCCCGCACAGTGGAATGCATCGTCGCTCGGTGACCGCGGGAGATGACTTCAATCAGTGGGTGTCTCCTGCGTCCTGCCAAGTTTTGAAATGACGTCCCATTGAACAATCACAGCCCACTAAATCATCTTCCCAATTAAACATTTCAAGACTGTAAATTTTAGAAACTCAAAAGCTCTCTCGTTAGGATGTGAAATCTATATTTGAGGGCAATCAAATGACACAATCAATTAACATCCACAGATTGAGCCAAACAAGTTCAAGAATCGATTGCCCACACTGCTAATGAATGTACAATCAATAAAGGAGGAGCATAATAGAAAACAATTATGTATTTTGATGAATATGAAAATTAAGTACACACTTTAGGTATTAGGAAAACCTGATCAGTTCAGTAAATTGTAGAATCATCTTTGTTAGTGCTCCATTCAATTATTATTTAGTCATGAGCTTAATTTATGAGATTAATTGAAAAGGAATTAATATACTGCAAATGAGATCTAATTTTATATTAATTATAGTGTGAAAATACCTAAATTTATAGATTTAAAATTAAAAAAACACTCAAATTGCACATTATCATTTATAAAATTTCATTCTTTTTTCATTGTTCATTAAGTTGAGAAGAGGGTCTCCCTTATATGTTAGTCACTATTCCAAAGGTTAGTAGCCGCCCGTGATTTACCTCCTCTGTGTTGGTCTTGGGACGAGTTGACGAGGACGCTGGAGGCGATCGTATTCACCTTTTGCGACAATTAAGTTAAGAAGAGGGTGTGGAGGACTCTCAAGAGCATATGGAAGTAGCTTGTGGTCTTGTGCTTTTACATTTTAGAAGAAATTAAGTCCATGAAAAAATAGTGCAACATATATCAAATAGAACTATAGCTTTGTTCAATTTGGAGTTCTCCACCTGGGATAAGTTGGTCGCTCATTTTTTTTTTCTTTTTTAGTTGGCATAATATATTCAATTCTTCAAACTAATTAATCTGGGAAGAACCAATTTAGTCTTATAAAAATTTTCCATCAATCACTAAAATAAATCGAAAAGTATTACTAGTGATCCATATTCCGACAACCAATATTCTTATATCCACTTCTCATTGGAGAAAAAACCCCTTGTAGTATGCCGCAGCTGAGATTCAAGTCTTAAATCTCTTAATTATTCATTAGAGGATCTAACCATTGCACCATTACACTGGGACTAGTTAATAATGCTTGGCTTTGTGATAGCTAAAATCAATGAATTAATTCATTTGGATGAATACCAACACATAAGATTACAGTTGATATCTAACAAATTTCACTGCTTGTAGTTAATCTTCACCAGATAAGGCAAAACAACATGCGAAGAGGAATAAATCAGAAATCAAAGGAGAGGGATTAAGCTATGGGCGATGGCCGATGTGCATATATATCATCGCCCGGAGTAGATATGGACACCTACAGCGAGTAAGAAGATGGTTATGAGGACGAAAAAGAAGACGGCATGGATAAGAATGGAGATGCCGCTCGTTTGCATGTTGCCAAACTCTGCCACTCGCCCCCTCGCCGGTAGCTGGCATAGCAACCCCGGCGACAGCACCACGAATAGCACCACCGCCACCACCACCGGCCCCCAATCTGCCGCCATCCAATCAACCAACTAATGAGTTTTAACTCCCCCCTCCTATATATCTCTTCTCACTCAAAATTGTAAAAATTCTTGTCGTTGGCCAGAAGAAACGAACACCATGACTTTGGATTACATTCCTTGCTTGATTTGCACAATTGCATTGGAATCTTATCTTCCACAATATCTGCCATGTGTAATGGAACTTCATACTTTGTAATTTAATAGAGTCATAACAATTATCTAGAGTAACCTTCATCACAAAAATAAAGTTGAAAACTTTTGATTGCTACCATTAGAAAGTTTTAGTTCATGAATGATTTAATATGAGTTTTTATTTAAGGATAATAAATAATATCTTATTATGACTTTACATTAGTGACAAACTCCAAAGTTCATAAACATATACAGTGATTGAACTTTTTAATGAAAAGTTATTTATAATGAGCTTTTTATGGATTAAATACTCCATGTATAAACTCTCATAATAAATTCTTATTTTATTGTCATTAAAAGTACATCTACTAAGTTAGTAGATAAAACTAAATCGCTTCTCCCTACTTTTCAAACCAAGGATTCTATATTTCACTCACATAATCCCAAGTTTCTACCTCTTTTATTACTAAGACAAATGACATATAGAGGATAAATCTGACCTTCTAGGAAATCTGGTCCAGTTGTGTGGGAAAGCTCCTAGAGTATGAATGTTGCATCAAGTAAGATTGGCTAACACTTGGTGAGATCATGTAATCACCTGGCAGGGTCAGCAAACACCATAGAGGTAAGTCCATGCACGATTGCACTGGATCAAATTGGCACAGAATGTGCAAGCTACACACCTTCAATACTTTTCCACCTTTCCCTTCTCTCAACTTCTTTACTGTGTTCATCAGCAACTGCAAAAAATGCATCCCTGCCTTTCTTATGTCTTTGCTACTGTATCTCCCCCTCTAGTGATATCAATGGTTCCCGGGGCCATGATTCCGCGGTAGAACATCCAGATTGTCTCCCAGGCACCCGCGGTTCGAACTCCAGCTACGGCGTATTTGCAGGAATTTTTCCTCCAAATGGGGAGCGTAATCAAAGGATGTTGGGCTTCTGGGCTGGCCGCCGCGTGCGCTTCCCGATTTACCCTGGTGGTCAGTGGGAAACTTCCGTGGGACCGGGCCGGTCACCCCCAGAGATAGTCAATGAGACTAACTGAGATTGTCATTTAAAGTGCCCCCACGGGCTGGATCAGCTGGAAGGGTGTCTGACGCTTGCAACGGAGGTTCAGGGGTCGAGGGTCGTCAGTTGCACACGGGCGTAAAACCTCGGTCTGCTGCGCTTTAAATTCCACTTGTCCCCTAGTCACCCCTCCTGCTCAGCTTAACCGTTGATACGACTGGCAAGGGAGGGGCCCAAAAGGAAAGGATGAGGAGGATCAAAGTCATATAGCGGTCAAAAGTCAAGATGATGTGGCAGTCAGTAGTCAAGATGACTTGGCAGTCAATAGTCAAGTTGACGGGGCAGTCAGAGTCGAGCATAGGGGATAGTCAGAGGCCAGGCAGACTTGTTGATCGAAAGGGCAAAGCAGTAGGAAGACGAAGGGAGACGACAGGCGAGGTACAAGTCACAGGTCGGGATCGACAGAGCTGTTTAGAGATGGCTCGATCTACAGGCCTGCGATTCAAAGGACTGGAAGTACAACTCACAGGTCGGAATCGGCAGAGCCGTTTAGAGACAGCTCGATCTACAGGCCTGCGATTCGAAGGCCAGGAAGTACAAGTCATAGGTCGGGATCGGCAGATCTGTTTAAAGACAGCTCGATCTACGGGCCCACGGTCGAAGGCCAGGAAGTACAAGTCACAGGTCGGGATCGGCAGATCTGTTTAAAGACAGCTCGATCTACGGGCCCACAGTCGAGGGCCAGGAAGTACAAAGCGCAGGGTATAGACCGGGATTGGCAGGGCTGTTCAGAGTCAGCCCGACATGCAGGTGATGCTTAGAGGTTGGAGCTGATCGGAGGATGCGAGGCAGACACAGGCCACAATAGATCGGATGAGCTAAGCCATGCAGGAGTCGGAGAAGCACAATTGTCTGTCAAGAGGTAATCATTATATATCAACGATATATACGAAGTCGGAGGTTTCTAAGCGAAAAGATGTCCTCATAACCAATAGCAGTCTGACAGATGCCCTTCATTACAAGACAAAATCCATGTGTAAAGGCCGAGGTCCCAAAACGAGAAGATGTTTCACAATCAATAGCAGCACGACAGGTGTCCGGGACTATACGACAAAGCCTAGCGTCTAACGCTCTCTGACATAGTTGCAGGTTCTAGAAGCGAGGCGGGGGCATAAAAAGGGGGGGGCTTCTTCGTACGCGGGTACGCTCTCTGGTCACTTTTTTCCAAAAACTTTTCACTTTCATTTTTTCTCTCTGCGTTTTTCTGGGGAAAAAGTACCTGACTTGAGCGTCGGAGGGTCTGACCCGGGGACTTTTTCCCTGGGGTTTTGGTCTCCAACGAAGGGGAGGGGAGGAGATCGTCTGATTGTATGCAGGGACCTGCATCAGCGTCAGCCGCCCGTGGGAGCCGGACCATCCACGACCTTCCGTCAGCATCTAGGCCGCTGTGACCAGCCTTCGTTCGACTCAGCTTTCGGACAGGATCAACCGTAATTTACCCCCTCTGGATATCTGTGGGGCCAGATCCAGGGGACCGCTAAGGTGACAATTCCACCTTTTTGCAATGATCCTTTTTAACAATCCTTCGCTACCTTATCTCCCTATCTAATGATATCCATGGTCCTTCTCAACAATCCTTCTTTGCTCGATCTAGTTCTTATTAAATTTGGAAGCGGTGGAGGGGGAGAAGGTGTGGGGAAATGCCATCATGAAGATGTGGGGAGGTGTGTGTCTTCTCCAAAGTGGCAGCAACTATATCAACTTTTTGTCAATTTGGACATATCAACTTTGGCCGAAAAAAGTAATCCAGTGCACGAAGCTCCCGTTAATACATGATCTCGATGAAATTAAAGATCTATTATATGCAGACTTATTCTACTTTACAAGAGGATATCTTTGAGACTCAACCTATGATATCTAGATCACATGACAACAAATCGTTATGCAAGGCTCCCCTTCAACTTTGACGGAAAAAAAAATTGCATTGTACATTCTTCACCACTCAACAATATCTCATGGGAAATGTCAAATTTTATTTTTCTTCCTTTCTCCCTTTTGGTATTCCTCTGAAAGAAACATATCCTAAAGGCACATCACATTTCAATTGCATTTACAAAACCATAGTTGACCAACTTCTGCAAGTGTCAATAGGTTGTGTTTGTGCTTGGGATGGCCCAAGCCTTTGATGGCCAAGGAGACTTCATGCCAGCCTGAACCAATTTGTTGAGCAAAACCCGAATTGGTTGAGGTCTAGCCCAACATGAGCCATCTCAATTGGTGCATATCCAAGCCATCATGCGTAGATTTTTGGAAAATAGTTAATTTTTTAAAAATATTTATAAAAACATATTAAAACATTATGAAAAATGATTAGAAATAAAAAATAATATTTTTATTAGATATTAAAGATAATTAATATTACTAATCTATACGGATTATAAAGTCAAGACTTTGGGTATGAGTTGGGTTGGGAGAATCATAAGTTTATGTAGGATTAATTTGGGATAAAGATTGGATCAATAGGGTCGATTAGGGTCATATAGGTAATAATTGATATTGATTTTGTCGAGTAGAACATGAATGTCTGACATAATTTTCTAAAGACTTATTGATTGAGCTCAATATAAAGAAATAAACATCCAAAACTAATAATTTTAGAGAAACAAACGAAAGAAAATATTTATGAAATCAAAATTATCGAATATCAACAAACTTTTAAATAGTCTCAACACCCAACGATGCAAAAGACGAAAAAAAATACACAAATATTTAACAAAGAAAAATACAAATGTAATATTAGAAAATATTCGCTATTAAAGTTACGGAATTCCCAAATATTAAACTTTTAGATTTTTCGGTATATTTATTTTTTATTTTACTCCTCCCATTAGTCACTATTTTACTCTTTTTCATTAGTCATTGTGTTAATAAAAAAAATATAAATGTAATATTAGATTTTAAAGGATATAATTATGATATTAATTTTTAAAAATAAATACTATTTTAATGTTACATAAATTTTAAAATTTATAATATTAATTTTTAAAATACAATGTCAAATTATTATTTTTAAATTTAATACCACAATATTTCAATCATATTTTGAATGCAACAAAGGGATAGAGATCTTCTAATCCAAGATCCTTGGATCAGTCTTAAATCCTTATCTATTCATTAGTAGGTAGATTGTACCTTATCCATAAATAGATGAGGTCCAATTCACCCTATTAATGAATTTATAGGGTCTTTTCTAGTTAAAAAAATTTTAAATTAAAGGATCTGGCCTACCAATATGTATTAGGAAAATTCTTTCCACTCCTAACGATCAGCCATATGACCTCATGATTTATCTTGTTGTATATAATTTAGGGATGGACGGTAAGGTACGAGGGTCAGTGCGATCAACTTTTTTACCGCAATTTGAATGCAACCTTTTGAAAAGTTGGAAACGTTAAGTACGCCCATTAAATTTAAAAGTCGATTGAAACAATAAGAGGTAAAACAGTTGATTCAAAGATTTTAAGAGGGTATTTCTAAAAATACATCAGGTTCAAAATGGAAGTTTTTCATAATTAATGAACTCAAAAAAAAAATCCAGCGCCGGCAAATGCCGCCGCCACCTACGTTCCAGCCCTCCATCGGCTCGGCCATCCACCGTCTCGCACGCGCTCTCCTCTCCGCCTCCAAACCCTCCCTCTCATGGAGTCCCGCTATTGAGCAACTTCTACGCTTCCGCCTCCTCCCAGCGGCGTCTCCCCTCACCCTTACCCCTCCCCTCGTCGCTGCCATAATCGACCCTTACCTCCTCCCCTACCATACCCTAGCGTCCGGCCTTTTCCACTGGGCAGCACAGCAACCCAACTTCTTTCACACCCCGGAGACCTACCACTCCCTCCTCAAGTCCCTCTCACTCTCCCGCCATCCTCACTTGGTCCGGTCTCTCCTCAAGACGGCGAAAAGCCACAACGTTCCTCTCCTTTCTTCTTCATATCACCTCGCCATCTCCTCGCTTTTGAAATATGGAAAGTCCATCGAGGCTTCCGAACTGATCGATTCAGCCACAGAGGAACTGCCTGCTTCCTTGTACAACTCCCTTCTTGCCGCACTGTCCTCGGATGGGCTTATTGATGTCGCAAGAAAGGTGTTCGGAAGAATGCTTAAGAGGAATATTATTGTTAATTATGTAAGTTTTGGTGTTTTTATAGGTAAAGTTTGTGACATGGAAGGATTAGATGGGGTTTTGGGTATGCTTGATGGGGCTAAAGAGATGGATTTCGGATTTAATGGCTCGGTTATTGCTTCTCTAATCATAAGTAGGCTCTGTCGGGCTGGGAAAATTGAGGATGCTTGCTGTGCACTGGAACAGCTTAGAAATAGAGGTTTCAAACCTGATTTTATTCCATACAGGATAGTTTCTGAAGGTTATATTCAAGCAGGTAGAGTAGAGGAAGCAGGGGGAATACTGAAGAAGAAGAGGAAGTATGGTGTTGCACCAAGAGAAAACGACTATAGAGAATTTATCCTTTCATCAATATCTGATGAAAGGATTCAGGAGGCTAAGGAATTGGGTGAAGCAATTGTTGGTGGACAGTTTCCAATTGACAATGATGTGCTCAATGTGTTGATAGGTTCAGTGTCATCTGCTGATCCTGAGTCTGCAATCTTGTTTTGCAACTACATGATTGGGAAGGACCAATTTCCTAGTCTTTCAATCTTGAGCAAATTGAGTAAGAATCTCTGTAGGAACCAGAAAAGTGATGAGATGTGGAATGTTTTTAAGGTCCTTATGGATAAAGGTTTTTTTTCTGGAATAGAGCAATATAATTTGATGGTTTCTTTCTTATGCAAGGCAGGAAGAGTGAGAGAAGCCTACAATGTGCTTAGGGAGATGAAGAAGAATGGTGTTTGTCCTGATATTTACTCTTACAACTCTCTTATGGAAGCTTGTTGCAGAGGGGACCTCTTGCGACCAGCTAAAAAGCTCTGGGATGAAATGTTTGCAAATGACTGTAGTGCTAATTTGCATACATACAACATTCTTATAAACAAGTTTTCTGAAGAAGGCAAAACTGAGGAGGCTAGGCATCTTTATTGTCATATGCTGGATAAAGGAATTGTACCAGACAGTGCTACATACATATCCCTTATCACCGTTTTATGCCGAGAAGATAGAATAGAAGATGCAATCGAGATATGCAAAAAGTCCATGCATCAGGATAAGACAATTGGCAATTCTGTGTTGAGAAATTTAGTGCTTTCCCTCTGCAAAGATGGTATATTCTTTCACTGAGGCCACCATTCATTTATCTTAAAAAATCATCTCTAATAGTCATTTAGTTACAGTTGCTACATGATAGTCTTTCTCAATGCTCGAACTTGGCTTGCTTTAATAATTTGATCCTAGAACATTTCTCTATGTTTCTTTTGTGTTCCTAAATCTCAATTTACTCCAATTGATTCCTCGAGCTGTAGAGAATTTTGGTAGTTTTGTTGTCAATTTATTATAGAAGTTTTGATAAGCACAAAGTGGCAATTGAATGTCATGTTAAAATTTGACTAACTGTCATGGCATCCCTAGTAATCTAAGTTGTTGCAAATGCTTCATAGAATTCAGAATTCAATTTTCTGAACATACGTAGCAAGAGCAATAGTTACAATATGTCATTTAAGTCTCAACAATGTGGGTATATCTCACCATCGAACTCTATGTAAAGTTGTATCACCAGTAATGTCTAGATCTTTTAAATTACTTCAAATTCTAAAGTTTTGATAGTATGAAATAGGATTTACTATAACCTCTCTCTACCCCTAATTTTTTAACCCTAATTGATTCAGCTTGTTACACTATACAGCCCATATTATTAGCCCTATCATTTTGTCATCTACTGAAGCTACAATTAATTGGTGTTGATATTAGTAATTCTTACATTATACCTATGAATAATGTCACACCATCCATCTTAGCATTCTTATAGTTGAGAAGGAAAATGTTATATTGTTATGCACTAAAGGAGAACTGTTACACTATATATAAGACAGTCACATAATTCCCGAACACTAGTATCCATAATTCCATACTATATGGGACTAAATTCATAACACTATCACAACCCTCTTAGATAAGAGAATTGATCCATTAACTTATTAGGCCCAACCAATGGCCTAAAATGCTTAAGCCTGATTTAATAGTAGTTAACACATCTAAATTTATAAAAAACCATCTAGTAGTCCACAACTCACTATGAGAGACTAAATTGGGGTGTCACATTAATAGTTATATCTTCTCAACGCAGAGTGTAGATATTATCTATGCCTAGCTTGTTACATAGAACAAAAGTCCCATGGACAGAAAAATTAAGAAAAAAAATGAAAAGATATTCAATTTAGATGATGCAAAGACAATATTGTGATAGTTGTTAGGACCGGTGGCACAACTATAATGGGAGGGACGAATAAGTGCGTGCCTGTGATTCAAACTCTTTTCAATGCTATTGCAAATGCAAGGCTTAAACACTTGTTGTCAGGCATGTTAATCAAGATCAAAGATATGCGACAGAGATAAATACAAATAAGCACACAACGCTAACCTAATGCTTTTAACGTGCTTTGAGCCTCCAGTCCCACTCCATGACCTACTAACTTTTTAGGCGAGTCATACTGTTCTTCTTTGGAGGTGGAGAAACCTCTTAATATACTCTCTTTACAAGACAAAAGAATAAAAGAGTACAAGAGAAGTTACTGAATGATTGTAAGAGATGAGCTTTGTTCCTAAGCATTTGGAACCAATGGCCTAAAATGCTTAAGCTCGAGTTAATAGTAGCTAACACATCTAAATTTATAAAAATCCTCTTGTAGTCCACAACTCACTATGTGAGACTAAATTGGGGTGTCACATTAATAATTCTAACACTTCTCAACGTAGAGTGTAGATATTATCTATGCCTAGCTTGTTACGTATAACAAAAGTACCATGGATAGAAAAATTGAGGAAAAAAAAGGTATTCAATTAAGATGATGCAAAGACAATAGTGTCCATTATTCTATTCCAATAACCTAATTAAGTTATACTCATTAAATTAACAACTAAACATGAATTCAGCTCAAAGAATTCATACAATTATTCATTAATTATGTGATACACATCCACCTAGAAAACTTGGAAATTCAAAACCTCGAAGAACCTAAAATTTAACCTGATGGAATAAAAAAAATCAATTTGGGCATTTTTCTTTTATAAATTCAGGTTTCTTCATAGATTTTTTTTTGTACTTCATATGCTATTTGGTTGGGTTGGATTTTTCTTAAAATTAAAACTAACTTGTGCCTTTGCTTACCTCTTCTTTGCCTAGCAATTGATCATTATCAAAGATGTTGGTAGCTGGTCTACCACCTTGCCTAATCCAAGCTTCATGTTTCAATTTTTCATCCGAATTTACACTGAGATAGTCCTCTATGTTTGAACTTACTTCCTCTTCTGAGATGAGAGCTAATGTATTACTAACCCTTCTACTCTATGGGACTTAATTGGGGCCCTTTATGTTTCCTAACTTAGCCTCACACCATGAGGCTTGTGGATGGTTAAAGAGGGTTCATAGATAAACTGAATAAATAGGTGACTTGGTCCATATTACTTATCCCGTTCCTTGCTTCCTTGATGCCTCCTTAGAGAGCCAGTTTAGCATGTTAGAATTAGTGTGGTAGGATTATGGCTTGGATTTGGGGATTTTATGTGAAGATTAGATTTAAGCCTTCAATATCTATTAATTCATTGTTTTGCAGCCCTTGCAATTAATTGAGTCTCATGGGGCATCTCCCCTTGATGTCTTAGGTGATATGGCTACTTTATCAATATAGTGATGTTTCGAACTTGGGGTGGGTTGTGGTTAGTGTCCCTTCTGCTCACTTAGTGGGTTGTGGTTAGTGTCCCTTCTGCTCACTTTAGTCATATTGTTGAGTCAGTTGCATTCGCTATGGTAAGTCATGCTATTCATTAAAGAATATCATCATAAATAATACACACAAGATGAATAAAAGCCAAAAATTGATGATGAAATTTGAAATCGAGCTACTTCAACTTTGAGGCAAAGAGGAAGATGTAGTGTCGATTCAAAATCTTCAACCTTCTTTTGGATTTGCTCTTGTTTTCTTTTTGTATTGTGTTTTTTGTAACGTGCTTTTCTTCCCCCATTCTCCAACGTGGTCATTCTTTTTGAATATATACATTTTACATCCATGTTTGTATTATTTACAAGTATCTTATGTGAGTTTGATGTAATAGTTAAAATGGATGATTATGGAAAGAGTTTCAGATATCATAGATATATTATTCAAATGATTATCGTGGAAAATATCATTTGTAGGTGAAAGAATGGATTGACAAAATATTTAGGAGAAAGAATTGATGGTTATAACATTGAGAAGTTTTTGGAGACATGTGTATTGTTGTGTCTACTTTAAGCACAGGTGGTAAGATGTTCTTGACCTTGACCCATGAATCAAACTTGAACTTTTGCAGCCCATGAATCATAACTCTTCCTATTAAGCTTTGTGGTAAAAGTCATAGGACAATGAAAGGTTCAATGAAGCAGTAGGTTGAACATGCAGTGATGTGGTTAAGGAACTTGACATGCTGAAATTTGGGCAACATAGTAGATAGGATAGTCAAAATCTCGAATGTGATGAAACTAGAATCGCTTCTTTTATTATTATTATTATTATTGAAGGGGAGCCTTGGCATAACGATAAAGTTGTTGCTTTGTGACCAAAATGTCACGGGTTCAAATCCTGGAAACATCCTCTTGTAAAAAGCAGGGTAAGACTGCGTACAATGGATCCTTCCCCGGGACCCTGCATAGCTGGAGCTTCGTGCACCGGACTGCCTTTTATTATTATTATTATTATTATTATTATTATTCAGGATCCACTGCTCTAAGTTGATCTAGGATTGGTCTCAAGACCGAAACTTAGTCTCGAGTGAAAGTGGGTTTTTAAGGCAGTCGACACTATCAATGTACCTAAGGAGACAACATGAATCTTTGTCCTTTGGCGTGAGAATGGTGGTGTAACAAGAGTCTGCATTGCAATAGTAGGGAGATCAATGTAGTTGAGATGGTGAGTTGGAGTCGTTTGATGGAGATTGATACACTGAGTTAGGTATCATAAGATGACTAATCACTTTGATACCATGTTATATATGTGTGTATATTCACAATCACACTATTATGTTTAAATCCTCATATATTATTTCAAAAGAGGTCCCTAACATTTCTCATCTCTGGAAGTTACTTTTATTTCCTTGAATGTTAGATAATAAAGGATTTCAATGACAACTTTATGTAGGATCGTAGATATGTGAAAAGGGTGAATCACGTGTATTTTAAAAATTATTTATTTATCGAACTTTTAAAAATAAAATACACAGTGGAAAATAGTTTAAGTAACGAACGAAACAGAAAATCGAAAATAAGGACACGAGCCTTTGGCGACTCCTACTCCAAGACCTAGGCCCCTTGGACCTATCGATGGGTAATTCACTAATATTCTCTACCGGTAAACTCTTGGTAAAGTAATCGAGTACAAAAAGAAGAATAGGAAAGTGTAACAACCCTACACTTCCTTAGCAATAAAGTAAATGACTTTAAATTAAATCATTACCAACACAAGGATGGAGAAGTCGTGAGCTTAGGTGTTGGAGTTGATTCGTCTGCAGCAGTAGGGTGAAGCAACGTTGTAGGATAGCAGCAAAACAAAGTTGTAGCCCAAACGATCGTGAATAAGCGTAGAAGTGTCGTAGAAAATTGATGTCTGAGGCTGCTGTTCGAAGCTCCTTTTATAGGCATTTCTGGGTGTTTGGACCAACCCCTGGTGCTTGGACTGAGACCTATCCGGTCCTGCTTTGTCGCTGAATTATCCACCTTTGGGTGTTTAGACCAACTCCGGACGCTTGGATCGCTAACGTGGTTGCACCTCGGCGAAGCTCTATCCGGTAGCCTCTATCCACTCCAGGGCGCCTGGACCAATCCCAGGCGCCTGGACGTTAACACATGATGGCCAATTAGAGTACACCAACTCATCTACATGAGTGGTTGGGTTCGAACTAACCTGAGCACCTGGACATACTCGGGCGCCTGGACCCTACCCGGGCGCTTGGAACCCCTTTTTCTAGTTTTCGCTTTCTTGCACCACAGAGTTAGCACAACAAGTATAATATGACAAAATAAATATTTTGACACACTTGGAACTGTTCGGTCTTGATTTTGGATTTCGTTGAAATCTTAGGTCGAACCAACGCTTACTGTTCTCTCAATTGGGAACGCACTTTCACTGGATTTCTCCTCTAGTTGCTTACTTGATCTTACTTGCCAAACAGCTGGTCCTCCAGACCTATTTGATCAGTGTCTGATCAACCTGATCAACTAAGACTTTCGTGCAACACCAAATTAGCACAATAGATATAAATATTAAGGTAAATCATTGGTAGCAGCTTTTAAGATTTGCTTGTCTCGATCGACAGGAAACCATTTGATCACACATTACCTAGGGTTTGCTTAGCTTCACTTACTAGGACTTTCTCCTCTAGCTTCACTCACTAGGGCCTAGCTTTACTTACTAGGGTTTCCATTGCTTGGCTTCCTTCATCAGGACTTCCCCTTTGCCTAACCTCTAGTTAGAACTAGTCACTTTATAGACTTCTCACCTGCCTAACTTCCAATTAGGACTTACCCTTGTTAGTCATCTAATCCTGACTAAACTTTTTTCTTCCAAAGATCAAGTCCTGCTCAGATCCACCCTTGGTCAAACCGACCAAACTTGGGTCCATTGTCAATCATTGAAACCTTGGAGGTTGATTGCACCAACACTTTCCTTTTGATAGGTCAGGATGAAGTATATTTGTGATATTCCTATTCTAGACACATTTTATTTGATAATTTTTTGGATTTTAAGTATCATTAAAAGTTTTACTTTTTATTGGCATTTGAAACACATCACACTATGGATGCCCTAGGCAGCTAATGGTTCACAATTTAATGAATATTCTACCTATTTGACAAATGGTTAAGAAATTATACATGGTTAAACTCTTCAAAACTTATCAATTGTATATAACCTTTTTTTATATTGATATGAACAACTTTCTGTGTCAGTTTGGATGTTCTTATTTTGACATGTTTGGGTTGGATATTGATATGAATACTTTATCCGTGTCAGCTAGATCCTTGTGAATAAGTACATGCATTGGTATAATATACTATTGCTCAAGATGCTTAGGATACATACCTGCTTGTACTGTAGTTGTTTACTTCAACTCGGTTGCATACTTTTTTCTTGATTCTTAAAGGTAAAGTGGCGTGGCACATCAAAACTTGTAATGGTTTCTTTGTTCCATTTCTTGTTGGGATGTTATATTTTACCCTATAGTTTCATACCATAAGATTCTTGTGGACTACTAGTTCCTAGTGGTTTTGCTTTATGAACTTATGCAGGTAAATATACGGCGGCATCTAGTCTAATACAAAGCCTTCCTTCAGAAGCCGAATGCACAGATTCTCATGTCATTCTTCTGAAAGGGTTGGCAGAGGCTGGTCTAGTTGAGATGTCTGTTGAGCACATAGGATGGGTACAAGCTAATGTTCATTCAAAATTTCAAGCAATACTGACAGACCTTATGGCATCTCTTTCAACTGCACCAAGTTTGGAGCCTGTCAAACAATTGCTTCAAGCAATGCATGCACGCGGATTTGTTTCCACAAACGATCCATGGATCAATGTATTGGAAAGTCATTCAACAGGAGACTAAGGAGTTTCCCACTGTATTGACTATGTTCCAAAGGTCAGAAAAGGTAAGTTATGAACCTAGAATGTTATGCTAGTACACTAAATTGATCGTCTTTCTTCTGATTTGGCTCTTCTGATAGATGTCTATCCATAGAGGACAGTTTTAGATACATGCCCCTTGATTTTCTTTTTTCTCAATTTGAAGGAACTTTCTCCCTGATAAACTCCTGGTGTTCCAAATCCAGAATCCCATGTTACTTTCAGGGCGTTTTTTCAATGTGAGGAAACTAACAATCCACTCCATTGATCAAGCTCCACATAGTATGGACTGCCATTGAGACAAGCTGGCTTCTGTCAATATGGTACATGTCTAATTTATCTCAAGAAAAAAGTATGACAAATTTTCTTTTTGTCAGAAATTGTTATTTGCCATTGTTTTTGTAATCATAAAAGTATATTCGTTAAACATTTAAGCAAGAGTTGAAATATATATCTAATTAAAATTCGTTAAATATTTATTCACAAGTTGATATTATGGTTCTTGCAGTCCATTCCTTGATTATTTAGTTCTGGTAGCCAAACAAAATCGATTATACTGTTTCAACTTTTAGTCTGATTCGCTTATTGTTGGCTTGTCTCATCACCCATCCACAAATTATTTCTTTTTTTTTTAAAAGAATCTGTTGATTACTGAGATCAACAATCAAACACTGCCACTTTCAGTTGCAAGTAGGATCTGAGAATGCTGACGGTCAAAATGGATCTCCATGTGTATTTACTTGATTTACCCTAGCGGCCGTTCTCTTGGATGGGTCTAGTGGCTAGCGCATGAGGTGTTGCCACAATGAGGTCTGAGGTTCGAATCTCGGCAAAGCCGAGGTAAATACCTCCCTTATGTGCTAGTCATTATTCCAAAGGTTAGTAGCCGTCCGTGATTTACCTCCTCCGTGTTGGTCCTGGGACGGGTTGGCGGGGACACTGGGGACGAACGTATTCGCCTCTTGCCACAATTGATTTACCTTAGTGGCCGGTGGAAATTTTTTGTAAGACTAGACCGGTTGCCTCAAATTCAACGTTACTTAACCTGATTATTTTTTTTTTCAGTTGCAAGCATAGGTAAAAAGATTGAATAATTATGTCAGACCCGGCTTCTGATTGCAAAACTATGTTGTAATTTTGATCAACACAGATCTCGATCCAACTATCACATTGTTCCATTGATGACAATGTTGAGGGTAAAAATCATGTAGAGCCTTTTTCAAACTAAAGATAACAGAAAGAAATTCCAAGACTGAGCAAATTGAGAAGACAAGAAACGAAGATAGTTGTCGCAAATGCAAGATTTACATGGTTTGTAACGATAGGTAGTGGTGTCCAAGGCGGATGAGAAAGATCCGGTAATTAATAATCCAAGCTAGAGACAACTTCAACAACAATACTTTAAATAAACTCAATCGAATAAATACTCAACTCAATGGGATTGAAAATCGATAGAACTGAAAACCACATCTCCTTGCAAAACCACAAGGAGATGCTCAAGAGCAACCTCTATTTTTTCCTTCTCCCGAAAAACTCTCACAAGATGAGAACATGAAGAAAGCCCTCCAAGCATCTTAGGTCGGGGCTACACTTTCACCCCTATCTTTGGGAAGAATATTTTTATACATACCATCACTTAACATGTGAGAAAATGACCCTAGCATGGGTTCTCAAAGGAGGAATATCAAGATGACAGAAATGCAATAGAGAATATTTGAGATACCATAGGAATGATAACAGTATATCCTTTTGAATCTCTACTTCAGAAAGTAATGATATGTTGGTGTACAATGCTAATTTTCTTTCTTCTATGTTGGCATATACAATGCTAATTTACAGTAAAATTCAGGCAATTTTCAGTTTGTATTAACATCATGCTTTAGTATCGACATCCTCTCTATTATTCAGCTCTTTGAATATCCTGTTGCAAATCCTGCAGAACTGCAAGAAAAATCCAGGCATGATTGTTTTATAAGCTAAAGTAATGCGAGACATTGAACGAATGCGAATTACCCAATTGCCAATACATCCAATTACCTTCTGCTTGATCACCCCTCCCCACTGCATAAGGAAAATCTAGACTTTCAGTGAATCTTCTAGCTGGGCAGCTCTCTTTAGAAGGAATCTGTATTCATGACTTCTTGACCACTCATCGATTTCACGAGCACGCAGAACAGGCAAAGGGTGGGATAACTGCCTTGTTTGTGCATTCCTGGAAGCAAGGCAATGAACCATGAAGTCCAACACAATTTCATAATAAGAATTTATACTGCTATAAATTTTAAGGTCTAAATTATCTGTGATCAGTTTTCATGGCATAGTTGGTGTTAACACCTACCACTGCTGATGAGTGTCACAAGGAGAGAAACAAACCTAATATACCACCCAATGGGACTTGAAGAAGCCTTGTCATATGAGCGAGCTTGCTCCAAGAAAGCATCTACGCTTAGCTGGTCAGAAAGAGATGGGCAACCTCCGGCCAGTTTCATCAAGACAGATATGACCACCTCTTGATAGTACAGCAGTAGTACAGATAATTAGAAATTGCCAAATACATCATAGGAAGGGCAAATAAGAAATGTGAATACAAGAGAATATGTTTAGGAAGAGACATCTATCACTTTACATTATTATCACAAAGATCTTTACATATGTTGAGGACCAAATTGTAATAAGCTAGGGCTCAATTGTTAATATTCCAAAATGATGTAATCTAAACAGAACAAGAATAGAAATCTATCTGAAGGTAGAAAGGACTATCTAGAAAAATAAGTCTAATAATTTTTCCCTACTTGGACATGGTAGCAAAGCCACATCCCTTGCGTTAAGTACTCCTTCCTCAATCCGCTTGCTGTAGAGTGTTCATCCTAGTTATTCACCTGAAGAATGTAATTGCTTGAGTCAATAATACTCTTTTCTTAATCTGTTCTAGATTAGGTTCAGATCCAGTTCTTCTATTCTCAGTATTCTAATTTCGATGAGGCACTTCCAGCGAGATGCTGGCGACAATTCTTTCCTAATAGTAGTTCTGGACTCATTGCAATCTGCATCCTTCTTGATCTTCAGGAACCCTTCATTGTGAACCTGCTCAAGAATCTCTCTACAGATTCGGAATATTGTTTCAGTGTTTCAGCATTTTTTTTTCTGTCAGATTGCTACTGAAAATTTCATTTTGGAGATTTTTTGCTTCTTCCCTCACTAGTTCTGGAGATTTATGCAGACTTTATTTCCACCTCGCTCCAGAGTCTTTGCTTCGAAGATTTCTGCTTCTTTGCTGATCAGTTCAGGCTTTTTTTGTGTTCCAGATGGCTTTTTCTCTGCCAGTTGCTCTAACAAATACGTTGTTCTATTTTTTGGATTTCCTGTTTCCTCTATAAATCCAATCTGTTTGCTGTTTTACCTGCAGCCCTTGATTTTCCAGAAATCCTTCGTATTTGCAACAGTTATGTTCTATGCCGATTTTTGGAGATTGTCACTTTGGTCAACAATGGTTCATCTAAAAATATTTGTGATGGTATTCTTAGTAGTAAGCCCTTCACTACGACATCCAAGGTTAAATGTATCCATTATGGAGTATCAAGCACTTTCTTAAGTGGAAAATCTCCTAGAGTACAGTATGTCAGTCTGGGTCACACTATTGGCCCATGAAAATGATCCTATTGCCAGCATGATTCTTGTCTGTAAACCAATCAGTTGGATTTTAGATTGAACACATATCCAATATTTTCTCTATTCTTTTAAAATTTATGAGTGTATATCTCAACTTATTCATGTCATTCTCAATGATGGATCACTCTCTGGTCAGGCTACTTTACACAGTTGGTGCTCCTTTATTTAGTTCTGTACATAAATTCTATTTGAATCTATTTGCAAAATTGTTCAATAACATATGCTATTTCATGGACTAAAAGGATACTTGCTAGTTGCTATAGGTAGGACTTTTGAGAATTTATCATTTGATTTTGATTGCCGATTCATCTGCTTCGGTAGTTGATCCCTCTCCATTTCAAATCTATCATCGCATAGAAGATTCTAGTCTCCAGAATTCACAAAAGATTGTTAATAGTCTTTCTACACTTACAGAATCTTGAATATGAACCCGATCGTTTGAAGGAGACATTTTCCTCCTAGTATGTATAAATTTGCTTTGTAACTTTTTTCCTTATCATTTTGATATTTGTTGTCTAACTCATGTCTGTTCAGAGTTTAATTTAAATATTGTTATCTTTATAGATGATGACTACTATGGACTTTCTTATTGAAGAAACGTTCTGAAATTATATTCTACATTAGAACTCAATTTGGAATGTTTACTAAAACACTAGAAATGGCAATGCTAATGAATATTTTTCTCATATTTTCAATCCTTCCTATATCTAGTCAAAGTACCCTTCATCGATTCAGGTCCTTATACATCTGAAATATCGTTTTGCTGAGAGGAAAAGCAGGTAATTGGTTGCGATAACTTGTACATTAATACATCATAAGTGAGTTCCTAAGGAATGGTGTAATTGCCATTATATGCTACCTTATAGATCACATGTCTTCTTCAGCTCTTCATGCTTAAATTCCCTTTAGAACTCTTTTCCCTCATGCTGACGTTTATTTATTTCACATGTGTTTAGGTATATTTGTTTTATTTATGCTTTATCCTCCGGTATAAACAAATTATCTCCTAGATCTATCAAGTGTATTTATGTTAGATTACTTTGTAGACATAGGAATATCAATGCTACTCTAGTATTCTCTTGAGTTGCAACATGCCTTTATTTATGCAAATGTAACTTTCTCTGAGTTGACTCCCTCCCTCTCGGTCATATCATCTTCTTAATTGTGTTGTAAAGGTTGTTCGTTCTCCTACTATAATTCTTTCTGTCCCTACACCATTTTCTAATCCACCATGTTCCCCTACAAAGATTCCAGCTTTACACAATGACTACTAGCAGCAGTGCTAGCAACACTGAGAACTTATAGCTGGAAATAGATTGTTATATCCTTCAAATGAATCCAAGAACTCAAAAATACCTTTGGATCTTGTGCGACGAGGAGAGCTGCCCTATCACAAGTTAGCTCAGCCGCACGGAGCCATCTAAACAGTTGCTCTTCCAAGCTCTGGGCGATCATCGCACCAAGCCCTGGATATATCATGTCTCCCTTAGCTTGGATGTCCATGATTAATAAAAAATTCAAGGCATCACAAAACATACCAGGGACAGAGTAAGCTCCGAGGGTAATTATGTTTGCAAATGTAAGCCACACACCATGGTCACATTTCAAGTGTCCCAGTTCATGAGCCAGAACAGCCTGGTTAAAGGTAAAGGCCAACGAGGAAGTAAATTATTGGATCAAGGGATGAAAATACTTTTCGAAGTAAATACAAAGTAGAAACTATACAGCTACTGCATGCTATCTTAGCAAAGATACAAGACAATTCATTAATATTTTTGCAACTTAATAAAATAGGAGAAAGATAAGAGAGTGTAAAGGACACAGAGAATGACCAAAGCACCAAAAGATGACAAGGTCAACATGTTTTCCTACTATCTAGACATTCAAAATGCACTCTGGGAATGATTCTCGTAAAGATAGTGAAAGAAGGGATGGAACAGAGTGCTAGAGATCTTAACCTCAAGTTCAAATGTAATTTTGTAAAGAATTAGGATAACACAGAAAACTTATACCTGTAATTCTCTTCTGCTAAGAAGCTCCACGAGACTTGTGTGGACAACTATAAAAGGCTTCCTGCCACTGACTGCCAAAGTGTATGCATTTGGAACAGGATTTTGGCGAACATAAAGATCAGGAGCATCTGTATTTAGTACTTTGGCTGCCTCAACCATCAACTTATGCAGGTCAGGGAGCTATAAAAAAGGAATAAAATTGAGATTTGGAGAGTTTTATTTGTTAATTAAGATCTTTCTTTGTATTTTTAGCCTAGTTTCACTACTACGTGAAGGGAGTTTTGAGATATTGCTGAAGTGAAGTGTTATGCTGTAACATAACATAAGCAAAATAAATAAATAAATAACAAATACCCAGCCTTAATGTGTATCACTTAATATTCTTCAAAGTGCATGCATTATAATCAACACTTTCATTGAAGCATGGCTTGATGATTTTTTAAGTAGTTGCTCTTTGACTTGAAAATCAATAGTTTGTGATTGTTGGTGCTCTAGATCAGATATTAAGTCCATGCCAACATCAACCTGTTTTTCAGAAACAAGAACTGACGTTCCTATGTTCTCAAGAAGCATAACTTGCTCTGTAACTGGTCCTGCAACAATCAAGAACAAATAGTCATTCTGATATACAAAAGGAACAAAGTCATCCTTTTGTTGTATATTTGAGGCTTTAATTATATGTTCAGTTGGTTGTTGGCCTCAAGTTATCTTTAAAAACAAATCACAGAAACATATAGCATAATATGCAACAAGAAAATCACATCATCTTGACAAATATGCAATTTAATTATGGACTTATATTGCATTGAACAGTGTTTATGAACTGATATGCTTCGTTCATCGTCCGTTCAAACCTCTAAATGATGTGTGTCTATACCTAACAATGCTTTGCCAAGTTCATTCAGCCCAGGAATTGTCCTCAGCAACAAAGTGTTCTGGACACAAGCATAAACAACAAAATTACTCATCGAACAAAAACTTATTTTTGATATGTAAAATAGCCAATTAAATATCGAACCAACAAGTGGGAAGCAAAAATTACTAACTTCGCCAGGGTTGAAGCAAAAAAGAAATAGAACCTCTAATCGTCAAAAAAAAAAAAAAAAAAAAACCGAAAGTTTCACCAGATTCACGCGCCCAGCTGAAGGAAATCACCGAATACAACTGGGAACGTGCAGACTTAGCCTAAGGTATTGGAAAATATCCGACCTGCTTATCGAGAGGGTGCCTGAAATCATCGGCGTCGAGGTCTCGGAAGACGGCCCGGGAAACCACAGCGAGAACCCTCGATCTTCGCCTCTCCGCCTGCGGCGCAATTATAAGGCCAATCGAGCCCCATCGCCTTCGTGGCTTCGAACCCCAACCGGAGATCGGAAAAGATAGTTTCGAGGAGACGACGCAGGCGGAGCAGGCGGAGCAGGAGAGCAGCGAAGCCATTTGCGTTTCCCACCGCGGACGATCGATTCGCAAGTTAAACGAACAGAGCGACAAATTTGATCATATGCCCTTATTAGTATCATTATTACAATTTCCTAAGTTTCTTCGCACATAGAAGAAAATATAGAATATCAAGGGTGCATTTACTAAAATCCATAGGTACGTACGAGACTGGTAAAAACCACACAGCCATAAAAATTCATCAAGAAAGGCCGTTTGATTAAGATCCAACGGCGTCAGACGGTGCACGAAGAGGGGACGCAGCAGGCTCTGTATGTGGTGAAGACTTGCCTCCATTTCTCTCTCATTGACAAAAGATCTAAATTTTCACAATAAATTTTTTTTTCTTTCTAAAACGTTAAACATTAAAAAAAAAAAATCAAAGACAGAGAGCTGCAAATTTACTGACCATAGATGTTTCTTCAGTTTCTCGTCTTCCCTGATCCATTAAAAGATGCAGTAACTGATATCTGCAATTAAAGTTGCACTCTTAATTCTCAACAGTACATCTACTACATTTCTTGCTCTTCACACTGCCATTAGTTAATTAATTAATTGTCATTCTGAGTAACTGCCATTGCTTAATTGATTTACAAAGCCTTAATTAACTAATTACACCGCGTATTGAATGTACGCACGCATGTGTTTATATCAAGTTCTGCGGCCAGTACCCCAATCTTCGAGGTGCACGGACATGGGGGACGACCTGTTTCATCAGCACCCAGATTTCCTACAGTTTATTCACCCATTCGATGGAACAGCGACCGGTTTTGCTCGTTTTGGTTTTGACGGCTCGTTTCCATTCACTGAAACGGACAACCTTCTGCAAGTCCCAATGGTTTTTCCAAATGAGCTCGCCATCGTCGTCAGCAGTAAGCCTGGGATGGAGGTCGAGACGATGATGAAGAACAAGTCGACGAGGAGGGTTAGTGGAAAAGTACAGAAGAAGAGCAAGGGGAAGAAAGGCCAATGGACAGCTGAAGAAGACAGGCATTGTTAATTACTTACTCTGTTTCCTCTGTTTCCAACTTTGAGCTCTCAAGAACATAAAGATTATTGATGATTTGATGTGGGTGTGTTATCGTACAGATTGTTGATGAGTCTGGTGGAGAAGCATGGACTGACGAAGTGGGCTCAGATTGCAAAGTTGATGCGAGGAAGGATCGGGAAGCAATGCAGAGAGAGGTGGAACAACCATCTCAGGCCTAATATCAAGGTTAAATTGTTCTTAACGATGAACTAATTAACGATGAAAGGGGATTGAATTTTATTTTATTTTGTCTTTGTTTATGTTTTTTTGATTTGACTCTTCGAAGACGCAGTGCAGAAGGAGACGTGGAGCGAGGAAGAGGACAAGATTCTGATCGAGGTGCATTCGGAGGTTGGCAACAAATGGGCAGAGATCGCGAAGAGGCTCCCCGGCCGGACGGAGAACTCCATCAAGAACCACTGGAACGCCACCAAGCGGAGGCACTTCGCCCCGCGATGCCGCCGGCGGCCCGCCAGGAGCATGAGCAACCCCAACTCCGGCGTCCTCCTACAGACCTACATCCAAGGCCTGATGGCCACGGCCGCCCGGCCGCCACCAACCTCGGCCGAGAACTCCTATCCCAGCGCCCCCTGCGTTCTTTCCCGAAACGCTGCAGCCGCAGACGACGACGACGACTTCAGCGACTGGACCAGCCTTCTGTTTGACGACGGCGGCAAGGCGGAGGAGGAGCAGGAGAAGATCATGAAGGTGGGAGCAGATGACGGTGCCGGGTACCTCTTCGATTGCCCGCAGTGGGAGGAGATGGGGGAGGCGGCTCAGCTGTGCTGGGAGGACGACGGCCAACCGGAGGTGGAGCTGATGGAGATGATCTCCCGTTGCCATAATTGATCTCTAATTACAAATAATCCAATAATCACACACACAATAATAATTACAGTTTAATTAGACAAAAAAAAAATTCAAAAGACTTCGTTTTTTTAGAATAAAAAAGTTTCATTTATTTATATATTATTTTCATAAGAGGGCGTGAATAAAAAAGTTTCATATATTTATATATTATTTATTAACGATGGTGCCCACGCGTTACATTAGCGAGACGCCTCTTTTATATAAAGATCTTAGCTAAGCCCCTCTTCTATAGAGAGAGATATGATAGAAGAAGAATTGATATATAGAAAATAGTTTTAATTTTTTTAATATTTTTTATTTTATTTTATTTTTTTTGGCAAGACTCTAATATTTTTATAATTTTATACACTTATAAAGTACTTACAAAAAATTAAAGTGACACAAATACTACACTTAATCTTAGCTAAAAGATAACTCATAAATTAAGTAAGGGTGTGCCAGACCAATAATGCTAAGGTGTTCAAGAATTCCAATTAAAACTAAGACTCTCACTTGTAACAAATTAATTTAATATCATACTTAATTTTAACCAAGTTTAAGAAAAATATGCTTTTAAATATTGTCAGTCCAAGATATTCTCACATTGTTATTAATTTTAAACTTTAAATCTCTAATTAATATGTTTGTGAGAAAGTATTAATAAATTTTGAATTTTTTTTTATATGAAATGTAAAAAAATATATTAACATAATTTTATTTTAAATCACATTAATTTAAACTTCTAATTTTTTTTTATTTAAAAGACCTTCTAATCTAATTAGTTCGTCCATTGGATTAAAGCAACGATAACACAGTAGTCACTCAGATTGCGCCACGTACTAGCAGATGCTCACGCTGGTGGCAGCCGCCGCGAATACCACCGCTTGGCACTTTGCCTCGCCGGCGCCGACTGCCGGAGTTCCAGTT